>NC_090829.1:6185000-6494250 GCF_028021215.1 Eschrichtius robustus
AACCTGGTGCCACTGCTAAGCACAGTTAATTCTGAAGATGAATGAAAGCAATGGCTATCCAATTGGTCCCTGCAAAAGCCCATATGCCTCCAGCAACAACGACAAGAGAGGATGGCCCCACATGGGTCAAGCAGACTCACTGGACCTAGTTTCATCTTCAAAGGCAGTGACTCTAAGCCCACCTCAGACACCCCTGGCTTCACCGTGAAAGAACCATGGTGAGTTCTGTGCTGGCTTCTATGACGGAGCTGTGATATTTAATCAGAGAACAAAGAGGATATCCTAACAGAGATGAATGACCGTGATGGGAACAAATCAAGGTGAATACCCCCAAATGCAACATATTTAGGTAAACATCTTGGGTTCAAATTACACATTTAACTCTTCAAGGATGGCCCCAAACTCATATTTTTTTATAAAAGTATTTACCTGGATCCTGAATAATTTAACGTCCTTCTTGTATGGGAGGAAAGAAGAAATTATTAACAGGTCTATTTTATTTTGAAGCGTTTCTATCCTTTTACAGGTTTCAGGCTATGCAAAGGTAGAGAGGGTGGGAGGAGGCCATTCTAGGGAGGACTGATAACACAAAGAGAATGAAACGGAAGCCGAAAATTCGGGCTCCATGTGCTTCTCACACTATAGTTAGGCTGTCACTAATGTGGCTATTAGCTTTTCATGTTCAGATTTATTATGCTGTCATTATAGCACTTTTCTTTGCTGATGTATCAAACCACTATTACATATTTGTTGGCATCTCATCTATTTAAGGGAAACAAGTGATTGCCCGTTGCCAAGGAGACTAATAAGGAGTGTGCAAGCAAAGGACTGCAGAGTTCCTGTTGGAAGATAACAAGTTGCTGGTATCTTATTTTCCATTAAATCATAAACTACCTCATTGTTTGAAGAAAAAATCATCTTCTTCCTCCCATTAAATAAAAACTTAGAGCACTTATTCAAAGGGTAAGTATAAGACTTTTAAAAAATGAAATAGGTGAACATGATAGACCAAAAATATTTTGGAAAATAATAACTTCTAATAAGGTTCCCTAGAAAGAAAATTAATTTCTGAGATTTTTGAAAGTTTTCTTCTCCATTGGAGAACTGTGGAACCAAAATATGGCCTAAGTGTTTCTAAAAAAAAAATAAGAGACAAGGTTATGGATATGAATTGTAGATTTCCATAGACTCTGTGATACATGTTTCGAGAAAGTCACATGGAATTTAAAGTTAGGCAGATCTGGGTATCATTTCTCAATCTCAATAGGTTGGCTGTCAACCTTGCCCAAATTGCTTGTCCTCTTGTGTCCCTTCCCTTGCTTATAAAATAAAGAACAAGACATATACCACAAGCATTGTTGCGATAATTAAATGAGATAACATTTATTAATCACCTACTATATGTAGTTTCCATATGTACCTCCCAATATTTCAAGTCATCATTCATTGAATTCAAGCCTTCATTGAACATCTGCATTTATTTAGGGATACAAATATGAATAAGACACGGCACAGTCTTGAAACTCAGAATTTTTACAGCTGTCTAGAAAATGATTCATATAAATAAAAATATAATTTCAATACTATGTTTTCAGTATGATTATGGAGTGTATTTGTTGAGGTAAGGCTAACTACTGTAACAGACAAATCTCTAAGTCTTAGCAGTTTAACCCTTTTTACTAATGATTTCAACATATGTGTGCCTAATGGTTAGGTTGATGGGCTTCCTGTGTTCACATAGGACCCAGGATCCTTTCGTCTGATGATTCCATCCTCTTCTGAAAACATCTGCTTAATCTTCAGTGTGGCAGACAGAGAGGATGGAGGATTATCCTGGAGAGGTTCTCCAAGGCCAGACCTGGAAGAGTCACATATCACTTCTGCTTGACTTCCATTGGCTAGAAACCAATTACAAAGTCACACTTACCTGCAAGGGAGACTGGAAAAGGCCAGCTAGCTTTGAGCCCGGGAATAAGGAAGTGGTTTATGAGCATCTGGACAGCCTCTGCAACCCAGAATTAAGCACAGATATGAAGGAAACACCAAATAGGACCACAGACTTCAATCTAAGGTGGGTGGTGAAGAGGGTGTGGGAAAAGACTTCCTGGAAGAAAGGATCATTGAATTTTGTTGTAAAATAAGTAAGCATTATCTAAGTAACAAAAGACATGAGAGGGGTGCTTGTGGCGGTGGAAACAATATAAGTAAAGGCTTAGAATAAGTCAAATAATAGAATGAACAGCATAGTATAAGCAGGATACCATGAGCAGTTCAGTATTACTGGAGCAAAATGTGAGATGGAGTGTAATAGGTAATGAGGAAGGGGTGGAATAATAATAATATTGATAATAATAATAATATAATAACAGCTAATATTTATTGACCACTTATTAAACACCAGGCCCTGTTCTAAGCATTTTACATGTATTAACTAATTTGATCCTCAGCAATCCTATGAGGCAGGCATAATTATCCACGTGACATGGGTGAGGAAATTAAATAATTTGTCCACAAATACAGAATGAATAAGTGATAGAGCTGGGATTCAAACCCAGGCTATGGACTCCAAATCCTAACCTATAAGCATTTGAGCACTTCTGGTAGAAGATCTTAGTAGATCATATTGGTTATGGGTAGCTTATTGAACCGTGTTGAGCAGGGGAAGGAGTTAGACAAGGAAACCTGCATTCTAGGTCTATAGGGCACTCTGGTGGTTGGTGGAGGTGAATTGGTACAGTGGTTCTCTTCTCAAATCTGAGTGTGCTCTGGACTCCCCTGGAGAGTTTATTAATCCACAAACAGCTGGGGTGTACCACCGAAGTTTCTGGTTTGGTGGCTCTGGAGTGAGATCCAATAAGTGGGTTTCTAACAAGTTCCCAGATGCTTCACACACGTTTTGAGAATTACTGATTAAAATTGAAATATGCTTATTTGGGTGGGTAGTCATTGATACTTTGAGATAATAAATAGTAAGTACATAATATCATATTCCCTGCCCCACTGTTAGAATACCACCT
Organism: Eschrichtius robustus; assembly: GCF_028021215.1. Classification (NCBI taxonomy): domain Eukaryota; kingdom Metazoa; phylum Chordata; class Mammalia; order Artiodactyla; family Eschrichtiidae; genus Eschrichtius; species Eschrichtius robustus. Next base: position 6,188,018 of record NC_090829.1, read on the forward strand.
TTTTTACTCTATTTTCTGAATTATAAAATGTCTATGAGACTTTTTTTGGTTGGTAGTTACTACCAATTGGAACAATAGACAAGTAATTACTACATGGTAAATATGCTGTGATGGTTTGCTAGGGCTGCCATAACAAAATACCAGACTACATAGTTTAAACAACAGAAACTTATATTCTCCCAGTTCTGGAGGCCAAAAGTCCAAGATCAAAGTGTTGACAGATTTGGTTTCTTCTGAGGCCTTTCCCCTTGGCTTGCAGATGGCCAACTTCTTGCTGTGTCCTCACATGACCTTAAATCTCTGCGTGTGCACCCCTGGTATTTCTTTGTCTTCTTGTAAGAACACTAGTCATACTAGGACCTCACCTTGTGGGCCTCATTTTAACTTAAATACCTCTTTGAAGGGTTATTTCCAAATATAGTTGCATGGATTACAGCTCACCTGTATGACCTGATTTCAACTCAGTTATCACTTTAAAGGCTCTATCTCCAAATATGGTTACATTCTGAATCACTAGGTCATGGGACTTCAATACATGAATTTTGGAGAGATATAATTTACCCCGTAAATTTGCCAATTTAAGGTTACTATGAAGTGTTAAGTTTTTGGTGTATGACAGCAGTAAAACAGGGGGTACTCTATTTTCCCAAATTACCCAGTTATTGACACTAGTGTCTAATCATTTAGTCAAATAGCTAAGGCAAAAATTTCCATCTTTCAGGTACAGGCAAAGATCCAATGTTAGACATTATACTGTGCTGTTCAGGGTGTATATTCAGGACAATATACTCAGTTGGAATACAGGTACTTCATACATTAACAGTGGGAATATTAAGTGGTACAACCCCAGTGAAGGAGAATTTGGTAATCTCTAGCAAACTTACATTGCATTTTCTCTTTCACCCAGAAATATCACTTCTAAGAATATGTTCCAAAAATGTATTATCAAAAGGTATGAAAAGAATGAGCAAGTTAACCCATTGCACCACTATTTTATATTATTATTTTACTAATACTGAAATACTGAAAATAACCCCCAAACATCAATATGTAACAGTTAAACTATGCTGTATTCATACAATGGAGAATTATGCAGCTGAAAAAAGGAATGAGAAATATATCTATATGCTACTATATCTCAGGATATATAATTACATGAAAAACCAAGGTGGAATAAATTCTGTATGGAATGCTATTATTTATTTAAGAAATTATACAAATTACATAAAAATGTTCAATGTCTACAGAGAAAGGGAACATAGGGTGGAAGAAACAGGGAAAAAACAGTGTTTATAAAAATACACTTTTCTGTAGTTTAAAAAAAAGCGTTTTTGAGATATAATTGACATCCATTCAACTGTATATATTTAAATGTACAATTTACTAAGTTTTGACAAGTATACATCCGTTAAACCATCACCATAATTATGGTAATAGTCATCCATCACTCTCCAAAGTTTCATTTGTAATCTCTACCCCCTTCCCCTCTCCAAATGCCCTTCACATCTCCATATAACCACCTCTAATATGCTTTCTGTCATTATAGATTTTTTTCAATTTTCTAGAATTTTATTTTTTTAAAGATTTATTTATTTATAAATAAATAAATAAATCTTTAAAAAAATAAATATTTTTGAAATACGCTTTGAAATATTTTTGAAATATTTATTTATGAAAAATAAATATTTTTAAATAAATAAATAAATAAATAAACATAAATATTCATTTTTGGCTGCATTAGGTCTTTTTAGTTGCGGCATGCAGGATCTTTTGTTGTGGTGCAAGGGCTTCTCTCTAGTTGTGGTGTGTGGGCTCCAGAGCACGTGGGCTCTGTAGTTTGCGGCATGCAGACTCTCTAGTTGAGGTGCAGGAGCTCAGTAGTTGTGGTGCGTGAGCTTAGTTGCCCAGCGGCATGTGGGATCTTAGTTCCCTGACCAGGGATCAAACCCACGTCCCCTGCATTGGAAGGCAGATTCTTTACCATTGGACCGCCAGGGAAGTCCCAATTATCTAGAATTTTATTTAAATGGAATCACACAGTATGTACTCTTGTTTTGTTTGGTTTTTCTCACTCAGGATAATTATTTTGAGATACAATTTATGTTGTTTCATAGATCAATAAGTCATTTCTTTTTATTTCTGGGTAGCATTGGATTGTATCGGCATTGGCATACTGGTTTATTTCATGATTCACCTATTGATGGATATTTGGCTTGCTTCAAGTTTTTGGCTACTGCCAATGAAGTTAGTATAAACATTTGTGCACTTTGTATTGACATATGGTTTCATTTATGTTTCACTTTTTAAGAAATTGCCAGACTGTTTTTCAAAGTAGTTGTACCACCAGCAGTTTATGAGAGTTTCCAATTTCTCTACATTCTCAGCACTGCTATGGTGATATATAGCATGGTCAGTTCTTTTAATTTTAGCCATTCTAATAGATGTGTAATATCTTATTATGGTTTAATTAGCTTGTTCTAAGGACTAATGATGTAAGAATTTTGTGTATTTATTTATTTATTTTTTGCAACATTCTGGTGCCCTTAGCACCGGTATTTGTTGTTATTATTGTTTTAATTTTAATTGGAGTATAGTTGCCTTACAATGTTGTTTTAGTTTCTGCTGTACAGCAAAGTTAATCAATCATACATATACATATATCCCCTCTTTTTTAGATTTCCTTCCCGTTTAGGTCGCTACAGAGCACTGAGTAGAGTTCCCTGTGCTATACAGTAGGTTCTCATTAGTTATCTATGTTATACATAGTAGTGTATATATGTCAATCCCAGTCTCCCAATTCATCCCACCCCCCTTCCCCCCTTGGTATCCATAAGTTTGCGCTCTATATCTGTGTATCTATTTCTGCTTTGCAAATAAGTTCACCTGTACCATTTTTCTAGATTCCACATATAAGCAATAATGGACGATATTTGTTTCTCTCTTTCTTACTTACTTCACTCTGTATGACAGTCTCTAATTCTATCCATGTCTCTGCAAATGGCACTATTTTGTTCCTTTTTATGGCTGAATAATATTCAATTGTATATGTCACCCATACATCTTCTTGGTGAAGTGTGTCTTCAAATATTTTGCCCCTTGCAATGTTGTAATTTATAAGAAAAATATACATTTAGTCATTCAGAAGACCAAAATACATTTCTCATATATATTTGGTCTTCCTTCACAGTTCCAGGCTCACAGCTCCTAAAACCCTTGGAGTTTCCTAAGTGTTGAAAGTGATAAAAGGTGTCTTTTGTTATGTTAATGAGGAGACTTTTGGAAAGCACCAGAGGATGGTGGCTGGTTGCCAGGAAAGCAGACCACATGATTAGGGAGTTGGAACTTTCAGTCCCATCCCTGACCTCCAGGGAGGAATGAAGGGCTAGAGGTTAAATCAATCATCAATGGTCAATGATTTAATCAACCATCCCCTAAGTAATGAAGCCTCCATAGATACCCTAAAGGACTGGGTTCAGAGAGCTTCTGGTTTTGTGGGCATCTGGAGTTTTGGGGATAATGGTGCTCTCCAAGGGGACAAGGAAGCTCTGTGCCCTCTCACCATAACTTGCTCTAGGCATCTGGCAGTTCCCAACTTATATCCTTTTATAATAAACAGGTGATCTAGTAAGTATAATGTTTCTCTGAGTTCTGTGAGATGCTCTAGCAAATTAATCAAACCCAAGAAGGGTATCATGGGAGCCAGTAGGTCAGAAGGACAGGTAACAACTTGGACTTGTGACTGGCATCTGAACCCCGAGATGGAGGTCATTAGAACTCCCAACCTATAGCTGGTGGGGTCAGAAGCACCTGGACTTATAATTAGTCTCTGAAATAGGGGTGGGTGAGTGGTCTGGTAGGACTGAGCCCTCTACCTGTGGAATCTAATGCTGTCTCCAGGTAGATAGTGTTAGAATTGAGTTGAATTCTCGGACATCCAGCTGATGTCCAGAATTGCTTGTTGGAAGGTGTGGGAAACCAACCCCCATTCATGGATTGAAATTGGGTCCAAGAACCCCAAAGCATCCCCTTACCCTGCCACCCCTTTTAACTGAGTTTTTTCTTTTCTAATTATTGAAGTCTGAAGAATATTTACATATTCTGGAATCAAATCCTTTATCAGATATTTGCTTTGCAAAGATTGTTTTTTCCCAAACTATGGATTCTCTTTTCATGCTGTTAAGAACGTCATTCAAAAACACAGAAGTACTTAATTTTAATTATTTCTAATTTATTCATTTTTTTCTTATATGCATCATGTTTTTGACTTCAAATCTAAGTAATATTTGCCTAACCATGGTCACAAAGTTTTTCTCTTGTATTTCTTCCAGAAGTGTTATAGCTTTAAGTTTACAATTTGGATCTTTGAACCAATTGTGTAAATTTTCATATATAGTGCAAGATATCCAAAAGGTTTTGTTTGTTTGTTGCATATTTACAGTCGAATGTTTCAGGAGTGTTTGTTGAAAATACAGTGATTTCCCCCATATAATTGTCTTTGCACACTTGCTGAAAATCAGTTGACTGCATATGTGTGGGTCTATTTCTGGGCTATATATTCTGCTTCATCGCCCTGTTCATCTGTCTTGGTGTCAATATCATACTATTTTCATTATTGTAGTTTTACATTGCCTTAACATCTGGTAGTTTTAGTTCTCCAACTTTGATTATTTAAAAGGCTCTTTGCATTTCCATATGGATTTTAAATTCATCTTGCTAATTTCTGCAAAACATTTTGCTGGAGTTTGATTGAAATTATGTTGAATCTATAACTAAATTGGGGGAGAATTTGTATGAAGCCAGTGTTTCACTCATTTATTTTGGTTTTCTTTAATTTTTCTCAGCAATGTTGGGAAGTTTTCAGCTACAGTCTTTCACATTTTTGTCAAAATTATCCCTATGCTTGTATTTCATATTTTTATGTTATTTGAAATTGAATCTTTAAAATATAAATATCTGATTATTTGTTGTTAACATAAATAGAATTGATTTTCTTATACTCATATCCTAAGATCTTGATAAGCTCACTTATTAATTGTAATACTTTCTTTTAAGATGCCATTAGATTTTCTACATAGACAATATGATCATTTTGCTTCCTTCCTTCCTGTCTGAACTTTTGTTTTTCTTGCGTAATTGCACTAGCAAGAAATTCCAGTACAATGTTTAACAGAAGGATTGCTTCCAGCTTGGGGCTATTAAAAATAAAACTTTCTCATTTCTTATTTTAGAGGAAAATTATTTAGTATTTCATGACTAAGTATAATATTAACTGAAGGTTTTTGTTTTTTTTTTTGTAGATGCCTTTTATTAGGTTGGGAAAGTTCCCTTTTCTTCTCAGTTTGTGCAGAATTTTTATCATGAATAGATATTTCATTTTATCACATGCTTTTTCTGAATCTATTGAGATGATAATATAGTTTTCCTTTTATAGCATGGCAATGTGGTGAATTATGTTTATTGATTTTTGAATGTTAAACCAATATTGCATTCCTGGGATAAACCTTATTTGGTAATGATGTATCATCTTTTAATATATTGTTTGAATTTTTAAAATTTTGTTAAGAATTTTTGCATCTAGTTTAATGGTCTAGTTTAATTTTGGTGTATATTTTAATTTTGGTCTATAGTTTACTTTTCTTGTAACATCTCTGGTCTCTGGTTTTTGTTTGTTTGCTTGTTTGTGTTTTGTATCAGACTCATTCCTTCCTCATAGAATGAAGTGGGAGGTATACCTTCCTCTTGAATTATCTGGAAACTTTTGTAAAATGGGTATTATATATTCCTTAAGTGTTTGGTAAAATTCTCAAGTGAAGCCATCTGATCTTGGAGTTTTCTTTGTGGGAAGAATTTTAACTGCAAGTTCAATTTCAGTAATAGATGTGGGACTAATCATGTAACCTAATTCTTTTTTAATGAGCTTTAGAAGTTTATGTCTTTAAGGAATTTGCTCATTTCACCTAGTTATCAAATATGTTGGCATAAAATGGTTTCTATTATTCATTTATTATCTTTTTAATATCCACACAATCTGTTTTGATGTCATCTCATATTTGATATTTACAGCGTGTCTCTCTTTTTTCATGATCAATCTGACCAACATTTATCAGTTTTATTGATCTCAAGTGATTTCATTGATTTTTCTCTTTTATTTCCCTAATTTTTATTGACTTCTGCTCTGACCTTTATTATTTCCCTCTTTGTTTACTTTGTTTTTTTTTTTTTTAAAGGTGGAAGCTCTGCTCTTTGATTTGAGACCTTTTTTCTTGCTTTTTTTTTTTTTTTTCTGTATGAGCATTTAGTGCTATATATCTCTCTTTCAGTACCCTATTAACTGTACTTCACACATTATGATATATTGTTTGTCTTTTTATTCAGTTCAAAATATTTTCTAACTTCCTGTGATTTCTTCTTAGACCATGGACTATTTAATTATTTAGAAGTCTGTTGTTTAATTTCAAAATATATGTGGATTTCCCAAATATCCTTGTGTTATTGATATATAAATAAATTTCATTTTGATTAGAGAACATACTTTGCATTATTAGAAATTTTTAAATGCACTAGGATTTGTTTTATGGCCAAAAATATAGTCTAGTTTGTTGAAAGGCCTATGTGCACTTGAAAAGAATATGTATGCTGCTGGTTTTGGTTGAAGTGTTCAATAAATGTCAATTAGGGGGAGGTGATTGATAGTCTTGTTCAACTACCCTGTATCTTTACTGAGTTTCTGTTTACTTCTATTAATTATTGAAAGAGGCTTGTTAAAATCTCTGATGATAATGATGGATATGCCTATTTCTTTTCTCAGTTCTATCAGTTTTTGCTTTATCTATTTTTAAGCTCTGTTGTAAAGTGAAATAAACATTTAGGATTGTTACCCTCACTTGGAGAATTGACCCCTTGGTCATGAAATGACTCTTTATCCATGGTAATGTTCTTTGCTCTAAGATCTACTTTTTTGTTATTAATATAGCCATTCACTTTTATTATTGTTATTGTGGTGCATTTTCCATGCCTTATTTTTAATCTATTTGTGTTTTTATTTTTAAAGTGGGTCTCTCCTAGGCAGCATATCGTTGAGTATTCTTCTTTTTTTTTTTTTTTTTGCAAGAGTCTGGCTTTTTAGTTAAAGAAGGCTGAAGAGTCAATCATTCACAAAATGGACTTGAAGTTAAACACCACTTTTTGTATGTTTTTAATGTTGTTTTCATGTTTTGGTTATAAACAGCAAACACATTCCCCTTGCCTTCACTATTTTCAGTTTCATTGCCCTGCAAAACAGCCTGTTGCTCCCTTCTTCTCCCTGTGATTTCAGTCCTTGTGTGTATCCCAGGCGCTCCCATGGGGAGGAGGAGAGTGCAGGGAAATGGGACAGGTAATAAGGCAACATTTCAGGGAGCATTAGTGGTGTGCACCCCATTGCTTCTTTTTCCCTTTAAGTCAGTGCTGCTGGGGCAGATCAAGCACTTTAGCTGCAGAGTTCCCTGGGGTGGGAAATCCAGGTCTTCATAGAGCTGTGCTGCCCAGGTATACTTGCCACTAGCCATACAAATGTGAAACAGCAGCTCTCATGAGGCCCCTTCTCCATGGAAAACAGCTCTAAAATTAAAAAGATTATCTGACCTCATGATCCATTACTCGCCCCCCCATCCTCCCACACTCCATTTTCTTTTTTTAAACTTTTTATTTTATACCGGAGTATAGTTGATTAAAAATGTTGTGATAGTTTCAGGTGTACAAAAAAGTGATTCAGTTATATATATACATGTACCTATTCTTTTTCAAATTCTTTTCCCATTTAGGTTGTCACATAATATTGAGCAGAGTTCCCTGTGCTATACAGTAGGTTCTTGTTTGTTATCCATTTTAAATATCGCAGTGAGTATTATCATTTTTTCCAAGCCCACATTCTCTGCTTTTTAGTTGAGTGTTTGGACAATTTACATTTAATGTGACTATAATATTATTCTGTTTACATTTATTACTTTGTTACTTATTTGCTGTTTTTTGGGTTTTTTTCTATTTGTTTTCTTCCCTTTTGCCCTCCATATCTGCCTTGAGATATCTGGATACTGAAGGGGTATTTGATACTATTAAGAAGTTACAGACAACCTGTTATCAGAAGAAATAATACAATTGCACTTATATTATAAACAAGATTTCTTCTTTTTTAGAGGTACATAGTGAAATATTTGTGACTGAAACAATAAGATATTTGAGATTTTCTTTAAAATAATCTGAAAAGGTTAAGTATGTGGGTCTATGGATGAAAAAAATATTGGTTGAAGTTAATAAAAGTGATGGATACCCGGGGGTTTGTTATACTGTTCTATCTTATTTGCATTTGACATTTTCCATAATAAAATTTTTTTAAACAAGAAAATCCAAATCAGATTTTAAGACTTATTTTACACCAGTCATATTTAGAATAAACTCTTGGTACAGATCCCATAGCAAATAACTGACACATAATGGGAACTTGAAATATCTTAGTTATTGTTGTCAATCTCACTAACAGATCTGGAATCCTGTGTTAGGACTATGTATAACACACACTTCATTGACTTATAAAGCTTTGGGAAATTGTCTCAGTCTTATCTGAATCTACCCATTAATAGAAATTAGAAAGTTGTGACTTCTTTCTTAAGAGCACAACCCTCAATAAGTTGCTAAGGAGATGTGTTAAATAAACTCTTAGGCATTCAGTCCGGGAGTTTCCTGTGTCTCTACATATAACATCTTAATACTTTCCCACCTGGTTTTTTCTTTTTTTTCTCTGATCTTTCCCAGCAAGTCCCTTTCCCATTCTTGGCTCAAGTCCTTTGCTATGCAACCCAATAATATTATAATAAAGTAAATTTCATTCTCATAGCTGACTGTCAAATATTTTTAATATCCCAAAGCAGATAGAATACCCAAGGGAACATTCTACCCAAAACAACAAATGAAAACTCAATACCCTTAGTCTGACAAATAATTAGTTTTCCTAATTATGATTTTATTTACATTAAAAATTTAGAAATGCATAGCAATAAGCATTTAATTATATAATAAACTTGTCTTCAATAATCATAATACTTACATTTATTTATTGTGCACTAAAGATTTTTATACAGGTTTTACAGATAGTTCTAATTCTTAGAGCAGTGGTAGAGATTTTTATCTGAATTTTATACATGGAAATAAACCCTGAAATTCTAAAGAAGCTTTTAAACATGCCCAAAGTCTCAGAACCAAGTGAATGGAAAGTCCACAAACTCATCTGAAGCCTATCACATTGCCAAAACCACAATTCTTCAGTGAGGACAGCAAAATTATTATATATTAAAATATATTTTAACATATTATGTATATATTAAAACTGTTTATAGAATATTTAGAATCTTCATACAATAAAGGCTGAATTTTTCTGTCTGATAGAAAAATATATACATATAAGGAAACATATTCATATGTTATACATTAAAGGAACTAATAATGAAAAATAAAGTAATTTTTAAAAGTAAATTATTTCTTTCCTTCTAAGAATATCCACATAGACATTTGACTAGTAGATGTGGATTATTACTTTAGTTTATTGCAATGTTTGATATATACATGGTTTGAGGACATCTCACAGGACCTTCAATATCCCTAGGTTTTAGATACTCAGGGCTCTATATGGTCCATGTGATATCCAGTTACTGAAAAGAAAATATTTATGACTCCTGGGAAAACTGGTGGGATGAAAGCAGGTTGCTAATCCTTCCCCAGCAACCACCACACCATATAGCAACTAGCCAAAAGAATTAAAAAAGAAAAGTTGGGGGAAATTCACTTAATTGTTACTGTATCTAACGAATGGTCCAAACCTCTTATCAGAAATCTAGAGGGATTTCTGCTATATATAGAACTGATTAGATTGTTTTGAAAGTAACTATCAAGGGCCAAAGCATGGTTTTTCTTCCAAGAGTATGATAAGTTATTGTCACAGTCGCATAGTTTGAGCAAAATGTAATAAAACGCCATAATTCAAACACATGTGCTGAAAGATTCTAGAGAAACTAAGAGGCAACTATTCTGAATCCCCTTTCTGGACACATTCTGACAAATACTAAGTGCCTCTTCTCAGCCAGGCACAGTATTGAGGCACCAGCGACATCCAGTGATCAAGGCAGACAGAGCCCAGGCTCCAGCAGACCTTACATTTTAGAGGGGAGACAAAAAAAGGGGAAATAAACCAATAGATTGATAAGCTAGGATGCCAGGTATTGATAATTCATTGAATAAAAATGACATAGTCCAAGAAGGTAGAAGGGAGAGAAAATCTTACAGAAAGAGGTACTGAAGAAGGAGTCTCTGAGGAAGTGACCTTTCAGCATGGCTCTGAATAAAATGAGCAAATAAGCCGTGTAAATATTAAAAAGGAGAAAATTCCAGGAGCAGCAAGGGCAAAGGCCCTGAGACTGGAATATGATTGACATACATCAAACTTGTATTTACAGAATTAGAAGAGAAACTGTAACTGTGCAGTTTTCTATAATTTACAGTTCTTAGTAGCAAGTTATACCAGTTCCTTCTAATGTTAGGGATAGATTCTAAATATGAGACAACATGGTCTAGAAGTTAGGAGAAACCAGAGGAAATAGGGACAAAGCAAATTAGTATCATTTCACAACTTCCAACCTAACAGTTGTAAAAGTATCTTCATAGGATGAAATAAGTGTGTGTCCTTACCAAGCCTAATGTCACAAAGGTGTTTTTGAAACCAACATCTTACCAACATGGCTGGTCCATTGTGGTAATGGGGACAATTTCCAGAAAAGGAAAACAATCTCCTAATGTATTTAAAAAACATGACACAACCCAACTGTATGCTGTCTATAAGAAACTCACTTCAACCAAAGGTAGGTTAAACATAAAAGGTTGGAAGTTGGTATATCAACATTTTTCAAAGGAAAGCAGGAGTGGCTATATTAATATTAAATAATGCAGTCTTTACAGCAAAAGAAAAACAAGAGAAATAGAAGCACATTATACAACAATAAAAGGCCAGTCCATCATGCACAATAGCAACCCTAAATGTGTATGAACCAAACAAGAGAACTGTCAAATGTGTGAAGCAAAAACTGATAGAAGTAGAAAGAGAAGAGAAAAATCCAGAATTTTCATTGTAGATTTAACACCCCTCTCACAACAACTGACAGAACAGCTAAACAGGTAATCAGCAAATTTTAAAAGAACTCAAAACCATCAACCAAAAGAATCTAAATTATATTTTTAAAAAGATTCTACTCAACAACAGCAGAATATACATTCTTTCCAAGGGCAACATGTTCCAAGATAGGCTGTATCCTGCACCAAAACACAAATTTAAAAGACTTATAATCATAAAAATTATGTTCTTTGAGCACATTGGAATCAAAGTAGAAAGGAATAACAAAAGTATAGGTGGAAAATCTCTGAATACTTGGAAACTAAATAAAACACTTCTAAATAACTTGAGTAAAAGAGGAAGCCTCAAGGAAAATTAAAAATACATTGAACTTGAATAAAAAGAAAAATACAACATAAAATTTGTGGACATAACTGTAGCAGTGTTGAGAAGGAAATTTACAGTGTTAAATATTACATTACAAAAGAGGAAAAGCCCCAAATCAGTAATCTAAACTCAGACTTCAAGGACCTGGAAAAAAAGGGAAAAATAATTCCAGTGATTAGAAGGAAGAAAATAATAAAGATAATAGCAGAAATCAATGAAATTTAAAACAGATAAAAACAGTGGATAAAATCAATGAAACAAAGTTCTTCTCTTTGAAATAATAGAATTGTCAAACATCTAGCAAGACTGAAAAAGAAAGAGAGAGAGAGTGAACACAAATTATCAATATAGAAATGAAACAGGAAATATCACTACAGACTGTACAGACATAAAAAGGATAATAAAGGAATACTACTAACAATTCTACATGCATAAATTTGACAGCATAAAGAAAATGCACCAATTAAAGTGGTGTGTCTCCATCATCGTCCTGTGAAGGCTGTACTTCAGGGACCTGCTGTAGCCTCAGGGTCCACACCTGATGCCCTGGATCCTCACTGGATATAGCCGTGTGGCTGGAAAGGTCTTGGTGCTCTGGGAAGGTGACAGGTCTGAGCCTCTGAGGTGGGAGAGCCTAGTCCAAGACATTGGACCACCAGAGACCTCAAGGTCCCACATATTATCAATCAGCAAGAGCTCTCCCAGAAACCTCTGTCTCAACACTAAGACCCAGCTCTACCCAATGGCTAACAAGCTCCAGGGCTGGACGCCCCATGCCAAAAAAACTAGCAAGACAGGAACACAACCCCACCCATTAGAAGAGAGGCTGCCTAAAGTCATACTAAGTTCAAAGACACCCCAAAACAGACCATTGGACCTGGCCCTACACACTAGAAAGAAAAGATCCAGGAACACAGGCACCAGTGCCCTCCACCAGGAAGCCTACACCACCCACTGAACCAACCACACCCACTGGGAGCAGACACCAAAAATAATGGGAACTACGAACATGCAGCCTGCAAAAAGGAGACCCCAAACACAGTAAGTTAAACAAAATGAGAAGAGAGAAATAAGCATCTGATGAAGGAACAAGGTAAAAACCCACCAGACCATACAAATGAAGAGGAAATAGGCAGTTGACCTGAAAAAGAATTCAGAATAATGATAGTAAAGATGATCCAAAATTTTGGAAATAGAATGAAGAGCACACAAGAAAAGTTTAACAAGGACCTAGAAGAACTAAAGAGCAAACAAACAATGATAAACAACACAATAAATGAAATTAAAAATTCTCTAGAAGGAGTCCATAGCAGAATAACTGAGGCAGAAGAACGGATAAGTGACCTGGAAATAAAATAGTGGAAATAACTGCTGCAGAGCAGAATGAAGAGAAAAGAATGAAAAGAATTGAGGAGAGTCTCAGAGACCTCTGGAACAATATTAAACACACCAACATTCAAATTATAGGGGTCCAAGAAGAAGAAGAGAAAAAGAAAGGGACTGAGAAAATATTTGAAGAGATTATAGTTGAAAACTTCCCTAATATGGGAAAGGAAATAGTCAGTCAAGCCCAGGAAGCACAGAGAGTCCCGTATAGGATAAATCCAAGGAGAAACATGCCAAGACACATACTAATCAAACTATCAAAAATTAAATACAAAGAAATAATATTAAAAGCAGCAAGGGAAAGGCAATAAATAAGATAGAGGGGAATCCCCATAAGTTTAACAGCTGATCTTTCAGCAGAAACTCTGCAAGATAGAAGGGAGTGGCCGGACATATTTAAAGTAATGAAAGGGAAAAACCTACAACCAAGATTACTCTAGACTGCAAGGATCTCATTCAGATATGACAGTGAAATTAAAATCTTTACAGACAAGCAAAAGTTAAGAGAATTCAGCACCACCAAACCAGCTTTACAACAAATGCTGAAAGAACTTCTCTACGCAGAAAACACGAGAAGGAGAAGACCTACAAAAACAAAAACAAAACAATTAAGAAAATGGTAATAGGAACATACATATCGATAATTACCTTAAATGTACATGGATTAAATGCTCCAACCAAAAGGCATAGACTGGCTGAATGGATACAAAAACAAGACCCGTATATATGCCATCTACAAGAGACCCACTTCAGACCTACGGACACATACAGACTGAAAGTGAGGGGATGGAAGAAGATATTCCGTGCAAGTGGAAATCAAAAGAAAGCTGGAGTAGCAATTGTCATATCAGACAAAATAGACTTTAAAATAAAGACTAATACAAGAGACAAAAAGGACACAACATAATGATCAAGGGATCGACCCAAGAAGAATATATAACAACTGTAAATATTTTTGCACCCAACATAGGAGGACCTCAATACATAGGCAAATGCTAACTGCCATAAAAGGGGAAATCAACAGTAACACAATCATGGTAGGGGACTTTAACTCCCCTCTTTCACTAATGGACAGATCATCCAAAAGGAAAATAAATAAGTAAACACAAGCTTTAAATGACTTATTAGATCAGATGGACTTAATTGATATTTATAGGACATTCCATCCCAAAACAACAGAATACACTTTCTTCTCAAGTGCTCATGGAGCATTCTCCAGGATAGATCATATCTTGGGTCACAAATCAAGCCTCAGTAAATTTAAGAAGATTGAAATCGTATCAAGTATGTTTTCTGACCACACAGTTATGAGATTAGATATCAATTACAGGAAAAAAAAAACTGTAAAAAATACAAACACAGCGAGACTAAACAATATGCTACTAATCAACCTAGAGATCATGGAAGAAATCAAAGAGGAAATCAAAAAATACCTAGAAACAAATGACAATGAAAACACAATGACCCAAAACGTATGGGATGCAGCAAAAACAGTTCTAAGAGGGACGTTTATAGCAATACACTCTTACCTTAAGAAACAAGAAACATCTCAGATAAACAACCTAACCTCACACCTAAAGCAATTAGAGAAAGAAGAACAAAAAAACCCCGAAGTTAGCAGAAGGAAAGAAATCATAAAGATCAGATCAGAAATAAATGAAAAAGAAATGAAGGGAACAATAGCAAAGATCAATAAAACCAAAAGCTTGTTCTTTAAGAAGATAAACAAAATTGATAAACCATTAGTCAGACTCATTTAAAAAAAAGGGAGAAGACTCAAATCAGCAGAATTATAATTGAAAAAGGAGAAGTAACAACTGACACTGCAGAAATACAAAGGCTCATGAGAGATTACTACAAGCACTATATGCCAATAAAATGGACAAGCTGAAAGAAATGGGCAAATTCTTAGAAAAGCACAACCTTCCGAGACTGAACCAGGAAGAAATAGAAAATAAGAACAGAACAATCAGACCAGATGGCTTCACAGGTGAATTCTATCAAACATTTAGAGGAGAGCTAACACCTATCTTTCTCAAACTCTTCCAAAATATAGCAGAGGAAGGAACACTCCGAAACTCATTCTATGAGGCCACCATCACCTTGATACCAAAACCAGACAAATATATAACAAAAGAAAAAAACTACAAGCCAATATCACTGATGAACATAGATTCAAAAATCCTCAACAAAATACTAACAAATAGAATCTAACAACACATTGAAAGGATCATACACAGTGATCAAGTGGGGTTTGTCCCAAGAATGCAAGGATTTTTCAGTATACCAAAATCAATCAATATGATACACCATATTAACAAAGTGAAGGATAAAAACCACATGATCATCTCAATAGATGTAGAAAAAGATTTCAACGAAATTCAACACCCATTTATGGTAAAAATTCTGCAGAAAGTCGGCACAGAGGGAACCTACCTCAACATAATAAAAGACATATATGGCAAACCCACAGCCAATATCATTTTCAATGTTGAAAACTGAACCATTTCTTCTAAGTTTAGGAATAAGACAAGGCTGCCCACTCACAACACTATTATTCAACATAGTTTTGGAAGTTTTAGCCACGGCAATCAGAGAAGAAAAAGAAATAAAATGAATCCAAATCAGAAAAGAAGAAGTAAAGCTGTCACTGTTTGCAGATGACATGATACTATACATAGAGAATCCTAAAGATGTTACCAGAAAAATACTAGAGGTAATCAATGATTTTGGTAAAGTAGCAGGATACAAAATTAATGCACAGAAATCTCTTGTATTCGTATACAGTAATGACAAAAAATCTGAATGAGAGATTAAGGAAACACTCCCATTTACCACTGCAACAAAAAGAATAAAATACCAAGAAATAAACCTACCTAAGTAGACAAAGGAGCTGTATGCAGAAAACTATAAGACACTGATGAAAGGAATTAAAGGGGATACAAACAGATGGAGAGTTATACCATGTTCTCAGATTGGAAGAATCAACATTGGGAAAATGACTATACTACCCAAATCAATCTACAAATTCAATGCAATCCCTATCAAACTAGCAATGGCATTTTACACAGATCTAGAACAAAAAATTTTATAATTTGTATGAAAACACAAAAGACCCTGAATAGCCAAAGCAATCTTGAGAACGAAAAACGGAGCTGGAGGAATCAGGCTCCTGGACTCAGACTATACTACAAAGCTACAGTAATCAAGACAGTATGGTACTGGCACAAAAACAGAAATATAGATCAGTGGAACAGGATAGAAAGCCCAGAGATAAACCCACGCACCTATGGTCAACTAATCTATGACAAAGGAGGCAAGAATATACAATGGAGAAAAGACAGCTTCTTCAATAAGTAGCTCTGGGAAAACTGGACAGCTACATGTAAAAGAATGAAATTAGAACACTCCCTAACACCATACACAAAAATAAACTCAAAATGGATTAAAGACATAAATGTAAGGCCAGACACTATAAAAGTCTTAGAGGAAAACATAGGAAGAAATATGTCACTCTATGACATAAATCACAGCAAGTGACTTTTGACCCACCTCCCAGAGAAATGGAAATAAAAACCACAATAAACAAATGGGACCTAATGAAACTTAAAACCTTTTTCACAGCAAAGGAAACCATAAACAAGACGAAAAGACCACCCTCAGAATGGGAGAAAATATTTGCAAATGAAGCAAGTGACAAAGGATTAATCTCCAACATATACAAGGAGCTCATGAAGCTCAATATCAAAAAAAACAAAGAACCCAATCCAAAAATGGGCAGAAGACCTAAATAGACATTTCTCCAAAGAAGATATACAGATTGCCAAGAAACACATGAAAGGATGCTCAACATCACTAATCATTAGAGAAATGCAAATCAAAACTACAATGAGGTATCACCTCACACCATTCAGAATGGTCATCATCAAAAAATCTAGAAACAATAAATGCTGGAGAGGGTGTGGAGAAAAGGGAACCCTCTTGTGCTGTTGGTGGGAATGCAAATCGATACAGCCACTGTGGAGAATAGTATGGTCGTTCCTTAAAAAATAAATATAGAACTACCATACGACCCAGCAATCCCACTACTGGGCATATACCCTGAGAAAACCATAATTCAAAAAGAGTCATGTACCACAATGTTCATTGCAGCTCTATTTACAATAGCCAGGACATGGAACCAATCTAAGTGTCCATCGACAGCTGAATGGAAAAAGTAGATGTGGCACATATATACAATGGAATATTACTCGGCCATAAAAAGAAACGAAATTTAGTTATTCATAGTGAGGTGGATGGACCTGGAGTCTGTCATAGAGAGTGAAGTAAGTGAGAAAGAGAAAAACAAATACCGTATGCTAACACATATATATGGAATCTTAAAAAAAAAAAAAAAGGTTCTGATGAAACTAGGGCCAGGATAGGAATAAAGATGCAGAGAATGGACTTGAGGACATGGGGAAGGAAAGTGTAAACTGAGAGAAAGTGAAAGAGTCACATTTACATATATACACTACCAAATATAAAACAGATAGCTAGTGAGAAGCAGCTGCATAGCACAGGGAGATCAGCTCAGTGCTTTGTTACCACCTAGACGGGTGGGATAGGGAGGGTAGGAGGGAGATGCAAGAGAGAGCGAATATGGGGATATACGTATGCATATAGCTGATTCACTTTGTTATACAGCAGAAACTAACACAACATTGTAAAACAATTATTCTCCAATAAAGGTGTTAAGAAAAATAAATAAATAATGAACCAATTTCTCAAAACACACAAAATACTGCGACTCATACAACATGAAATATATCATTTGAAATACCCTGCAACGATTTAGAAATTTAAATTTTTAAAAAAAATTAATTTATTTATTTTTGGCTACGTTGGGTCTTTGTTGCTGCACGTCATCTTTCTCTAGTTGCAGAGAGCAGTGAGTGCTCTTTGTTGTGGTGTGCAGGCTTCTCATTGCAGTGGCTTCTCTTGTTGCAGAGCATGGGCTGTAGGCAGGTGGGCTTCAGTAGTTGTGCCATGCTGGCTCAGTAGTTGTGGTGCATGGGCTCAATAGTTGGGGCTCGTGGGCTCTAGATTGCAGCATCGTAGTTCTGACACACAAGCTTAGTTGCTCCGTGGCATGTGGGATCTTCCCAGACCAGGGCTCGAACCCATGTCCCCTGCATTAGCAGGCAGATTCTTAACTACTGAGCCACCAGGGATGCCCGAAATTAAAATTTGTAATTAATAAATTTCCCAAAAGAAAATCTCCAAGTTCAGATGGTTTCATTGGAGAATTTTACCAAATGTTAAAGAAATAACAACAATTCTTCACAATCTCTTCCAGCATATTAAAATGGAGAGAAAACATCCCACTTCATTTTGTGAAGTTAATGTTACCTTGATACCAAAAACAGACAAAGTTAGTACAAAAAAAAAAAAAGAAGGAAAAGTAGAAACTAATATCTCTCTTGAATAGAGATCTAAAGTTCTTTATAAAATATTAGCAAGTAGAATTCAGCATTTAGCATTATAAAAATAATTTATATCACGTCAAAGTGGGACAAGAAAACAGAGCTAGATGACACAAATAGAACCATAAGTAGGTCATGAAATAATTGAGAATAGAACCAATGTAATCAATAACTGCAAACACACACAATATTAGTTTGCATTATAAAATAAAATCCAATCTTGTGCTATCTATAAGAGACTAATGAAAAATCTATTTAACAAGGCATACAAAAAGGATGAGCAAAATTATAACATTAATATGTAAAAAAAAGTTATTGGGATTCCTATGAATATTAGATTAAAAGTTTCAGGTTAAAATAATTAAAGAACACCTAGCAGGAGGTTTATATTATAATCATAAACCATTAGGCACCATTCAATCAAATATATAAAGCAAAAATAAATAAATAAATAAAGCATAACAATAAATTAAAAGAAATACATTAAATTTGCAAGACTTTGATATCGTTATTAGTCCTTGATTATTCAAAGTACTAAAACTTAGTCCTCCAAGTAAGGGATCTATTGGTGAAAGTCCAGAGATAGTTCAGTGCTCTTTTTCAATGATATTATTATTAACTGACCATTCCTCACCACCCACTGTGTGTGTGTGTGTGTGTGTGTGTGTGTGTGTGTGTATCTGTGTGTGTCTCTCATCTCTTGCTCTTTCTCTTGTTCTGTCACTGTTTCTTTCTCCACCACTAGGTTCTGCATTCTTGTATTTTGGCTTTGTCGCTCTACAAGCAGCTATATATTTACATCATCTGCATAAATGGCAATACAAATATAAAGAGACCTTATCTTTCCTAACAGTTCTAGCAAATACATGTGGCTGTATTTGCTTGTTATGAGTCAACTGAAATGTGATGCGATCTCTGTGACCAGATATCGGATGTTCTGATTGCCTAGTCCTGGGTCACATGCTTAACTCTGGGGTCTCAATAGGTTCAATCTCACTTAAACCACACAGATAGGGTGGTTCACAAAGGAAAATTAAGGTATTAGTTTCCAAAGACAGAAAGGAAGCTGGGCAGGAACAAGCAATGTTGGTCCACTATAAGGATTTGAATGATACAATTAATAAGGTTAACCTTACAGATACAGACACCTGAATGTCATCAAGCTTCACCTTCTATAGGTGCAAATAAGGTCATATTAATACATGAATCAGGCTTTTTGCTAGCTTGCAGCTCCCACTTTTATAGCAGTTGATTCTCTGTCATTATACCCTGCCCCCACCTATGCAAGTTCTTTAGGTTTTCTTATTCCTTCCAATAGTTCTGGGTGTCTATAGAGGTCTCACATGTTCACAGGTAATTTTTAAGCTATTGTTTCCTCTGCCACCCTAGCTATGTAGAAGCCTTCTTTGTCGTTCCGGTTGGGTGATACTCTAGACTCAGTGCCTCACCTGTGATCAACTTCTTAACACCAACCTGTCTTTTGCAACCTGTTCTTATCATTTCCTCTGAGCCACAGGGCTTATGTATGCGTCTTCCTGATTTTCATCCCGGGGCACAATTGGTATGTAGAGTATATATTCTCCTCTTGTCCACCCATTTCCAAACATGTGCACAAACCCGTTCTCTCTATTTCCTGTGGTACTGCAGAAGGCTGATAATATTTAATGAATTTTATTAAAGAATGAGTGACATATCCTTTATGGGCTTGGATAGCTCTTGACATTTCATCATGGGGTCTACTATAGGTGCTTCCTTGACTGGCTCCTAGGCATTGCCTCGAGCTCCCAAGTTGCCTTAAGAAAGCCTATACTTCTTAGAGTGAAGGTTAAATAGGGTGACCAGGTTTTAGAAAGTCAGCCCATGACAAAGCCATATCAGACAAAAATACTGTAATAATGTAATATATATTAAACAATTGTCAATATATTAAATAATATGAGTCATTACTTTAACATACAAATATGAAAAATAGGTGTTTGAAATTCTGTATTCCTCTTTGTTATCTAACTTTCTGTTACATAAATGCTATTATTTAAGCAAAACACCAATAGGACTAGTAACAGTGGCAATTAATAGTAATTAACAGTATGTCTAATAAAATAAACAATGTGTATGAAAAATATAACAATAATTTTATGTTCCTTTCTGTCCTCTGATTCAGCACTTTAACTTTTAAAATTCTTTATTAGATATTTATATTTTGCATGCTGCATCATTTGGTATTCTAAAGATACATAACTTTAAGGACTTTTAAAAGGAGAACATAAATATGATAGAACTAATTAAACCAATATTACTTATATTTAATTTAAAAATAATAATGACATTTTTTTTTTCTATTCCATGATAGAATGGGATACTTTTACTCTTCCTGTTTTTTTTTTTTTTCAATAATACTTCTATGAACTTCTTTTTGCCTTTAGGATATCCTTTTATTCTCTTATGTAGTAGCAAAATTGAATATAGTTAAAGGCAAAATTCACACTGACTTGCAGTTTTGCTCTTATCAAAGCTACACTACATTGACTCTTGGTGCCAGTCTAATATGATAACATCAAACTAAATAGCTTTTCAACAAAAGTGTGAAGGCATAGAATACTTAGGATTTTACCTACCAGCAACAGCAGCGCTTTTCATTTGTAGGGATTAATTTTCAGTTTCCAGCAATGTCATCCAGAGACTCCTAGTTTCTGGTCTGACATGTAAAGAGGTTGGAAGTTGTGACTCCTGCCCTTAAAATACAAAAAAAGGCTAAACAAACTGAAAATCTCCAACTATTCTTTGATCTGTCAAAGAACTGAGGTTATAGATCAAGACCCTACCCTAATACTGAAGAGACAGTTAACTAAAGGGATTCACAGCTTACTTGGATCAGAAGCACATGATTGAAGCCATTACCAGCAGGAACACTTAAAGGATAATTGCTGAAGGTTTAGCACTGACCAGCTTAAGAGTTAAAAGCTCCAGGGACCTCTGTTCTGTGGGGGGGTGTCCCACACTTTTGTGAATTTCATGTCCAAGAGCCCATTAGGTTCTAGGGTAAAGATCACAAAAAAATCTGCTCAGGCTTTTGGAACTGGGGGTGGGGGCAAGGAATTAGCAATTTTGAAGTAAGCTCATAATATTCTATTCTCCTTAACAAAAGTCTATCCTCGAGGGCAATTATTTGATCAGAGCCTGATTGATCTGGAGGAAGTAAAATATCCAACTGATGTCCCCTCTAGCCTTACTGTCTCATCTAAGAGGATAAAAATACAGGCAGACAATGTCACAAACCAGGGGCACAGGCTCTCTAAAAGACTGAGACATAATTGTAAACCTATAGAATGCTTCTCCTCCTCCTTGCCACCACACGTCTATGTGGGCTCTTGTATAATTACAGATTATAGCTGAAAGGACGGCAAGCCTCAGGCCCTATTTAGGTGTCTCTAGGACAATCCAAAGTCCACATTAGCAGATCAAAAAGGGACTCTAGAAATTTTAGCCTCTGAAACTCACAGCTAAGGAAGACAGTAAAAATAACCTACAGGTAGCATCATACTTAATTGCGAGAAACTAGATGCTTTCTTCCTAAAATTAGAAATAAAGCAAAGATGTCTCTTCTCATCATGGCTATTCAACATTGTACAGAACGTTCTAACTAATGTAATAAGATAAGAAAAAGAAATAAAATGTAAACAGACTGGGAAGGAAGAAATAAAATTGTCTTTGTTCACAAATATCATGATTGTCTATGTAGAATATCCCAAATACTCAAAAACTACAACAAAAACTCCTGGAACTAAACAGTGATTATAGCAAGGATGCAGGATACAAGGTTAAACAGAAAAGCCAATTCTTTCATCTATATGAGCAATAAACAATTGGAAGTTGAAATAAAAAACACAGCACCCCTTATGTCAGCACCCCCAAAATTAAATATTTAGATAGGAATCTAACAAATATGAATCTAACAAAATATGTAAAGAGCTATATGAAGAAAATTATAAAACTCCTATAAAAGAAATAAAAGAACTAAGTAAATGGAGAGATAGTCCATGTTTATGGATAGGAAGAAACAATATTATTAAGATATCCATTCTTTCCAACTTGATCTATAGATTCAATACAACCCTAGTCCAAGTCCCAGGAAGTTATTATTTTGTGGATATCAGCAAACTTACTCAAAATGACATATGAAAAGGCAAAAGACTCAGAATAGCCAACATAATATTGAAGAAGAACAAAACTGTAGGACTGATACTACTGGAGTTCACTTACTACAAAGTCACAGTGATCATGATAGTGTGGTGTTGGTGAAAGAATAGAAAAATAGATCAATGCAACAGACTACAGAACCAAGGAATATATCCATACAAATATAGTAGACTAATATTTAGCAAAGAAGCAAGGAAGAGTCAATGGAAAATGGACAGTCTTTTCAATATAATGCTGCTGGAACAGCCAGACATCCAGATGCAAAAAGACAAAAAAACAAAGAAAAGAAAAGAAGAAGGAAAAAAAAGAGAATCCTAGACACAGACCTTACACTCTTCTTGAAAATTAACTAAAAATGCATCATAGACCTAAGTGTAAAATGAAAAATTATAACATTCCCCAAAGATAACATAGGAGCAAATTTAGGTGACCTTGGGTTAGGGAATGAGTTTTCAGATATAACACCAAAAGCACAATCATTGAAGAAAAAATTGATAAGTGGAACAACATTGAAATTAAAAACTCTGTGAAGACAGTTAAGAGAATGAAAAGATAAGATACTGATTGAGAGAAGATATTTGCTAAAATCATATCAGAAAAAGAACTTGCATCCAAAATATATGAAGAACTCAAAGTTCAACCATAAAGAAATGAACTCAACAAAGTGAGTATAGAGAGAACATACCTCAACATAATAAAGGCCATATATGACAAGCCCACAACTGACATCATACACAATGTTGAAAAGTTTAGAGTTTTCCTCAAATATCAGAAAAAGAAAAGGGTGTCCACTCTTGCCACTATTATTCAACATATTCTTGCCTATAGTATTCAACATAGGAAGTCCTAGCCGTAACAATAAGGCAAGAAAAAGAAATAAAAGGAATCCAATTTGGAAAGAAAGAAGTAAAACGGTCACTATTTGCAGATGACATGCTATTATGTATAGAAAACCCTAAAGACTCCACCAAAAAACTGTTAGAACTAATAAATGAATTGAGTATAGTTGCAGGATACAAAATCAATACACAGGAATCTGTTGCATTTCTACACACTAGTAATGTACTATCAAAGAGAAATTAAGAATGCAATCTTATAATTTGCATCAAAAAGAATAACAACCCTAGGAATAAATTTAACCAAGGAGGTGAAAGACCTGTACTCTGAAAACTATAAGACACTGATGAAAGAAATTGAAGGCAACCCAAATAAATGAAAAGAAATGCCATGAT
The DNA here is from genome assembly GCF_028021215.1 of Eschrichtius robustus. Lineage (NCBI taxonomy): Eukaryota > Metazoa > Chordata > Mammalia > Artiodactyla > Eschrichtiidae > Eschrichtius > Eschrichtius robustus. The sequence goes on from NC_090829.1 coordinate 6,211,819, forward strand.
CATGGATTGGAAGAATTAATATTATTAAAATGTCCATACTACCAAAGCAATCTACAGATTCAATGCAAACTCTATCAAAATTCCAATGACATATTTCACAGAACTGGAACAAATAATCCTAAAATTTGTATGAAGCCATAAAAGATCCAGAACATCTAAAGCAATCTTGAGAAAAAAGAACAAAGTTCAAGGTATCACACGCCCTGATTTCAAGCTATACTACTAAGCTACAGTGATCAAAACAGTATGATAATGGCACAAAAACTGACACAAGGGTCAGTAGAAAAGAATATAGCCCAGAAATAAACCCAAACCTACATCGTCAATTAATCTACAACAAAAAAGGCAAGAACATACATTGGGCAAAAGACAATTTCTTCAATAAATGGTGTTGGGAAAACTGGACAACCACATGCAAAGAATGAAACTAGATCACTTTTTTGTGCCATATACAAAAATAAACTTAAAATGGATTAAAGACTCAAATGTAAGACCTGAAACCATAAAACTCCTTGGAAAAAACTTAGGCAGTAAGCTCTTTGACCTGGGTCTTAGTAATATATTTTTGGATATGTCTCCTCAGACAAAGGCAATAAAAGCAAAAATAAACAAATGGGACTATATCAAACGAAAAAGCTTTTGCACAGCAAAGGAAACCATCAACAAAATGAAAAGACAACCTGCTGAATGGGAGAAGGTATTTGCAAACTGTATATCTAATAAGGGGTTAATATCCAAAATATATAATAACTCATACAACTCATTATTTAAAAAACAAACAACCCGATTAAAAAATGGGCAGAGGACCTGAATAGACATTTTTCCAAAGAAGACATACAGATGGTCAACAGGCACATGGAAAGATGCTCAAAATCACTAATCATCAGGGAAATGCAAATCAAAACCACAATGAGATATCACCTTACAGCTGTCAGAATGGCTATTATAAAAAACACAACAAATAAAAAATATGGGAATGTAAATTGGTACAGCCACTATGGAAAACAGTATACAGGTTCCTCAAAAAATTAAAAATCCAGCAATTTTACTTCTGGGTGTTTATTCAGAGAAAATAACAACACTAATTCCAAAAGATATATGCAACCCAATGTTTACTGCAGCATTATTTACAATAACCAAAATATGAAAGCAATCTCAATATCTATTGATGGATGGATGGATAAAGAAGATGTGTATATACCTTTTACACACACACACAGACACACAGACACACACACACAAGGAATACTACTCAGCCATAAAAAAGAATAAAATCTTGCCATTTGTGACAACATGGATGGACCTGGAGGATATTATGTTAAGTGAGATAAGTCAAACAGTGAAAGACAAATGCTTCATGATTTCACTTATATGTGGAGTCTAATAAACAAAACATATGAACAAACATAACAAACAGAAACAGACACATAGATACAGAGAACAAACTGGTGGTTGCCAAAAGGGAGGGGGATGGGGGGATGGGTGAATAGGTGAAGGGGATTAAGAGGTACAAACTTCCAATTATAGAATAAATAAGTCATGGAAATGCAATGTACGGCATAGTGAATACAGTCAATAATATTGCAATAACTTTGTATGGTGGCAGATGGTAACTAGACTTATTGTGGTGATCATTTCATAATGTACAAAAATATCAAATCACTGTGTGGTACACCTGAAACTACAATAATATTAAGTCAATTATACTTCGATAAAAAATAAACAAAAAGCTCAATTATAAAATGTACAAAATATTTGAAACTCAACAAAGAAGATGTACAGATGGCTAATAAGCATATAAGAAGTTGCTCAACATCATATGTCATTAAGGAACTGCAAATTAAAACAATGAGACACAACTACATACCTATTACAGTGCCTAAAATAAAAAACACTATGGCATCCACTTTGTATACATATGCTTGTTTTGGTAGATGAGTTGCTTGTCATCAGGTCTTTTACATCTGTAAAATCACCATATAGACTAGCCATGTCTAAAATACCCATCATTTTTAAGCATTCAGAAGTTCAATGGATTGCATCATAATTCAAATTTCTTCAGGTCAATGGTTTTAATACACAGAGATAATTTGAACTTGTGAAACCAAAATTGGATTCCAAATTTTAAATTACAGTTTTAGTAAAGATATTGAGGAAGTCCTATTAAACTTGGCTTCCCTTTTCTGTAGGCATGCTTTTGGATTTCCATAAAATGAGCCATGTTTTTCATTTTCATGAATTTTTGTTGCACCCTACACATAAGCATCAAATAATCCAGGTACAGAGAGTTCATCCTTTTCTCGACTCATTATGGCCCTTTGAAGATCATCAAACAGTTTTAGAGAAACAGCATGTAACTTTCTGTTTTATTGTAATTCTTTTCCCATTTTTTATCTTCAATATATTTCTAAATTGTAGAACATTTTTCTTGTCCCAAACTTTGAAAATATAAGTTTACAATAGGCCAGAATTTTAATATCTTTCCTATAGCTGACATCACTGAGAGCTATCCTCTAGACATGTGAAAGGCTATGTCCTTTTATTTCAGTAAAGTCTAAAATACCATTAAGTGCTTCTGCACATTTTGAGGAAACTGAAAAGTGATAAAAAAAATTCATTACAAAATCCTCACTATCACAGATAAGCAAATCACATCCCTTTTTAGCACTGTTGTGTAAAGTTTTGCAGAAAATTTCACAAGGTAAAATCCTTACATTTTCTTTTGTTAGAAGTTTATAAACTGAGTGGAATTTTCCAAAATTTACATTTGCTCTGTGGACCAAATCTGCAGATCGATGAGCAGAGTTTAGAGGGTATTTGGACAGGATATCAACAATCTTTTATTTTACATGTTTCATTAAATTCTTCATAGAAATTTAGAAAATAATTTCAAACTACCTTCTTCAAATCGAAGTACCTAATAGCTAGGGATAACATTTTCATTTGTTTGTTTTTTCTATGATTCAGCTTATCACTTAAGATACTATAAAAGTATGATCTTTGATAAGACCTGTAAGATCTTTGATCTGTACACTGTAGGAGCCAAGAGATTTTCAAAATTTCTCCTTTTGTTTACCCAGAAGACATTTTAGTTTCAGTCTCTGAACCAGGAACTGTAACTTAACTCATTTTCATAGAATAAGAAAAGGAGAAAGGAGCGATATGATATTGTTCAGAGTTTAGCTGAGTCACTGCTTGGTACTGTCTTGGCCTCCATTGTGTTGGGCCAAGTGGGGGGCCTCTCTTGCAAGTGCACACCCTTGTCAATCTAGGTAAAGAGGTAAACTGGGGCAAGCTCAAATGATCAGACATTGAGTTTATTTAGGAATAGCAGAGGAATTGTATAAGTAAATCAGGAAATGCAAATTGCAGCAAGCTACAGGTGAGTCTGGTGAGAATTTGGGGTGGGTTGTATTTATGGGCAAGGAGTGCAAAGACGGGCTGGAAGTGGGTATGTCCAGCCAAGAGTCCATGCAGTATGTTAATTGGCTTGAGGAAGGGGAGAGATTCTTGGCAGATGTTCATTGGTCAGGAGATTAATTCCAGTTTTCTGTAAATCCGGCTTTTAGGGGAAATAGGTCTCTCAGTTTTTAATGTCCCCCCCATCCCAGGCACATGTGTGGGATTCTCCATTTCATATCCTCTGGTTCCATTTTATATTGAAATCCTTTCACATTCAGATAATAGTCTGCAGAGTCACAAGCAAAGGTACGTTTCTGATATGACCTTGCCATTGGCCCTTGTGACAGGAGAAGTCTCCCCCTTTTCCCAGGGCCCTCCCTTGTGTGTTCCTTAGATAAGACCCTCATGGAGCTTACTAAAGCCCCACTTTTTTGGTTTGAATTGACCCATCCAGCCTTAGCCTCCGTACTCCAAAGCACCCCACGCACTAACCCTAATAAAGGCATGTGCCCCAGGTCCTGGAGTTCTCTCTGTCTGCGCCCTGCCTTGGCCTCCCCATGTGGCCCCTCAAGTCATGCCACATACTTCCTCCAGGACCTATGAGTCTTAGGCTTCTCTATTTCACTTTCCCTTGTGGTCTTTTGTTGAATCAAGGCTCACCATCCAACAGTAGACCCGGGGCTCTACTCACCAAATGTTAATTTGACAAAGTCACAGTGGACACGTGTGTTCATTTGTGAGGAATGCCAAGCTGATTTAGTGGCTGCTTTTTACTGGGCATCGATATCTTTTGGGGAGATGAAAACTTTTAATTGGTTTAGAAGGACTTGCATATCTCATCTCAAACTTGTGAGATTGTCTCCTTCTCCACCCAGCTCATTTCCAAATTCTTTGCAGTATGTGATTTAATATGCTCTGTTTTGACCATTTTCCTTCTTCATCCAGTTGTATTTCCACCTGTTATTAATACAGGCACTTAGCCTTCTATTTGGTGTTATCTGGGTCATGCTAGCATTGGGATTGGAATTGTTCTCATTTTCATTATTTAAACTCTTAGGAAACATGATCACGATATTTACAATGTTAAAAATTAAATTTGCATTATCTTGATAAAAAAAAGCACAGCAGTTAATCTACAGGCAAAGTCAAAGATGACTGTTAAAACTCATGATTACAATACACTTAAGCTTTATTTTTATATTGTTACATTGTGTAGGCCTTACAACCACAAATACCCCAGTATATGCATTTCTATTATGGACTTTGCTTTATGTTTGCATAAAAACATGGCTTATTCAGGTGGTTTTGTAATATCTGATAAACTATATGCCCAAAATTGTCCTCAAATCTTCAACTCTTGCAAAATGAAAACAGCTCACATCTTTGAATGCCTGTGCTTTCAGTTTCTACTATTCCAATAAATAGTTGCAATTTTCAGTCAGGACTGAGGTTCCCAATTCTCTGTGTATTCTGCAAACTGAAAATACACGTGGAAATTCTGTAGGTGGCAAACTATTAGATATAATATAGCTGGGATTAAACCAATCCTACCTAAGGCATTTATAATCGCATGATGTCAGAACAAAATGGAAATTAATGAAAATGGTATTAATGAAACAATAACCACAGGATAATTTCATGTCAGTCAATCAGATGGAAGGAAAGAAAAGAGACATATTACAGTCAGGTTCAGATTAAATAATTAAATTAAATAATTAAATTGCAGAGTACCTCAGACAACTCTCTCTGAGTTTGTATGAGCAGGAACAAGTTTATAAGTTTCCCCCATGGAATAGTAATGAGAATTTCAAAGGTTCCTCCTGGCTAAATGTATTTTACATAAATACATAATGCAAAAGCTGAAGTCAAAAGCAGGTACCTTCTAGTGATATTCAAAGGACAAATTATGTGGCATTTGAAAATCTGTAAGTATATACAGGCAACTTCTCTCCCTTTCTTCCTTTCTTTCTTCTTTTATCTCTCACACTCTCCCTTTCTTTCATCCTTCTTTCTTTTAGTGCTTGGATGAAAATTTTCTGTTTATATGGTGGCAGGGAAAATCTCTCTGATATTTTTCACTCAACAACTTTGGAACCCAATCCGATCTGTGAAAGTCGGGGGTTCCTTTACTGATCCACACTGGATAGTCCTATAAGCTGTCTTGTGTGTGCTTCCATGACCTCCACATAGTAATGTTCACTGGTCTTCCAGATTGGGTTGCAGACAAGGAATCATTTTCAGAATCTATAGGGCAGGAGTATGAGAATTCCTTAGATTAGGGAGATGGGAAACTCAGGACACCTTGTGAGGTCCCTGAGAATTGTGTGTCTCATCTGCAACCCTGACAACTCTTAGTGCATGGTAGAGCAGTCTCCCAATAAAAATTTGTGAAATCAAAATAAATCCCGATAACAAGAAAAAAGACCATATGTACAAGGTACATCGTAGGATTCAATAAACATATATTGACTCCAAAGGAGGAAAAAGCAATGGATTTTGCTAAAAGCTGGATGGGCTTTGGTCAATTCTTTCTCTACCTATTACCACAGGAGATTATAGGAGACTTCCTTTGGAGACCCATAGCCAGAATATCGTTCAGTCTTCTTGGAAATCCAAAAGGGTCAGGAAGTTCTTAGTTTTAAATGAGATGCTTAAAAAATAATCTAGAGGAGCACTTAAGAATATTCTGGATGCTGGAGATGATAGAGCATGTATATCCCATTCAGCATTAAAACATTTGCTTGGTGCCAGGAATTGCTTCCTCATTATTAGAAGATGAATTCTATTCATTACAAAAGGAAGGTACTGTCTGTGTGATAAAGTTATTATTACCATTTCATATGTGAGAAAATTGGGGCTCAATTTCCTTACCTATGATCTCAACCTTATGGGAAGAACTAGAAGTAGAATTCAATGCTGTTTTCTCCCAAGCATGCACTCAGCGTTATACAGCCTTTCTGGTTTCTTTTAATTTTTTTTTTTTTTTGGTGTCTAAATTTGACTTTATCTGGCTATCAGGATTGTAATCACCACTTTCATATATTTCTCCTTTGTGTTTGTCCTTCCCTTTATTTTTAACCTTTTTGAATCACTGTGTTTCAAGTATTCACATCGAGGTAAATTTTGCTTTCTGAGCCAATTTGGAAATGTCTTTCTTTTAAAAAATGAGTTAGGCCTACAGACTTTTGTTGTGACTGATATATTTGGGCCCAACTGTATTATTATTTAATGATTCCTGCGCGTATTATATCATATTTACTGTGTCTGCATTTGGTGTGTTTTCTCTGCTTTAAAAATTTCTTTTGGTATTTATGACAATTTCGGTTTTTGCTTTTGTTGTTGTTGGTGCTAGAGATACCTTTATTGTTATACGTTTTTAAAGTGTACTTAATCCCTCTTTCTCATACTTTTTTATTCACCTATTACTATCTGGCCAGTCTTAATTGGTATTCCTACACAATAATCTATGACTTACTCTACTACGTTTCTCTCTCTCACATTCTCCCATTTTTTAGTTGCATTCTCTTTATTTTACCAGAGCATATAATGTGTACATATTATTCTTCCACTTTTTGTTTTAGACTCAGTGATAAAGTTAAATATATGAAACACTCACTACTGGTCTGTTGGCTAAAGTTTTCCCAGGCATCTCCTGGTTGGTTCGAGCTCATTTCTAGTTGACTCCACAGGGAGAACACGTGTGCAGCATTCTTAGTGCCTGCATGCTTAAAATTGCTTTCCAAAAGCCTTGGTACTTAATAGACAAATCTGTCATTCACTCTTTCTTTAATTTGTTTTTAAGAAATGCTGCTCCCTTGTGCCTCGATTTGTATGTTGTTTTGAAGACTCTGATGCCCATGTCATTATCTTGTCCTTTGAGGTTATTTCATCATTTTGCCTGGAAACACTGAGAACATATTCTTTACCTTTGAATTCCAATCATTTTACTAACATATACCTCAAAACTGATTCTTGCCCACCCTTATTTACAGTAAGTTGGTGGAATCTTTCAGGTTTCCTATTACATCTAGAAATTTTTCTTGGATCATAGTTTTACACATCTGTTCTGTCCTAATGTTTTCATCTTCTTTCTTAGCATGTATCATGGTGCTTTTACCCTTTTTTCCATTTCAACCATTTTCTCTCTGACTGTTTTTTTAACATTTTCATTCTCTTGTCTGTTTATAACGTTTCTTATTTAATTTTCTTTTACATTTATTCTTCTTTGAGTACTTATAATTTTATCTTTTTTTTCAGATATGATTTTGTACTTTTCTTCTATGTCTTTTTAAATCCAGTCAACATATTTGATTGCTTCCTACTTTTGTACATTTCTGTGTTTAAGTTTCAAATAACAGATGCAAAAATTTTTGCATATTCCACAGGCATGTATTAGGATATTTAATTTAGTTTAGAGAGTGACTGTGGTAAGGTGAATAATAGTCCCCAAAGATATACATGGCCTAATCCCTGGAACTTGAGAATGTTACTCTATATCACAAAAGGAGCCTTGCTGATGTGATTACATGATGGATCTTGAGATGGGGAGATTATCCTGGATTATCTGGATTGACCCTATTGTAATTATAGGTAAATTTATAAAATGGAAGCAGAGGAAGATCTGACTACAGAAGAGGAGGTAAGAGATGTGATGGTGGAAGCAAGAGGTTGGAGTGATAAGAGGGAGGGGTCACGAGCCAAGGTATGTAGGCAGGTCTGGAAGCTCTTAGGAAAGGCACGGAAATGGATTCATCGCTAGAGTCTCTAGAGGAAACCAACCCTACCAACATCTTGAAGTTAACTCAGAGAAAGGGCTTTGGACTTCTGGCCTGGAGAACTATAAGGTAATAAAAACTGTGTTCTTTTAAGTCACTAAGTTTGTGGTAGTTTGTTATAGAAACCATATCAAATTAATAAAGTGATTTATTGGTTTCTTAAATTTTTTGGTTGACTTTGAGAGGAAAATTTTCATTATCCAAATGGTTTGTTTTCATTACCTAAAATGTTTAATTCTTAAAGTTGTTTTGTATAGAAGCAGTCTACTTTATTTCTACTACTAATCATTTTGTGGACAAGGGTTTAGTATTTAATTCTGAATTTTCAAATATTTAAATATTATTTTTGATCCAATGCTTTGATTCTTTCAGGGACTTTAATTATATGTATTGTTTACCTTCTGTAGTAAGAATATGCTGTAGTTATCCTAACGTGGGTTTCATATGCCAGAGTAATCATTCTGCATTCCTGCCATAATGTCATTCAGAAAATGATTTTATCATTTTTTTCTTTTTCTCCTATTTTTTTCTCCTTTTGTTCCCATGTTCTTCCTCCTACTTCACGTTCTTTTTACTTCATCAGGTCCACGAGTTCATTTCTCTTTCTCACTGTGTAGTACTGTGATGGTGCTTAGAGAGTATGAAACTTCTCTAGGCAAAAGATGAAGAGTTGTTACTAGATAAATGCAAATTGGTTTTATTGAGATGTTATTAGGTGATTTCCCCTTTAAATGCACCAAATGCTTCTAATCTGGCACTTCAGCTTAAACCATCTATTCTAAAATATCTGCATACCTATTTCTGCCCAAATGCTGTGATTTGGTGTCGTGGGAAAGTCAGACAGATCTGAGTTTGAATTCTTTTTATGTAAGGAATCTTGCTCAATTGCTTCAACCTCTCTCAATATCAGTTTTCTAATTTCCAAAAAGGGATAATAATATCCATGAGGTTTATTGTAAAGATTAAATGTAATAACGCTCATAAAGCACTTAAATATATTACGTAATGGCAGTAACGTCAACTTCACTGGAGAGTTTGTGAAGATTAAGTGAGATAATACAGCTAAAGCTTTTAGTGAAGTGCTTGCCAAACTGATTTCTGATTCCATATGACTTATAAGAGTCCGTCTTGTGCAAAAAGTTTTCCAAGCACAACCTGAGCTCATTCCACCTTTAAAACTTGGTCCATTACTGGGACTTCCCTGATGGTCCAGTGGCTAAGACTCCATGTTCCCAATGCAGGGGGCCCGGCTTCAATCCCTGGTCAGGGAACTAGATCTCACATACCGCAACTAAGAGTTCACATGCCACAACTAAAAGATCCTGCACAACACAACTAAGGCCTGGTGCAGCCAAATAAATAAATATTTTAAAAAATCCAAAAAAACCCCAAAACTCGGTCCATTGCTGAGTTGAGTAAGTGCCATAAGATACAAATGACTATAAACATCAAGGTCCTGCTGTATAGCACAGGGAACTATATTCAATATCCTTTGATAAACCATAATGGAAAAGAAGGGCTTCCCTGGTGCCCCTGTGGTTGAGAACCCGCCTGCCAGTACAGGGGACACCGGTTCGAGCTCTGCTCCTGGAAGATTCCACATGCTGTGGAGCAACGAAGCCCATGCGCCACAACTACTGAAGCCCGTGTGCCTAGAGCCCATGCTCCACAACAAGAGAAGAGGCAACGGAGAGTAGCCCCCGCTCACCGCAACTAGAGAACAGCCCGCACGCAACAACAAAGACCCAACGCAGCCAAAAATAAATAAATTAACTAAAAAAAGAAAAGAATATGAATAAAAATGTATATATATGTATAACTGAGGCACTTTGCTGTACAGAAGTGATTAACATAACATTGTAATTCAACTATGCTTCAAATAAAAAATAAACAGATACAAATCACTACTATCCATTACAACCTAAACAGGGTGAGTTATATTCCAGACTGAAAGATAATTATTGAAATATATATTATATATTTCTATATATATTATTTTTATATATCATATATGTTGAAATATATATGATATACTTAAATATATATATATTTTATGTATGACATAGAAATATGTACTATCTCATTCGTTGCATCTTATTATCCTTGTGACTCCTCTATAGCATGAAACTAAATGTCCATTTACAAAATTGCAGTTTAAAAGGAAGCATTCAGACTTACCATAAAATTAAAATGTAGAGTATAAACCCCAGAGAAAAAAATATAGGTGTACCAACTGCATGGTGCCAGTGCATTTGGGTTCTGGAGATGAAAATTAGGAGCTGTTACCCCTTTTCCTTGTTGCAGTTGTATCTGACTGATAACTTCGTTTGAAGGAGCTCTTCAGGTCTACTGAGTAAAACATTTTGCTCTCGTTTCAGTATTCACAACAACCTTGGGCTGAAGACATTGTTATTCCCCTTTTACACATTACAGGAAAGAGGCTCGGAAAGGTTAAGTGGCTTGCACCAATGTGCCTTGTAGGAGTGGGAGAGAACCTGTGTCTTCTGGGACTTAGCACAGTGCATTTTCCATTACACAGTGGGATTCATGGCTGGAGGTTACCTTGCCTCTTCAGGAGCTTTGAAGGTTCTTCTAATCGGGGCCCTTCCTAGCATGTGACAGTCTTATCAAAAGATTCATGCTCTATGAGATTACCATATACAGCCACAAAGACAGAGAGAAATCATGCAGAGCAGTAGATTGGGGAGGTGGGCACAACAGTCAGGTGATCACAGAATAAAATTAGTGAAATTAAGTTGACATAAGCCTGGAAGGAAATTCCTCAGTTTCTTCCTATCTCATCACCATGGCCCTTCATTCTCTCCCTCACTCTCCTCCTGCACTCACAGCCTCCTAACTCTTTCTTCTAATACTGCCCTGGATGTTCATTTAAATTGAAATGGCATGGTGCTTTCTAGCTTCTCATTTTAAGATTCTCCATGGTAGCCTGCAAGTATGGCTGCATTTTTCCATTTATGTTTCCCTCTTCTATTTCACCTCAGAAATGTCTGAAATGTGATAACCTCCTACTGGAATAGGTCATGGTTGAAGAATTAGGGTAGTAGGTTTACAAAACTAGTTAGTTGAAAACAAAACAGAAAAAATTCTCTTTTAAATTTATTCTGCAAAAGCGTTACAGGCACACCCCGGGGATATTGTAGGTTTTGTTCCAGACCACCTCCATAAAGCAAATACTGTAATAAAGGGAGTCATATGAACTTTTTGTTTTCCCAGTGCATACAAAAGTTATGTTTACACTATACTGTAGTTTTATTAAGTGTTTAATGGCATTATGTCTAAAAAAATGTACATACCTTAATTAAAAATCCCTTATTGCTAAAAATTGCAAACCATCATCTGAACCTTCAGTGAGTCGTAATCTTTTTGCTGCTGGAGGGTCTCGTCTTGGCGTTGATGGCTGCTGACTGATGAGGGTCGTGGTTGCTGAGGGCAGGAGGGGCCGTGACAATTACTTAAAATAAGACAGCAGTGAAGTTTGCTGCATCAACTGATGCTTCCTTTCATGAACTCTGCAGCTTGCAGTGCTGTTTGACAGTATTTTACCCACATTAGAACTTCTTTCAAAATTGGAGTCAGTCCTCTCAAACCCTGCCACTGCTTTATCAAATAGGATTATGTAATATTCTGAATCCTTTGTTCTCATTTTAACAACCTCCACAGTATCTTCACCAGGAGTAGACTCGATCTCAAGAAACCACCTTCTCTGCTCATCCATAAGAAGCAACTCCTCATCCTTTAAAGTTTTATCCTGAGAATTTGGCAATGCAGTCGCATCTTCAGGCTCCACTTCTAATTCTAGTTCTCTTGCTGTTTCCACCACATCCACAGCTACTTCCTCCAGTGAAGTCTTGAACCCCTTAAAGTCATCCATGAGGGTTGGAATCAATTTCTTCCAAACTCCTGTTAATGTAGATATTTTGACTTCTTCCCATGAATCACAAATGTTTTAAAATGGCATCTAGAATGGCGAATCCTTTCCAGGAAGTTTTCAATTTGTTTTACGCAGATCCATCAGAGGAATTACAGTTATAGCGTCACAAAATATATTTCTTAAATAATAAGACTTGAAAGTCTAAATGACTCCTTGATCCATGGGCTGCAGAATGGATGTTGTGTTAGCTGGCATGAAAACAATATTAATCTTGTCGTACCTGTTAATCACTCCATCAGAGCTCTTGGGTGACCAGGTGCATTGCCAATGGGAAGTAATATTTTGAAAGGAATCTTTTTTTCCAAGCAGTAGGTCTCAAGAGTGGGCTTAAAGTAATCAGTAACCATGTTGTAACCAGATGTGTTATCATCCAGGCTTTGTTTCATTTATAGAGCACTATAAATGCAGCATAATTCTTAGGGGCCCTAGGATTTTAGGAATGGTAAGTGAGCATTGGCTTCAACTTAAAATCTCCAGCTGCATTAACCCCTAACAAGAGAGTCAGCCTGTCCTTTGAAAATTTGAAACCAGGCATTGACTTCTCTCTAGCTATGAAAGTCCTAGATGGCATCTTCTTCCAACAGAAGCTTGTGTTGTCTCCATTGAAGATCTCTTGTTTAGTGTAGTCACGTTTGTTAATTATCTTAGCTAGATCTGGATAACTTGCTGCAGCTTCTATATCAGCACCTGCTTCTTCACCTTGCATTTTTATGTTATGGAGATGGCTTCTTTCCTTAAACATCATGAACCAACCTCTGCTAGCTTCAAACTTTTCTTCTGCAGCTTCTTAATCTCTCTCGGCCTTCACAGAATTAAAGAGAGTTAGGGTCTTGCTCTGAATTAGGCTTTGGCTTAGGAAATGTTGTGGCTGGTTTGATCTTCTAACCAGACCACTAAAACTTTCTCTGTATCAGCAATAAGGCTGTTTTGCTTTCTTATCATTATTGTGTTCACTGGAGTCACACTTTTAATTTCCTTCAAGAACTTTTTCTTTTCATTCACAACTTGGCTAACTGTTTGGTGCATGAAGCCTAGCTTTCAGCCAACCTGTGCTGTTGACATGCCTTCATCACTAAGCTTAACCATTTCTAGATTTGATGGAAAGTGAGAGATGTACTACTCTTCCTGTCACTTGAACACTTAGAGGCCATTGTAGGGTTATTAATTGGTCTAATTTTAATATTGTTGTGTCTCAGGGAATAGGGAGGTTGAGGAAAGGGAGAGAGATGGCGGAATGGCCATCAGTGGGACAATCAGAACGCACGCAACGTTTGCTTAAGTTTTCCGTCTTACGTGGGCACAGTTCATGGCGCCCCAAAACAATTACAATAGTAACATCGAAGATCACTGGTCACAGATCACCATAACAAATATAGTAATCAAGAAAAAGTTTGGAATATTGTGAGAATTACCAGAATGTGATACAGGGACACGAAGTGAGCAAATGCTTTTGGAAAAATAGTGCCAATAGACTTGCTTGATGCAGCATTGCCAGAAACCTTCAATTGTAAAAAACACAGTATCTATGAAGCACCATAAAGCAAAGCTCAATAAAAGAAGGCATGCCTGTATATGAGAGCATAGAGCTAGAATAATTCAGCTGCTTAAGCATACTCTTTTGAGAGATAGCCATTTGTATACATTTTAGTTTGCCTTGGAAATTAATTTCATTGTCAGAAAAATAAAACAACTTAAACAAATTTCAATTTAAACTTTCTCTTGGCAAAGCAGTTAGGGAATCTACCCAATACAGGCATACCCAGGAAAGCTGGTGGTGTAGTTCAGATGCTTGAGAGCTAACAAGATGATGGTGTAGATTCTAATCTGAGTTTGAAGACCTGAGAATTGGCAGCGACAAGGGCAGATTAATTTCCTAGCTCCTGCAGACAGACAGAGAATGAACTAAACTTTTCTTTGTCTTTTAGTTCTACTCAGGCCCTCAAATGATTGGAAGATGCCCACCCACATTGAGTATGGGACCTCTGCTTTACTCACTCCACCGATTCAAATGCTAATCTCTTCTGGAAACACCCTTGTAGACACACCCAGAAATAATGTTTAACAAGCTATCTGGGCATGCTGTAGCCCAGTCAAACTGACACGTAAAATCAATCAACACAATGGTTGTTGTGGATTTTTGTTTGCTTGTTTCACACTTTAAATAACAACATTTATAAAACTACTATCTTGGATTTGTACAATCATATGCAACTCTCCCTCTCCCAGAAATTAATATCAAGACAGACTTGCATATAATTTTATCTCTTCATTTTATCCTCTCAACCACCATCTAACATAGAAATCCCAGTCTATTTCTGGGTGAAATGAGACTCAGGAGATTTGTGACTTGCCCAAAGTCTCATATTAGGACAGAGAAGGAAGAAAGTAAGTGAGATTTTGCTATTGGGCTACTGTTCACATTGATGGTTTCTTTGGAAGTCCCAGCAAGTGTTTACCAAGTGGCTGCACATTTAAAGACAGCACGTCCTTTCAAGCTGGTAGTGGGGGTAAAGCAAAATTTTCCACACTACAACACATTTATGCCAGCTGATAACTTACATTCTTTTTTTTTAATTGAAACAATTATTCACTAAGGGTGGCGTAGGGGCTGGTGTGATCATGGCCAGGATAGGGAATGGAGAGACTGGCCCTCCTGGCATCAGTGAGACCTTACAGATCTTACACAGTAGGTGTGCAAATTTTGCCCAGACAGTTGATGGAGGAATTAAAATATCAGGGCCCTCATGTTCCACTGCAGGCAAAAACATAGTCAATAGGATGTGGACCTAAACTTGAGAATTAAAAAGAAGCAAATAGTTAAAGATTTCTAAAGGTCTTGCAGTACATGGATATTAGGGTCAATTTACATGGTGCGCTATATACCAGTAAATATGTATTAAGGATATTACTGTGCAAATGCAGTGAGCTGTGAACTGTGAATCCTACTCTCTAAATCGATAAACAAATTTTTCATTTGGTGATTTTTCATTTTTAAAAAAGTGCCAAACTTATAATTTTCCACACCAATTTCTATTCTTGAGAATTTCCACTGATCCCATAGAAATGTCATGACACTGACATTTAAAACTAAAAAATAGGAAATAACTTAATCCAGGTCATGCCCAAACCTTCATATTATTTTGTATTGGAAAATAATACTTACTATATCCAGAGACACTTTGAATTTGGACCGAAAGCAGGAGCAGGAACTTTTATCAGCATTTCTATGGAAAAATAGTTGAAGCACATCACCTGTGCTTTCACAGATACAACAGCCTTGGCTAAGGGGATTATAAAGGCTTCCTGCTTTCCTTATCTTATGTCACTTGGTGACTCAAAACCACTACCATTTTGTTTTTGTCGTTCACCCTTCTGAGAGTCAGGAATTGAGACAGGGCAAAAGGTGGATTGTGTCTTCCCACAGTGTTTAGGGCTTCAACTTGTCGAGCCCAAACAGTCAAGACCTGCCCGTGACTGCTCCACTGGAGTCATGTGTCTAGGGCCTCAGTTCTGTCTCTGGGCTAATTTCCTTCATTCTTTTCCACTTGCCCTGCCCGCATGTGGTAAATTGAGCTTTCTCATAGTATGAGCATCTCAAGAGGGAAGGTTCTAGATGGGAAGACACAGTGTGAACATGCTTGTCAAGCCTTTGCTTATATCACATTTATTAATGTCCCATTGACCAAAGCAAGTCACTTGGCCAAGTCCAGAGTCTGTGTGGAAGGGGGCTATACGAGGGGTGAGTGTGAGAGGCACGGTTCATTGAAGGCTACCAATGGAACAGTCTATTTCAGCTTCATAACCTATGGTCTGGATGCCATATGTTGAATCTTAATGCCCAATGTGGTGTTATTAGGAGGTGAGGGCTTTGGTAGGTGCTTCAGTCATAAGAGTGGAGCCCTCACGAATGGGATTAGTGCTGTTATAAAAGAGACCCCACAGAGCTTCCAAACTCCTTCTGCCATGTGAGAGCACAGCAAGAAGGCAGCAGTCTGCAACCTGAAAGAGGGCCTTCACCAGAACCTGACAATGCTGGCACCATGATCTTGGACTTCCAGCCTCCCAAACTGTTAGAAATAAATTTATGTTATTGATAAGCCCCCTCCCCCAATCTGTGGTATTTTGTTATAGCAGCCCAAACAGACTAAGACAGAAGAAGAAGTTAACTCTAATTTTTGGTTAGGATAGTGTCTTTTGGTCTATAAAAGCCACAGAATTTTTTTTTGAAAGATAGCCTACTTGTTAGCCCAAATATATAAATTTGGACATTGCAGAACTGCTGTTATGGATGAAGAGAAGCAGGAATTGAGGGGGTCTATAGGTATGTCCCATCCTCTTCCTAAGGTACCTTGATAAATATGTTACCCTGATGTACCTTGATGAAACCCCCAGGACTGGGGAGCAGGGCCAGATGATTTCTATTTTGTGCAATGTCAATTATTTAAACACACCTCAACATATTATTTACCCCTGACTTATGCTCACTATCTTCTCCTTAAAGGGCTCCACATTTCTCTCCATACCTGAACTTTTATACTTTGCCTTTTACCTTATAATATTGGAATTCGTTAGAATACCCAGATGTACTCCATTAAAAAAATTTTTTTTTCTATCTTTGGCTCTGGGCATTGTCTCCCATTTTTGCAGAATCTGCTCTCCTCCTTCCTGGTCAAAGAAACTCCCACCTTAAAAAAACCCCAAAAAACCAGAAACTCCCACCTTGTTGGACCTGATAGGACTATAAGCCAAGCAGGAGTTTAGAAAATGTGCATCCAATTTTATGCCATTTTAATATAAAAATCCAAGGAATCATTAATGATTGTTTAAGGGTAAATTTTGAGTCTTTCAGTTTTCACAATATTGATTCTCAGCCATTTATATCAATAGCAGTGCCTTTAGAATTGAATGAGAAACCTCTCAACATCCAGTGTCCAGGACCTGAAGATTTCATATAATCTAGTTAAATAGTAGCACAGACTATGAGCCCCACTCCCTTCTTTTGACAACATGTACTTTGTATCCTGAAATGACAATCATATTTACTGAACTATCTAGACACATTAAAAATTAATATAATTCTCAAATTCTAATATAAACTTAATATAAAAGGAATGTAAATTATAAATGAAATAATAGGGGTTTTGATATACAAATCCTGTGGCACTGCTAGTACTGTGGTACTAGAAAATAAATTAAGTAACCAGCTGTTTCGACCTAATTGTAGAATACCTGGAATGTGGTAGCTACAAATACTGATTAATACCAGAGTGTGTGCTGAAGTCGCAAATATCATGAAAAGCATTGCTGTTTGCCTGTAGTTTTCTGAAGTAACAAACTAACAACTCTACCTAAAATTCCTTACAAAACAAAGAAAGATTTTCACTCTATACACACAGTGGTTACATTTTTGGAACATTCAGCATACATTAAAACAGTGTCAGGGAATTCCCTGGCGGTCCAGTGGTTAGGACTCCATGCTTTCACTACTGAGGGCAGGGGTTCAATCCCTGGTTGGGGAACTAAGATCCCACAAGCCCCATGGCTTTGCCAAGAAAAAAAAAACAAAAACAAATAAAATAAAACTGTTAAAATACTATAAATTTTATGAAAACTTGCTGTTTTGGGGCTCAGATAAATACAAACAGTAGGTTTTTCACCTACTTGACTGTCTAGCGAGTAATTCTTTGAAAGTTGTGTATAATAAAGAACATTTCTTTTTGTGCCAGATGGTCTTAAGAATTGCAAGATGCCTTACAGATGGCCAGTAGGAACATGAAAAAATGCTCAACAGCACTCATTATTAGAGAAATGCAAATCAAAACTACAATGAGGTGTCACCTCACACCAGTCAGAATGGCCATCATTAAATAGTCTACAAATAACAAAGGCTGGAGAGGGTGTGGAGAAAAGGGAACCCTCTTACACTGTTGGTGGGAATGTAAGTTGGTGCAGCCACTATAGAAAACAGTATGCAGGTTTTTCAGTAAACTAAAAATAGAATTACCATATAATCCAGCAATCCCACTCCTGGGCATGTACTTAGACAAAATTATAATTCAAAATTATATCTAATCTCCTGGGATAAACCATAATAGAAAATAATATTTAAAAAAAGAATGTATATACGTATAACTGAGTCACTTTGCTGTACAGCAGAGATTGGCACAGCATTGTAAATCAACTATACTTCAATTAAAAAAAAAAAGAATTGCAAAATGTCTATCATCCTATGCTTCTTCCCAGTAAATGCCTGTTAGCATGCATCAATCAACACAATTTTAAAGAATGTCCAATTTCCCCATAGAGAACAATACCACTGCACTGAGAGATACTTATCAAGTTAAAGTTTTGTCAGATCCAGGTCATTTTTTTCCAAGGGAGGCTAGGTCCAGCACAGGTAGACAGGACTCATTTTTTGAACTGATCTCACAGATTGCTTTTGGATAGCCAAATTCCCTTATTATTTGGAATCATGTATATATTTTCTGAGCTTCCCCTTTCAGTGTTTAATCACACTCTGACAAGAATTCTTACTTACGTTTAGCCTAAATCTCTCTCACTTTAGCTAAAGCACAATTCCTCCTGTAGAACTAAAAATGATCAGTGGCATCTTAAAAATGCATAACCATATTAGAAAATAGGTTCATCTCTTAGCTCTTACCTCGCCCGAGAAACAATGTGACTACATGATAGCAGGCCATCTTAGCAGTTGGCCATCTTTCAAGGTATTGCAAATCAAGATATATGTTACTTGAATTATGTACAAAAGCCATTTGTTATTTTAGTGTCACATGGTCTCTTTAATAGGTTTGTGTTTTCTAGCTCACTTTCTCGCTATTGAGAATGATAAAAAGATGAATGGAGCTGAGCATTCCTGGGGCTGTGCCTCTTCTCAAGAATGATACAGGATGGCCAACTTCTTCTGTCACTCTAACCATTCTCACCTCAAAGATCTATGTAAGCATTCAGCTGTGGAGAAGGAGGAATTTGAAGATATAGGCAGAGTCCAGAGTCATTTGTCTACATAGAGGCACAGTGGTTTTCTCTCCTCTTTACAGTGGGGCAGTCTGTAATTCTACATTGGGTATGGCAAAAGGACGTGGGTTTTGAATTGGTTCAATGAGTACCTTGGAGTGTAACCGTGTCTTGCTGTGACTACGCAGATCATGCCAGCATCAAGGAGTTGTAGGATGTTCCTCCAGTGGAAGAAAGGAGTGCAGGCTTGGCCCAGAAGGTGGAAGGAGGGTAGAAGAGATTTACCTAGAGTGTCTAGAAGAATCTAGAACCACAGAATGGAAGTGCAAAACAGCATGGCTGGCGCCAATTTTGGTGAACGATGCATTTTTTTTCATGATTGTATATCCCGAAGTTCACACCATTTATTTAGTTGGCTGTGCATAGATTGAGACATTGGTTTTAACATGTATAGCAGATTTTTGTGAAAACTCTGAGGGCCTTTACTTCAACAAAAATATTTCTGTTATATACCCTTCTTCACTGAACTATTCAACACGAATCTATTTTTATAGTGACATCCATGTACTATTTATTACAGAATATCATGCTTGTCAATAACTTCTTTGTTGAACAGTGATTCGTAAATAGGCCTAAATCACCTTCCCACGTCTTGTGGAAAGTCTAATACCATCCCTATTTTCCTGTTGAATTTCGTGGTGATTTCTGTCTTTGATGTCCTGTGTTCAATAAATATCTGTTTTCTGTATCTCCATCATACTGTTACTTCTTTATCGTCAACATGACATTGGCCCAAAGGAACCTGGCCCTCTTTTTTTTTGCTTAGAAACACACACACACACACACACACACACAATTCACACTAGGTCATTCTGGATGTAACAGATTTTATTGAAAGTTTTGGGAGTAGAGAAGATTTATATTGCAGAAATACAAGTAATTTAAAACTGTGTATTTAAAACCTGTTTTTGAATATCCTTCAGACCTTCTTCCAAGTCGTTCTGCCATTCTCTCTTATGTCATTGACTCTCCTTTTAAAAAGTCAGAAGAGATCAAAACAGAGTCTCATTTTCATACACAGAATGGTTCAGTTCACTCTAGAACTTACCCCTAAAACTCCTTTTTTGAACTTTTTTGTACAGATCCGGTTATTCACACTAGATCTTTTCTTTACCTACTCCCTGTTCCTGCACCACACACACACGCATGCATGCACAAACACACACTATTACCACGCATATTAGCAAAGGGCATGAAGGCAGTACATTTTATTTCATCATTGAAACATATTAGGCTACCAGCCCATCATCTAAGCAGAAATCAATTTTGGTCTAAACATCGTTTTCTATTATATCATAATTACTACTATTCATTGACTTAAAAGTGGAGAATTTTTGAAAATTGAACTAGACAATGTTCTTTCACTTACAAATGACAGAAATTCCACTCAAACTACTTTAAACACAATAGAAATGTATTGATATTTTTCCGATGCCCATCATATTTTGACCTTATAAGCCCCCTGCCACATTTTCTTATTTCCAAAAAATTCCTAAAAATTACTATTGCTCTTCTTGCTTTCCTCATCTACAAAATGAAAGTTTGGATTTTTTTTTTTTTTTTTTTTTTTGGCTGCACTGCGCAGCATGTGGAATCTTAGTTCCCTGACCAGGGATCGAACCAATGCCCCCTGCAGTGGAAGCATGGAGCCCTTACCACTGGACTGCCAGGGACTTCCCAAAAATGAAAGTTTGGATCCCCAAGATTCTTCCACTTCTTTCTGTGATACTATGATTGATACCTTCTACCTCCTCTTAACTATGGAGTGAAAGGCTGCACACTTTTAAAATTGTGTTTATTCTGTGGTAATGTAGTTAAGGGAAGTATTTGGAAGGGTCATAAGTAATTCTCAGCTTTCCTATAAAGACAGACCACAAAGACATCCAGCTATTCCTTCTCTGGTCTAGAGCAGAATTGGGCAAGTCCCGAGGCAGACCGTGTACTTAAAAAGTCTTCATATCTTTCATTATGATGGTGACAATGGATCCCTCTCCTTTCCTTATTTAATTATCACATCATTCAAAACGCCAGGCATTTCCCCTTATTCATCACACTGAGGGCTATAAACGTCATGTAGACTCTGGTTTGTATTAATTATCATTTCCTTTATTTGTGTTAATTAGGTTAAACATCAGGGCTTAAAACAAACACAAACATTATTTTGGAAATGTTCTGTATTCCGTGACTAGGTTGAAATAATAAATCCTTTACACCTAACGTCAAAGACAAAACTATTCATTACCTCTTTCCACTCCATCCTTCTATTTATTTGTCGATTCATTTATTTAATAAATATTGTTTAGTGTATACCCACTTATTTCCAAAAAGCATTTGAGGCCATTTAAAAGAGATACACATACTTGAAGAATACTTGAAATGATTAAATAAAAGTAAACTTTAAAAACATGTACAGAACTTGCACTGGGTTTGAAGAAAGCAATGTGGACAATATTTAATTGCTTACAAAGCTTTGGCTTTTTCATATGGGGTCTTCCTACTTTTCAGTTCAGTTAAACTGGGAGAATAGGTCTTTCTTTTCAGTTCTCATGATAGCAGGATGTATACCTATATTTTGTTGATAGTGTTTTACATGGCCTCATCTCCTGTGAATGCCAACATGCCATAAATATGAGATAAATCTTCCTCATTGGTCTTTTCCTCTTCCAGCTACTCTCTCAAATCAAGGAGCTCAAAAAAAGCAAAACCCCTTACGTCTGGCACCAAAAGGTTGACCCCTCACTAATATTACTTTCTGACATTTCTAATGAATTTCTCTCCTGTTTAAATCCTATTATGATTTCAGCTTTTATGAAGGTTAAAAATTCTCTTAGATTAGGAGCTAATTTCTATAACATATTCTGGCATGGTATTCAAAACCAGATCAGCCCCTGGTAAGACACAGATTCTGACCAATCAAAACAGAGCTCACTGTAATCAAGCAGTCAGACTGTATCAGAATGTTCCAGGCCCAGGGAATATCTGCTGTGCAACCACCATCCTATCCCCTGCCACGTGCTGGCTGTTTTATAGACATCAACCTTTTAGCTGAAAATTCTACTTTTGACGGAAAAAAAAAAAAGCGCAACCTGAGAGTTGTGAGATACGTTTTATTTGGGGCCAAATGAGGACTATAGCCCAGGAGACAGCCTGTCAGATAGCTCTGAGGAACTGCTCCGTAGAGGTAAGGGAGGACGTCAGTATACATGTGATTTTAGTGAAGGGGCACATGTGAAATGAAGCACACATTTGGCAGAAGGTGGTTGCTAGTCACTCACGAAAAGCAGATGTCTCTGTTAATGATTTCAGTGCTTTTCTACATATGAGAAGATGCAAGAAATTGGGCTCATCAAATCTTCTCCTGAAAATATCTGAAGACCTGCTCTGCCAGTTTTTCAGAGTACCTCCTTCCTGATCTCCACCCTGAACTCCTTTCAGGGGGTGTTGAAGGTCAGCAGCTGCAGTGGCTCATGACTTAATTCTTGTAGAACCACATGGTGAGTGGCAATTTTTAGTTGGCACTACAAAGCTGGTATTATTTTAAAGCTGAAGAGAAGGAGGCTTGGGGAGAATAGGGGACTCACCAAGATTACACAGTTTATCAGTTATTAACTTTTGTTAGTTAACTTAAACATAACAGAAATTAATTTCATTCACAGGTTAAACATATTCAGAAGTAGGCAGTCCATGATTGTATGGAGCCTCCAGTAAGTCTTCATGGCCCTATGCTCTTTCTCTTCCTGCTCTGCCAAACTATGTACTTGACATGCATCCTCAAGTTCACCTCATTACCCAAAATGACTGCTGGAGTTGTGGAAATCACACCTATGTTTCACTGAGGAAGCAGAAGAAACCATGGGGCAGATAGAACAGGTGCATTGCAGCTATGTGTTTCCCTCTTAAGGACTTTTCTTGGAAGCCATCCACACAGAACAACTCTCTCAAGTGCCACTGGTCAATCATAGTAACATAGGAATGAGTACAATGGTGCTGGTGGGAGAGTGGGGGGGAAGAAAATATTTCTGTTTCTGAAGCAAAGTCAAGGGTGGATTTGGGGCAGGCCACTAATAATCTCTACCGAGCCCAGCTAGAAAGTGGCATAGTCAGGATCTTAACCCAGATATCACTCATTTCCCGCTCCTCCATATATGGTATAAGCACCCAGAGTTAAAAAACCAAAATTTACATCTATTTTTGTATATATCACATTTTCAGCATAATATGGGGAGTGAAACATGTTTGTTAAATGGATGAATGAATGAATCCATGAGTCAAAGAAAAGAGAGAAAGAAGAATGAGTGGAGTTACACCCACTGCTAAGTCAGGTGGTGAATATTCCTATATATTACTGTTTTTATTTTATAAATAATTGAGGTTGAGCTTAGGATGGATTGGTGAAATGAAAAAACTAACTCAATTCTCAAATTTGAATTTTGTGTTTGTCTTGTTGTTAACAATTAGCGCATGTGTAAAATAGCCAAGACATGAAAACAATCTAAATTTGTAACAACAGATGAATGGATAAAGAAGATGTGCCATATATGTGTGTGTGTGTATGTGTGTGTGTGTATATATACATATATATATATATATGTATATATACACACACACACAATGAAATACTTCTCAGCCATAAAAAGGAATGAAATAATGCCATTTGCAGCAACATGGATGGACCCAGAAATTATCCTACTAAGTGAAGTAAGCCAGACAGAGAAAGACAATACCATATGATTTTACTTATATGTGGAATCTAAAATGTGACACAAATGAACTTACCTACAAAACAGAAACAGACTCACAGACACAGAGAACAGACTTGTTGCCAAAGGGGAGAGACGGGGTGGGGGAGGGAAGGACTGGGAGTTTGGGATTAGCAGATGCCAACTATTATACAGAGAATGGATAAAAAACAGAGTCCTACTGTATAGCACAGGGAACAATATTCAACATCCTGTGATAAACTATCATGGAAAAAATATAAAAAAGAATGTATATATATATGTATATAACTTTATCATTTTGCTGTACAGCAGAAATTAACACAACCTTGTAAATCAACTATGCTTCAATAAAATAAATTAAAAATAAAAATTAAAGCACATGTGTAAAAATTTTTGAAACACAGAAGGCACTAAATAGCTACCAGCTTCATCCATTCATATTCATTCTTTTATTTATTCATTTGTTTTTTAAAACGTTATCTCACTTAAATGCAGAAACCTAGTTCTCCTTTTAATGACTGCACTTGATAAGTTTTTGATAGTCAAGTCTCATAATCTCTATTTTGAAGTACAAAATGAGATGGATAAGTAAAACAATTATCTGAATATTCCAGGAACATTTTTGTCTCAATTGCTGCAAAAGCAATTATCGAGATAGTTCCCTTGATTTCCATTTCAAACATTGTGTTTGTCAATGAAATTAAATCAACCATTCAGCTCTTGATTATCCTGTATTCTCTTTTTAAGTTAAACACACACACACAAACACACACACTGCCACATAGTTAACCTACTCTGATTATTTTATGAACTTTTCATTGTCTAGTGAGTTCAGTTACTCTTAATGAAGATGCCAAATTTGGCCTCTTTAGCAAGTAATAATTAGATGTGTGGTGAATCTATTACATCTTATTTGGGGCAAATTGCTTATGCATGAGGGTACACCTAAATTCGGCACATAGGGGAGAAAGCAATAGACTATTTCAAACATACTCAGCTCTAAATTGCTTGCACTCGAAGCAAAGACTCCAGAATAAACCCAAACCTTCTTCACTTAGTTAAACCCATCAGAGTCAGGAATGCCATAAGACTGCCCACATGACTTTGATGCAGTAACATTATGCTGTGTCAAATATCGCTTAAAATAGATGAGCTGCTGATTAGGGCTTGGAAAGAATTTTATAACGTGGATTTTTATAACCTTAGGTTATAGTGACATTGGTTGGGTAATAATCCACCTCTTTAATTTGTTGGTGAGCTTTGTCCAAAGATTCAGGTTTCTTTATCAGCTAGATATGCCATGCAAGTTATTAGGCCAGTTTTCAAGGTTCAGGTTGTTTCAAAATAATAACTAAAACTAAATGTGGAAAAACAAAGGTAGAAATGAATTACCAAAAGCAGGGCAATACTATTTTCATTTCTGATAAAAAAATGTCACATGCTTCATTTTCTATTTGCTAGAAAAAAATGAAATGAAAATGAACAAAAGGAATAGAATACTTGTAGGTGATTCTGGATAGCATGACATTCGCAGAAATCGTATAAGTTTTAGGAAATATGTAAGAGAAGTGAGATTCACTTCCAAAATGCAGAGCCATCTCATCTTAAAATGATAACAAGAAGAGAAAGCTAGTTAATGCCTCCATCTCACTGCTCCTCTTATAGTTGTGTTGTTATCTTCTTATTCCTGGGACCACAGTTGTAGGATATTTTCATCCTCTTCTTTCCTTGCTTCATTTAACAACAGCTGGCAGTAGATGCCTATTTCGGTTACCTGGGCCTGTCAGCCTGTATCAGTCACTGGTGCCAACACTCAAAGACATTCACTTAACCAGACATCACATCAGCCAGTCGTTCAAAATAAGGGGTCTTTCCCATTTAGAAGAAATCAGCTCTCGAGGAAACTGGCTGTTAAAAAAACAACACCTTGCCCCTTACACACACACACACACACACACACCCCTCCTTTTCAGCTGCCTCTGTTGCTCTTGGACTCAAGGTTAAATAGCAGTGTTGGAGGAGTGAAAGAAGATAATAAATTCATCAGATGAGAAATGACTCATAAGAAGGCTGCATGTAGTATTAAGGGGTGTAGCTGAAACTGGTAAATGGAGAGCATCTCTGGTGACCATCTTTAGAAAGCTTGGGTCCTAATGACCAGAGCATTGATGGTTGTGGGTTAGATGCTTTGTCACAATCCAAAACCAGCAGCCTGCATACATACCCATTCTCAGCATTTGAGCACTGTGAAAAGTGCCATGCGCACACCTAGATCTCTTGTCCTAAAGGCAGACAAATCAGAAATTAGGCTTGAAGGGACTCACTGGAGGTGGACATTTGAAAATAATAATTATTCATTATTTCATCTCACTTGAAGACAGAAAATGTAGCTTAATCGTCAAAAATTACTATATTGGCTAAAATGAAGAAGTCCATAACTCCCTTAATATGATAAATGTGAAAAACTCATCCTAGCTATGTGTGAAAATCACACTGATACCAGAATTTCCTAAAATATACCATGCTATCAGAGCAAGTTTTGAGATGCCAGTTAAAATAGAGTTGACCCTTGAACAACAGGGGTCTGAACTGTGTGGGTCCACTTATAGTAGGATGTTTTTTCAGTAAATGTACAGTCAGCCCTCCTATCTGTGGGTTCTACAGCAGAGGATTGGCGGTTGGTCGAATCCCTCCAATGCAGAATCAGAGGACGTAGAATTCGCGGGTAGGGAGGACCATGGGACTTGAGCACCTGCAGATTCTGGTATCTGGGGCAGGTCCTGGAACTAATCCCCCTGCTGATACCGAGGGGCAATTGTATTACTTTCCAATTAAAAATCAATACATATTAATTATGAAGTGTTGAAAAACACAGAAAAGCATAAAGGGAAAAAAAATCACAATTTTTCTTAAGTCTAGAAAACCCATTTAAACATCTTGGGGCATTTTTTTTCAGATGTCTTTCTCTATCTTTGCCTCTCTCACATTTCTTCCTAATCAAATTCTATCCCTTGCTTCTTTTTCATGCAACATTACATTATGAACTTTTATGTATATTACCAACCATTCTTTGAAATCATGATAGTAAGTGGTGGTAGTCATTCTATCTTGAAGGATGGAAACCACTTAATTAATTATATCTCACCTTTGGATGATATTGAAGATTAAATTCCCTAGGAAGCCAACCTTGAGGCAGAGATTGGCATTCAGGAAGTTAGTTAGGGAACGCTCTCTGGATCCACATTAGTGTGGGAGGGACCTGAGGCAGGTCTGGGCAGAGTAAGAAGTTGGTCCATGATGCAATCATAGAAAAGACCCCAGATAACCCCACAGAGTTCTGTGAAGTTGACATTGTACCTTCATAATTATTCCAAGGTTAGACAAAGGGGCCAGGCCTTTTTATCCCTATTTCATCCAATGCAGACTACCCACCCCACCAAGTTGGTGAGACCTTGGGTGAAGCAGCTCTCTTCAGTTAAGGGCGATTAGATAACATCTGTTATAGCCAACTTTAGGAAACTCATGTTATTATGTCCAGATAGCTAACGTATTTTTATTAGATGTTTTGCGATAGACCGAACCCAGTCTGTCAGCCAGCTGTAGTCCTAACAACTGGGGAGATAAGAGGCATCCGAATGACCCATCCCAACTAAGTCCATCTCTTGCTTTGCTCGAATACACTTCTTTGTTCAAATTCTGGAAGCCACTTTTTCAGGATTATGGTGGTCTCGTCTTCTTGCAGTGAATTTATAAGAGAAAGATTAGGGGGATAAATGATAGTTACTGCCATTGAAGCTGGTCTCCCCAAACTGATATTCATTATTTCCCTCCACTATTAAACGTTCCGGCTTCTTCTTGCCCTTACCTACCCTCTCTGCTGGTTTGACTCAGAGCCTGCCTCCTGAAGTATCTAGGTCTCTTGTCACTGTGCCCATCTCAGTTCTATTTTGTTGCTCTTGTCCATTTACTATCAAATTTGGGCAGGGAGTGCCAAGAGTTGCTTAAGGAGATCGTCTGGATGATGAACATATACAGCCATGCTCCCACTGTGTACGAGCAGTCCTACTTCCTCTTGTCGATTAGGGTCAGTTACTCCTGTTACTTCCTACTGACCCCTTAGCACCTTAAGGAGCCTGAAGTACGAGGTGGCAGCCATACCTTAAATTTCCATAGGACCCTTTCTGTGTCCCCTGGTGGAAGAAGAACCATTTGGGAACTAAGATCTGTAAACCTCCAGAGCCTGCACTTGTGGAGATGGGAAGAAAAAAATTTCTGAGGTGGATTACTCAAAGTGATGGTTAGAGAAGCTGCCCCTATTTTCACCCTTTGGTTTATGGACTCTGCATTCTACTTTTGGGAGCAAAGCATGATATAATACATATTAACTTAGAGTTTATTCTGAATAAAATATCACGCTGACAAGGTATTGTCTTTAAACTGTTGTCTTAGCCATACCTTCTGCATGGGGTTAGAAAAGGAGACATCTGTGGGAAAAAGTAAAGAAGCAAGATTGCACAGGAGGAGGTTATTAGCTGCAGTATCATCACAACAAAATCTTAACAAAGACATCAGAGGATCCCATAGGGAGGCTGTAAAACTGAGAGAGTCTTTCAGTGTTGGTTCAAAGAGGGGCAAAGAGGTTGGGCCTTTATACCCACACATCAACCAGCCAGTGGATGTAGGCTGCCTCAGAGAAGGTCTTGGGCAAGGACTCTCTTCAGATGGGGGCAATTCTTGGAGACAGCTGACAGCTGAGGGCTGACAGCTGGCAGTTCTCTAAGAAACTGGGAGAATAGGTCTTTCCGTCCTACACAGATCATCTGGGTGGTACAGCACAGTGTCTACAACATATAACTAAGCCATGTCCAACTTTGAAAAATATTTTGATAAATATTCATAGATAGATAACCTAGTGTTATGACCTTTATATGGCTTTTCTTTGCTAGTTTTCCATTTTCATTAAAGAAAACCTCTATTACCCCTTTATAAATGAAATATTGCCTTCAAAAGACATTCTTATATTTAGACTCTTTCCTTCAATTAGGTGTTTGAATTATCAAACTCCAGATGTGTCCTACCTGCCTCTACTTGGAATGACTATGCATTTTGGTTGGCTCCTATCCTTGAAGAAAAGAAATTCCTGAATAAGTAAGAATGAATACTGTTTCAAAAAAATTGCTTCTAGTACCTGTGTTTGGTTTGAGACTATGACCCTGGTTCTTGATTTACCAGTTGCTGACCAAAGTGTGTGGTTGGTTATCTGCTTCTATCTTGCATGCCTTTTTCCGTTGCCTCATCTTGATGTCAGACATCGGTAAGACTTGTTGATTTCATACTTTTAATATTGGTTTTTACTGTATTCTACTCTGACCTGGTATCACTCAGCGTTCTCCAGAGAAACAGAACCAATAGGAAATATGTGTATGTGCCCTAAAAAGTGATGGAAAGACAACATTCAGTTTCTTCTTTGAGGGTAATTCTCATCCTTCTGCTTTCTCTGCTTTCCCAGATATTAGAATGACTGCCACAGACCTGTAATTCCCAGATGTGGTCTCTCGTCTCTTTGTTCATATGTGCTTTTTATCTCTAAGAAAATGTGTGTACATAAACTCACTTTTTGCAAATAACCTATGAAGCAAAAAGGTGTCTAAGTTATATATAAGCTGAAAATGCAACTGAAATAAGTTTAAAAATGAGTACAAAATAAATGTTATCAATACTATATATACATATATATAGAGAGAAAGGATATAGATATAGATAAGAATATATATATAAATATAAGAATAGATAGATAGATAGATAGATAGATACACACACACACACAGATATAGTATAAGGAATTGGCCCACGTGATTATGGAGGCTGTGAAATCCCAAGATCTGATCTGCAGTGGGCAAGCTGGAGACCCAGGAAAGTTAATGACATAGTTCCAGTCTGAGTCTGATGTCCTAGCTCAAAACAGTTAGTCAGAGAAAAGTTGCCTCTTGCTCAGTGTTTTGTTCTATTAAGGTCTTAAACTGATTGGATGAGGGCCACCCACATTACAGAGAGGGCAATCTGCTTTACTTAGTCTAGCAATTCAAATGTTAATCTCATCCAAAACACCCTCACAGACATACTCAGAATAACGTTTGATCAAATGTCTGGGCACTCCATGGCCCAATCAAGCAGACAGATAAAACTATTATAGACCTATATCTTTCAGGTTTTTCTCCAATAAATGTTGTTCTTATCTTAACATGAGCTTAAAATGACCTGAAGAAAAGAACTCTATCATGATGGATTCATTGCTTTTACTCAGGCAAGGTACACTCTCCCCCCATTTTCAGCATATTTTTAGACTCAGTCAAAAACTGAAGCAAAAACTATTAGAACATGGCAAAAAGGAACTCTTATGTTGTATCTGCCTCATGCTTTCTTCACAATTCAACCAGGGAAACCAAAATCATGAAGAGACCAGCAGAGAAATTAGCTCTTTTATCAATCTCTTTTCATCTAATTTGACTTTTTCTTAATAGTCTATGGATTCTGAAATTGCTTTTTGTATGATGGACACACATTATTATATATGATATTATATATCATATTGTTATAAATGTGTAATCTATTTCTAAATTCCAGAAAGAGCATATATATACATATATATTTACATATTCCATAAAATATATAATATACACTTTTTTGCAGTCAAGGCCTACATATGCAACTGTTTACTCAATATCTCATTGGGATATCTTAATGAACCACAAACTCAGTGTATTTCAATCTGAAGGCATCTCCTCCTTCATTCTGGCGTTCTCTAAAACTGACCTTAGTGTTTTCATCGCTTGGTTCTAATTTTGTTCTCTATTAGTAAATCTCAGGATCTACTGAGTTCTACTATCTGCAGATTCAGTAATTTTCTTCTACTATATTTCTAATGTTTTCTGTTTTACTTAGTTCTGATCTTCAGGAATTTAACCATCCTTGGTCTTCTATACCTATCATTTTAATTATAATACAATAAATTTTACATTTGTAAAAAATGGTTCATTACCATTTTGTTTTCTATTATTTTCCCCGATCTGCAACACATCACTGATGATATTTTAATTTGTATTTATTTTGTCATCTTCCATATTGTAACTTGCAGCTCTGTCATGTTTGGATTTTTTCACAATTTTCATATCTTGTGGTCTTGAAATATCTTCTTTGATTATTTCCATCTTTTTCTTGAGCCATTTGTCTAGAAATATTATATTTTCAGAAAATTTTTTGAGAAATGCAGAAATATTTATTTGAATGCGTCCTCTTTTCCCTGGCTAAGTCTTCTTGAAGGGTGTAGTTCTTATTTATATCTTGCGTATGTTCCTTTCCCCCTTCTTACCCCATTTTTTTCTTCCCCATTTCTGCAGCCAGAAAGTCTGTGTGATTTAAGATTCCATGTAATTCCCATCATGAGATAGAATTTCACCCAATAAATGTTTTACCTATTTCCTTCTTTTTTAATTTTTTCATTTTTTCTTCTCTTGTCCATACTGAAATAAACTTAAAAATAAATTACTCTGAGACTTTCAGAGATCCAAAAATGACAAAATTTCTATCATTTATGAATACAAATTATCCTCTTAGTTATTTTAGTTACAATGATTAATCCACCTCTTTTGCAGAAATAACCTTGAAGCTGAAATGTATAATGGAAGACTTTCCTTCAAATCATAACTTTAAAATGGTCACATCAGTGCAATCATGATTATAGCAAGAAAACTCATTGTGTCAGTGAAGGCCATGATTTCCAGCAGCCGGGCTGTGCTTGCAAAAAGTGATCTCATATCTCTTTGGAACATATGAGGTACTGTGTGCTTTGGTTTGTAATTGTAGGTGTAAATAGCAATCTGGACTTGCAGTTTGGCATCTGAACATGCAATTTGCTATTTAACGATTCTGCTTGTGTTTGTGTGTTCAGGTGCAGTAGTAAATGTGCTGCAAGAGGCAGGCACTCTGAGCCTCACCATGTCTTCTCAGTCCAGTAGATGCAGACTAAAATTCAGGGAATGTGGGAAACCAGCAAGGCCAACAAATCTCTATTATCAAATTTACTTCTGTTGATTATTTACAGGTCGAACATTATGCATCTGTATATTAAAGCTATTTGTAGCTCAGTTTCAGTAACTTATTTTTCAAGGTGTTGTTAAAAGTTAGTATGGAGTTTCCTCAAGAAACTGAAGAAGAGTTACCGTATGGTACTGCAATCCCACTTCTGGGAATGTATCTGGAGAAAAGCATAATTAGAAGAGATACATGCACCTCAGTGTTCATAACAGCACTGTTTACAATAGCCAAGACATGGAAACAACCTAAATGTCCATCAACAGACGAATGGATAAAGAAGATGTGGTACATATATACAATGGAATAGTATTCAGCCCTAAAAAAGAATAAAATTATGCCATCTGCCGCAACATGGATGGACATAGAGATTATCATACTAAGTGAAGTAAGTCAGACAAAGACAAATAGCATATGATAGTGCTTATATGTGGAATCTAAAAAAAAAAAAAAACAGGTGAACTTATATACAAAACAGAAATAGACACACAGACGTAGAAAAAAAACTGATTACCAGAAAAGAAAGTGGGGGAAGAGATAAATTAAGAGTTTGGAATTCACATATACACATACTATATATAAAATAGATAACAAACAAGGACCTACTATATACCACAGGGAACTATACTCAATATTTTGTAATAACCTATAAGGCAGTGGTCCCCAACCCTTTTGGCACCAGGGACCAGTTTCGTGGAAGACAATTTTTCCACAGACTGGTCTGGGGGGGCAGTTTCAGGATGATTCAAGCAAATTACATTTATTGTGCACTTTATTTCTATTATTATTACATTGCAATATATAATGAAATAATTATACAACTCACCATAATGCTGACAGGAGGCGGAGCTCAGGCGGTAATGTGAGCGATGGGGTGCGGCTGTAAATACAGGATGAAGTTTCACTCGCTCGCCTGACGCTCACCTACTGTGTTGTGCGGCCCGGTTCCTAACAGGCCACAGAGTGGTACTGGTCCGTGGCCTGGGAGTTGGGGACCCCTGATATAAAGGAAAAGAATCTGAAAAAGAATATATATGTATAACTGAATCACTTTGCTGTACCTGAAACTAACACAACATTGTAAATCAACTATACTTCAATTAAAAAAAAAGTTAATCTGTTGCATTTAAACTGGTTCACTTTAATAAAAAGCAGTTTGAGTTTAATCCACATTTGTCAGAACAAAAATGTAGTTTTCTCAAAAAAAAAGTGAGAAATAATTAAAATAGTGTTCATCTATCTAAAGACACGTCAGAGAGCAAAGCAAACTGGGAAATAATTATTTTACAGATAAAGGGATCTGTAAGATTTATATGGTTGTGAATAAACTAAATTATATATAATATACACACATATACGGAAACTGATAAAGAGAAAAATTAGGTGTAAAGGAGTAAGTGGAAAGTGAGCCTTTTTGTACGTATAACATTCTAAGAAGGCATAGAGAATTGATACCTTTGAAACATAAGAATTTGACAGATAATAAACACTCTATACAAGTTATAAAAATCAACTTTCTGTTTTAGAATATGTTTAAATCTATAGAAAAATTACACAGAAAGTACAAAATTGTCATACACCCTACACCAAGTTTCTTCTATTATTAACATCTTATAATAGGATGCTCTATTTGTCACAATTAATGAACCACTGTTGGCATAGTAATAACTAAAGTGCATACTTTATTTAGGTTTGCTTAGTTTTTACATATGTCATTTTTGTGTTCCAGGGTCTCATCCAAGATACCACATTATAGTTAGTTGTCATGTCCCCTTAGGCTCCTCTTGGCTGTGACAGCTTCTTGGACTTATATTGTTTTTGATGACCTTGAAAGTTTTAAGGAGTGCTGGTCAGGTATTTTGTGGAAGTTTCCTCAATTGGGATTTGTCTGGTGTTTTCTCATGTTTAGACTGAATTGATGGGTTTTTGGAGGGAAGACCACAGAGGTTGTCTATTCTAATCACATCATGCCAAGGGTATGTGCAATTTACATGACATCACCTCTGATATTAACCTTGGTCCCCTGACTGAGATAGTGTTCATTGGTTTTCTCCACTGTAAATTACTCTTCTATCTTGTTTTCCACACTGTACTTTCTGGAAGTCACTATGTGCAGCTCACACTCAAAGAGTGAGGAGTTATGTGCCAATACCTTGTGAGTGGAGTATCCACATGAATTACTTGGAATTCTTTTGTGAGGGAGATTAGTCCATTATTCATTACTTACTCCATCAGTTATTTATATAGTATGGCCTCCTAGATATTTACTTTATACTTTGTGTTATAACCCAATACTACTTTATTTCTTTCTTTATTTTTGCTTAAATTGCTCCAGCTTTTGCTGTTGGGAACTCCATCAGTTGACTCTTTTGTCCCTTTGACATACCTCAGTATTGTGTATTTTTTTGGTTTTATTTGGCGCTTTCTTTCCTTCACTACCAAATGCTTTAGGCTCATCTTCAGTATTTCCTGCTTAGTCCTAGACTCAGCCACCTCTGTAAGGATCCTTGGTTCCTTTTATTTTAGAATGATATTAGAAACCAAGATCTAGGTACTAGGCATGCACATTTCTAACCAGGTGTCATTACTTCTAGACTCTCTCAGCTGACGGAGAAGGAAACATATGTTTGTATATACTAGCCCATATATATGCCTATAACTATGGATATGTTAAATCTCTAACCAGTTTACCTATATTACGCTAGGCAGGAATTCACACAGGTGTCTTCTGCCCTACGCCATTACCACATAGATCACTGTGGCCTCCTCCCCTTGGTTATCTGTAATCTCACACTCCAACAGTGGGGAACCTGCCTCCTACCATCCACCATCCATCCACCATTCATTTACTTAATTTCTTAATTCCAGTGTACATGTCAAGTGATTTCAGAATCATTTACCTGTATCCCCATGGGAAACAACTTTATTAACTAGAGTACAGTGACTATGTACATTTTACATTTGTTTGTAAGACTCCATTTCCAAAGTTACTTAGGTCAACACCTTTCCCCCACTCCCTTTAGTGAGATTATTTCATATATTTGTAATACAGTTATATTCCTTTGACATATTCTGCATTCTATAATGGGATATCTGAACCTCCTAAATTGTTTATTTTTAATTTATATACATTAAGCATCATTCTTTAAAGTTCTGTGAGTTTGACAAATTCAGTGTCACGCATCCACTATTACAGTATCATATAGAATAGTTTCACCTGCTTCAAAAAATCCCTATGCTTAACCTATTCACGCCCTCCTAATCTGAGCTGCTAATCTGTTTACTGCCTCTATAGTCTTGCTCTTTGAAGAATGTCATATAGTTGAAATCATAAATCTGTTGCTTTTTCAGATGGACTTCTTTCATTTAGAAAGATCATTTAACATGCATCCATATCTTTGTGTCACCAGATAGCTCATTCCTTTTTATTGCTGAAGAGTATTCTGTTCTGTGGATGTACTACAGTTTGCTTATCCAGTCATCTACTGAGTAACATCTTGGTTGCTTACCTTTTTGGGAAATTATAGAAAGCTGCTATAAATATTTGCATACAAGTATTTGTGTAGACATAAGTTTTCAAATCAATGTTGTAAATACCTATAAGAATAATTGCTATGATAATGTTTGTAAGAAACTGCCGAACTGACCACCAACAATGAATGTGAGTTTGTGTTGCTTCACTTTCTCATCAAAAATTGATATTAGTTTCCATTGACATATCTTCAAGTTCACTGACTCTTTCCTTAGTTGTGTCCAGTCTAGTGATAAACCTATCAGAGGCATTTTTCATTTCTGTTACAGTCCTTTTGGTTTTTATCATTTATCTTTTATTCTTTCTTAGGGTTTCCATCTCTCTATGTTACCCTTACATATCTGTCTACTTTCTAACTTAGAGTCTTTACCATATCAATAATAGTTATTTAAAATTTCCTGTCTAATAATTCTAACATCTGTCACATGAGTCTGGTTCTGACCATTGCTTTGCCATTTCAGACTGTGGTTTGTTTTCCTTTTATCATGACTTCCAATTTTCTCACTGAAAGCCAGACATGTTGTTTGGGGTAATAGGAACTGATCTAATGATGTAAATAAGCCTTTGGCATGAGGATTTATGTTGACCTAGCTAGGATGGGGCTGGGTTTAATGTTTGTGTAGCTATATGTGCTGAGGATTCAAATTCCTCTAGTGTCCTTGTGTTTTCCTCTTCTCATGAATCCAGGCTTCCTTAAGTACTCCTCCTCATGGAGAATAGTGTCTTGCAGCTCTTTTGAGCTGTAATCCACTGCTTTATACTGAAGTCCTGGGATGTGGTGGTAAAGTGTTGGGGCAGGAAGTGTTCTATAATTGTCTAAATGAATCTCAGTGTTTTAGTAGGTCTGTGACTTGGGGCTGTGATCTTCATAAATGTTTCTCCATTGGCAGAACTCTTTCTTCCCCTGCCCCCCTCAACCTCTCTCTGGCTATAGTATTCCTGAATTTGTTCCCTTGAAGCCTGACCCTTGCTGACTATTTTTGCCCTCTTTCAGTGAAATAGAAGGGCTAGAAGGGCTGCAATGGGAGAGATTCCCTTCTGCCAGCTGGGATAAAATTCTCACAAATTCTACCCCTAGAGACTAAGCCTTTGTTATAGAGAAAGCTCTGGTCATGTTTCACAGTGATTTCTCTACTCCTCCCCTTGGCAGAGACGCAAGGGAATCTTTCTTTGATCTCCATGGTGAGAATCTAGTGAGGTTTCAACAGGTGCACCGTAAAATTGTGGGAGATCCCCTACGACAGTGACCTCAGGAATTTCTGACTTCACTCTCATGCTAGTTCACACTCCATCTCCAGCAATTCATCAAAATTACCATTTAAACATTCTTACCAGTTTTTTTCTCCAGTAGCTTCTGTTTCAGGTAAGCAGCTCTCAGGTGCTCTATCGCCCTGATGGGCCTATCTTGTAGATTTGGGGGTGATGGTTCGCCCTGAAACTTGAGTTCTCTAGTGGGTCCAAGAATAGTCACTTATTTTCAGCATGCCAAATTTTTCTTGTTGTAAGGATTAAAGTGACAACTTCCAAGTTCTTTACAGGTCAGAGTTAAAACTGGAAGTCACCCATGTGTTAGTTTTTGATGCTGAGTTCTGAAATTTTAAACCTTCCCAGTGAATTCTAGGGAAGATCAAACACTAAGAACTGTGATAACTTATGGTGATTTTAGAGTATATCTTAAAATGGGTTTAGCAACAAGGTTAAATTGAATTTAGTAGGTGATATTACTCAAGAATCAGTAAGAAAGAAATCATATTGAACCAAAACGTCTATTAAAACTGATCTGGAGAATTCTCTTGATAACTCATTTAACTTTAGCTCTTGTGAGAAGGGTCTTTGACTTGCTTGTTTTTAGGATAATTTAGTAAAATATATATATTTGTTCTCTTTATTGGCAATTCTACCAGACCTAGCTGTTAGTTCACTTTATTGCCAGTCATCGGTGGTCCATTGGTTCTAATTCTGTATTAAAAAATATAAGCAAAATGCCTAATGAGGAAATAAGCAGTATCATAAAACTTAGTTTATAATCCTGGATATGCAGATTGATAAACACATAGCAGGAACTTTGACTATTTAAATAAGAAAGTTCTGCATTAAACAAAGATTTCACTTAAAGTCACCTTGCCTGAACTGGCTCTATATTTAAATGGATCACATTCATTAGTTGAATTTTTATACCCATTTAATTAGATACAGATCTTAATTTGGGGTCTGAGAGTATATGAACTTATCAAAATTGTATTCAAAATGTTGTGATGATGTGCAATTTTTCTAGAGAGAACTTCTATAGTTTTTATTCATTCTCAAGGAAGTCTGTGGGATAATATTTAAGAATCATTATGTAGAGTTAAGTACTTAACTCTGTGACCCTAATTTCTGAATTACAATCTTAGAAATAACATCAATGACAAAGTACATCTCTCAGAATCCTAACATTCTTATGACAAAACACATCTATCAAAATATTTTCATGCTTTCAGAAGAGGGCTTTAAACATAACCTTTAAAAATCCCAGAATTATTACTTACAAAGGTATTTTTATAACTGAACATATCATCAACCCAGGAGAAAGGACTCTGTTCTATTTCTCTTTTGATATGATATTTCTAATTAATCAAAATTAATTCCTATATAAGGCAGTTACCAAATACCATATTTCAAAATTCTTTACCTGACAGTGGTATTCAGCAATAGGTGATCTCATTTCCACAAACTCAGTAAGTATTTAGATGTGTTTCCTTCTACCACTTTGTTACTGGTTCTGATTTTAAGTAAAGGACAATTTTCATATTTCAATTAGCTACTCCTCAGAAAAGCTAAGGCTCTGAGAGACTTCGTGGTATACCACTCTCCCAGAGAAAGGATATTGTAGTTTGGAATGAGGAAGAAAATGTTTTGATTCTGGTTCCATTGCTTTGTAAATGAGTAGCCTTGAGGAAGTCATTTCATATTATAAAAACTCATTTTCTTCATTTGTAAAATGGGGGTGATTTTCCATTCTGAGTTTTTGAGTTATTGTGAATGTAACAAAAGTACATGTATACTTATGTACATGTGGAATATATATTTATATATAATATGCATTATATATTATCAATTTATCTAAAGGTTACCTTCTGAATAAAAAAGTGCTAGAGTCATTGCAATAAACTCACTTCTATTGATGTAGAAAACTGCTTACATAAATAAATGTTTTTTAAAAAAGGAACAGTACAAGTCAACACTTAAGCTTTATCAAAGTTTCTTCATGTTTTTTCCAAACTTTACTGAGATATAACTGATATGTGATATTGTGTAAGTTTAAGGTGCACAACGTGATAATTTGATATATGTATATATTGTGAAACGTTTTCCGCAACAAAAAGTTAGCACATCCTTCACTTCACATAATTACCTTTCGTTGCTGTTGTTGTTATTGTTGTTATGGTGAGAGCATTTAAGATCCACTCTCTTAGCAACTTTGAAATATACAGTACAAATATTGTTAACTGTAGTCACCATGCTGTATTAGATCCCTAGAACTTATTCCTCTTATAACTGGAAGTTTGTACCCCTTAACCTTCGTGGTTTGAATTTTCTTACCTCAGTCAAAATTCTTTGAGAGGTAGATTGCAAGCTAAAGGCTATCTTGTTATCAATATTCAGAACTTACTTAATTTTAGCAATGGAATGAGTCATTAACTATTTCCAGTATTTCCCAGTTGAGCTTTTGTTTCTAACAATAAAAATGTGACTTCAGTGGTGTTTGAAGAAATTAACACCTTGACATAGAAAGACACTCTATGGGTCCTGTTCACACTTTCATGGTCACAGGGGTTTCCTAAAATCAGACCAATCTGAGCTCAAATGCCTGCATTTATGAAATAGTTGGACATGATAGGGAACCTCATTTTTGAGATTTAGGGTTCTGAATTCTGGTTGCCCATTGGATTCATTTGGGAGGTTTTGAAAGTCCTGATAACCAGGTCAAAAGCCAGAAAATTTAAATCCAAACCTCTGGCAGTGGTACACAGGCATCAGTAGGTTTTGGAGCTCCAACGTGACTCCAATGTGCAGCGAACTTTGAGAACCATTGTACTTAACCAGAGACATAAACCAGGCATTACCTAACCAACTGGAAACACTGCTGCAAGGTCCTTTCTAAC
Organism: Eschrichtius robustus; assembly: GCF_028021215.1. Lineage (NCBI taxonomy): Eukaryota > Metazoa > Chordata > Mammalia > Artiodactyla > Eschrichtiidae > Eschrichtius > Eschrichtius robustus. Next base: position 6,251,472 of record NC_090829.1, read on the forward strand.
CTTGTCCAGCTCTCTGCTTTCATACCCAGCAACCTAACCAACAGCATAGAACGATTAGCTTAAACAAGTACCCAAGGAACGACAATCTTGTAAAACATATCTGACTCTCCTTTTCTTAATTTACCCTTTTAACTTTCCCTTCTGATATTATATTGTTTTCTGGGGGGAATTTGTTTTCTTTCTTTTTAAACCTGTGTTGGCAGAATAACTTGAACAAAAAGCTTATCTTGCATGTTTGAATAACTATGTTTGGTATTGAGTACAGAATTTTCTTTAACTTTTTTACCTTTTTTTTTTCTTAACATCTGCTCTATAGGACACTATAAGCACTGTTAATCAATAATATCTCTTTCTAGCTAATAGTACAATAAACAGCAAAAATCGCATACCTTAAGACAGACAGTATTAGTGGTGCCAGAGCCTATGCAATCCTCTTACTATCTTACCATACCATGATCCATTATAGTCAAGCATTGAGGAATGACAGACTTTGAGAAGTATCTCTTCTTCCTTCAAGCTGGTCTAACTCTCAGAAGCCATTGTAGACAAGCACACAGCAGGAACTCCCTCACACAGGAAGCACGTATGGATGTTGGCAATGGAGTTGAGAGCTCATCATTATCTCATCACTGGGTCAGATGCAGAGATTGACAAGACCAGTACTTTATGTTTGGTTCACTTACCCCACATTGAGAGCAAATGCATGTTCCTCTCCATTAGAAGGGAGAGATGATAAACCACCACCATTTTCTTTTCTGTTTAAATCCAGAGTGGTATAATGGCTATAACAGAATCGGTTGCTTTGGAAGTAATGGGGTGAGGCTGTCCACACCATTACTTTCAACTCTGGCATCTCACCAGTTCCATCCAAAGGACATTGTAACTGAGTTCAGTGATTCACACACTCTGTATTTGCAAGTTTACAGAGTTTTGGGATTCTTCCCCTTTCAGTCCAAACACACCAGACACACTCTAGGGAAGTAAGGGCTGGATTTCAGCAGTTTTCAGAGAGAAATTCCTATCAGAGCTATGTGTGTTCGCTCTGATATTACACACTCTTTGTGCCTTTGCTGAAAAATCCCCATTTCACAAACAACTGTCTATTAGACAGGGTGGGTGAGAGCTGTTTCTTGGGAAATGGCTTTCCTATGGTGCTGGTGGGTCACTCATTATGGCTGAGATTTAATTACCACTTCACGAAAAATGCCATCAATGGAAAGAAAAAAAAAACCCTACTAGTTTGATTTAATCAGGAATGGGTCTGAAGAATGCAAATAAGGAGGATAGTGTCTAATTATTGTTCCATTTTTATCTCCATTAAAGCACATTAATTCTAAAAAATTATTTTCAAAGATGAAAGCTGATTTTCAAATTGGGATATGGAATATGCATGGGCTTTTTCTTTTCTCAGGAACATATCTTTAAGGGGGTCATCGTATTGTGGGGAGACAGAGGTTCATGTTTTTATCGAACTTAGATGTATACCTAGATCTAATTCTATCTATATTTAAAGACCAAATATAATATGACAAGATAAAATGCTTACAGTCATTTATCCATTTAGAGAAAAATTCTTCCATGTGGAAAACTTTTCACAGGTGGAGACGTTGAAGCTGAATCTGGCCTCTGTATCCCAACACTGAATTAAATCTCAGAGACAGAGTTTTGGATAAAGAAGAAAAGAATAGATTTATTGCTTTGCCACACAAAGGGGGCCACAGCAGGCCCTCAAAACTGTGTGTCCTGACCTGGAGGGGGTAGTGAGGGGTTTTATAGTAATGATTCAAAGAGGAAGGCATGATAAGCTCATGGACATTCTTCTGACTGGTTGGTGGGGAGGTAAGTGGGAGTCAACATCATCAACCTTCTGGTTCCAACCTGTCCAAGGTCTATATGCCTGTGGGCAGCATACAGTTAACTTCTCCCACCTGGTGGGGGTTTCAGTATCTGCAAAACAGCTCAAAGATATTGTTATGTGTATCCCTTGAGGGGGAACCAGGACCCTGCCCCAAGGCTGCACTATTGTTTCTTGACTGCTCCTCCCTTGTCTCTGCATCCCTTCCCTTCCCTGACTAGCAATTCTTTGAACCTGCCTGTTGGAACTCAGGGAAGGTCATGGAGGCTGAATAAAGCCTATTTCCTGTAATCAAGAAATGGGGGACACAAAAAAGGTATTTGTGCCCAGGAGCCACACAGGGTCCTGCTCGGTTTCAACATTATGAGAGGTGGCAGAGAACCCTGACTCAGGAAGGATATGGGAAGAAGTGTCACTCCCAGTCACTTCTGATTGGCCAGATTTGGAAGGCAAAATTTTGCAGGAGAAAGAGGAGAAAATGTTGACTGCCACAGAGCTTATTCCAAAGTGACCTGAAAACTTGCTTAGGTCCATTCAGTGAAAATCCATAAACAATTACTATAAGATCTTCCTATTTTGACTTACTTTTAATTCATCAATGCTTAAAAAAATCTTTTTTTTTCATATTTGCACATTCTCAAAATCTAAGAGATAAGCTTTGGGACAATCAGCATTTCCCTTTCTTTTGATTCTAAGACTATCATCTTAGCAAACATAAGCCAATAACAAACAAAAATAAATAAATAAAAACGTGAGAGAAGCGAGGGAAAGTCGTTCTCACAGCGTATCAGATAAAAACAGATTGTTATCACTGTAAGTCTAGAGGATAGAAATAGAGGACCTCGAAACAGTCTTTTCAAAAGGTACTTAAAAGGTTAGGAGAAAACATTGATACTGTAAACCCACTCAACAGACAAAGCCAGCTGAGTCAGGATTTCTCTCCTTCCTTGGATTTTGAAAAAGATCTCAGAAAACTTCTTCTTCTATAGTCTTCAAATTTTTCATCACCTGGAATTCATATTTTTGAAAGAATTAATTGACCAAATTACATTCAACGATAAGTAATAATAATTCATTGTGATGATTAATTTTATTTGCCAGCTTGGCTAGGTCACAGTAACCAGATAGTTGGTCAAACACTAGTCTGGACAATCCCGACTAATACATTCTTTTTATTATTTTTGTTTGTCAAGTGACATAAAGAATTATTATTCATCGGAGATATACATGTTAGGAAGTGGAGAGAATGTATTTCACCAACTTTTACATTCGTTTGAAAGGAAAAAATAAACATGTAAGTTATGTAGAGTGAAAAATGAGAACTCAAGGACATAATAAAATTTTGAAAAGTAATAGCTAAATGGTTTTAAATGATACATATTTTGGTCCAGGAGAGAATCAGAGAGAAGGAGGATAGGAAGAGAGAAGAGAGCTGTCAGGAGATGGTAGAAAGTTTAGCCAAAATATTATCATCATTCATAAACTGTTTGGTACAGAGGATTAAAGGACTAGATGTCAAATCATGTTCAGATGGTGGGAAGCTGATAGAGGTACGGGATTGCCCTCCAGTATGGGGGGCACAGTGGAGATGGGGACCATTTCTTGCAGCTCTCAGTAAGTCAGAGGGATTCAAGCTAATCTTTGCCTTCTAACCAACATAGAATTATCACACTTACCTTTTAGAATAAACATGAATCCAGCTAGAAAAAGGATGATTAGCTGGATGGGCATTTTTTTTAAAATTAATTAATTAATTAATTAATTAATTAATTTATCTATTTTTGGCTGTGTTGGGTCTTCGTTTCTGTGCGAGGGCTTTCTCTAGTTGTGGCAAGCGGAGACCACTCTTCATCGCGGTGCGCGGGCCTCTCACTATCGCGGCCTCTCTTGCTGCAGAGCACAGGCTCCAGACGCGCAGGCTCAGCAATTGTGGCTCACGGGCCCAGCTGTTCCGCGGCATGTGGGATCCTCCCAGACCAGGGCTCGAACCTGTGTCCCCTGCACTAGCAGGCAGATTCTCAACCACTGCGCCACCAGGGAAGCCCTGGATGGGCATTTTTATTTCAGACATAAAGACCATTTCTATTAGGCTTTTGAAACATGGCCTAACCCTAGAAATTTAGAGAGAACAGATTGGGAACCATTTGTCCAGTCCTGCATTTCTCATCTTACTGATGAGGAAATGGAAGCCCTAGAGAAGGTTAACGTCTTTGACGAGACTGAATCACGAAGTCCCTGAACAATACTGAGATTGATTATCAGGTTTCAGTCTGTTTTTTAGATTTTAGGATTTTTTTTCTAATTCATTCAGTCTTTTGATTGATTTTTTCTAATTCATTCAGTCTTTTGATTTAAATTCTTTATAGAGATTTAATACTCTTTCCTAAGGGAAGTTTCAGTTTCTGAGAAGTGGATGCAGGTATACAAGTTCCAGATTTTACTTGCTCCCAACTTCCCCATTCACTTTATAATTGCCTGGGATATGTTTAAAATGGAAAATATTTTTTTTTTTTTTGCATTGCAGCAGGGCTTGCCAGGGATCTTAGTACCCCAAATGGGGATCGAACCTGTGCCCCCTGCAGTGGAAGTGTGGAGTCCTAACCACTGGACCACCAGGGAAGTCCCTATATTTTGTTTTAAAGTAAGCCCCTGGCAGTACATGAGTCAAATCATGTTTGTGGCTAGTGTAGACTCTACACTACTGCCACCTGCCACATCAGACAGGATGGAGGCTGGCTCTACCTTTGTCTGCCTCTCCTTTCTGGTCCACATGGGAATCGCTAACCATGAAACAAATTCTTGGTAAGGAAGTCTGAGGGTGGACTACGCATTGAACCTTGTGGCTGAAAGGAGTGTGCGATGTGTCTCTAAGATCAAAAGCGAAAAAGTTAATTATCTCAAAATTCTTTCTCTCCTTCTCTCCTCTTGAAAAACAACACTAAGGCAATGCACACATTTGGGAATTAGAGACCATCATGTGACTAAGACAATGGTTTAATCATGCAGGGAAGGGTGGCCAGGACATTTATTTTTGTTCAATGAACTGAGATAATTTTACCCCTCTTTCTAGATGTCTCAGAAAAAGTTATTTTAGGGCCATTCAAAAATGGAACGCCTTGAGCAGTCACCTTTTATTTTAAGGACCTACAGGGAATGTTTGAGTCATTCTAATTTCACAGAAATTTTCCTGAAAGGGGAGGAATGTGTCTCTTTGCTGTTCGTGCCCTTGGCCTTAAATGTCCTGAGTGGATGGGGGAATTTGACAGCCTTTGTTCTAAAGTTAGCCCTCATTCTCTATTTCAGACTCAGTAGGAGGAGGACTGAACTTTGTAATTAATACTCAGGAAATTAGCGATCAGCGATGGCAGAGAGACAAAACAGGCATGTGGACGCATCTCAGCAGCCCCTGACAGGCAAAGGTCAGGGGGGCTCACGACAGCAGAGATCCCGACAGCAGGATCAGTACCTCTTTTTAGCTGGTTTTGATCCTTGTAAACGCACTTATTCAGCGTCCCAGAAGTGTAAAAGCAGGCCTCATTTTTGCCGCTGTGCCTCTGGCTATTTCCCTAGGAATTTTTTTTTTATTTTTTTAAGGGGCTGGTTGTTTCTGCTGCATGTAGATGTACTCGGATAAACCAAAGGTAGGCTCTTCATCAGAATCCAAGAATATTTTTCCTTCTCCTCTTGCATAGAAATAAGAGTAGTATCTGAGAAACAGCTTTGGATCCAGCAGGCTTTAAGAGGGCAGGCTGTTTATTTCTGTAATAAGGGGCCATTGAAACATGAGAATTGAACCTTTCTTAAAAGGGCAAGCTGTTTATTTGAAGGGTCATGAACAAGAGTCGGCAGGTATCCCAGGGACCACTTCTGAAGAACTTACATCTGTTGGGGAGAACAATAAACTCTTGATTGATTCCATTATCTGCAGAAGTGACAAAGAGTGTTCACAGAATTGTAAATTCTAAAGGAATTGTTTCTGCATAATCATGGTTATAAAGGCTTATATTAGTATAAGCATGTATGTTTGGTTATTTATGTGCGAGTGTGTGCGTATATGTATACTTAGGGCAAACAAATCAGTGTGCGTCATTTGCTCAGTTTTAGCTACTTCTTGGAGACCCTGGAATCTGACCCAATCCTACCTTTTTTTCAATAAACATTCAGCAAACATTCTTGCCCTCAAGCACGGTGTGAGACGCAGGAACCATCTTTGGACCAAAGGCAATGTATGACTTCCATGGGATCTTTTATTTCTCTATCATTCTGTAACCTTTTTTTTTTTTTTAATTTTTATTTTATATTGGAGCGTAGTGGATTAAAAATGTTGTGTTAGTTTCAGGTGTACAGCACAGTGATTCAGTTATACATATACATGTATCTATTCTTTTTCAAATTCTTTTCCCATTTAGGTTAGTACAGAATATTGAGCAGAGTTCCCTGTGCTATACAGTAGGTCCTTGTTGGTTATCTATTTTAAATATAGCAGTGTGTACATGTCAATCCCAAACTCCCAATCTACCCATCCCCCCCCCACACACTTTTCCCCATGGTAGCCATAAGTTTGTTCTCTGTGTCTGTGAGTCTGTTTCTGTTTTGTAACCTTTTTTATTATAGTGGCCATGGTCTTTGCGTTATTTCCCAGGCCAAGTGTTCTTGGTCTTGAATGAAACCTTATCTGCCTCTGGGTGCTTTGATCATTCAAACTGTTTCCAGTTCATGACCTTTCCCTGTTTTCCTATTTTATCTTATCTTATATCTGGTCTGGCATCCTCATTTCTGTCACCTCCTGGCCCCTGTAGGCATTTGAGTTTGCAATGCTCTTCCCTGGGCTTACTCTTTATTATCTTTAGGAGAGGACAAAGAACCTTGTTCTTAATACAGACATAGACATACCTCACTGTATTGTGCTTTGAAGATGTTGTGTTTTTTACAAATTGAAGGTGTGTGGCAACCCTGCGTTGTCTGATGATTGTTAGCATTTTTAACATTAAAGTATTTTTTAATTAAGGTACGTACATTGTCTTTGTAGACATAATGCTCTTGCACACTTAATAGACTACAGCATAGTGTAAACATAACTTTATAGGCACTGGGAAACCAAAAATATTTGTGTGACTTACTTTTTTGTGATATTCAATTTATTGCATTATTTGCAATATTCATTTCTTGCTCTGGAACCAAACCCACGATATCTCCGAAGCGTGCCTGTAATTCAACAGTAACACATTCCTTAAGAGAGGCTGAAAGTGGTATCTTTAATTCTGTATTCTTGGGAAAGTCCTTTAACTTCTCTGGTTCTTATTTTCTTTTTCTCTCAAGTGAGAGAGTTGGGCTGGGTAAGTGATGCTCAAACTTTAGGCTGCATAAACCCCACCTAAATAATTTGTTAAACATGTGCATTCCTAGGCCTTTCTGAATCTTAAAGTTTTAAATTATATATTTCTCAACATGAACATATGAATCATTATTTGAGCTTGTCCATCAGGTAATTTTTGTTGAGATGGTATAAGGACCATGCTTTGAGAAATAATGTTCTAGATGATTTCTATTTTTTAAAGACAGCTCCCACATCTTATTCCTTCTGACCTGTTTTTTTATAATGTGGAGTTGCTCCACTTCCCACCGAGAGGTGGGGTTTGTAACCTCCCCTTGAATCTGAGTGAAATGTGACTATGCTGTGTAACTTTCGGTGTTAGATTACAAAAGATGATATAGCTTCTACCTGGTACCATTGGGAGAATTGCTTTTGGAATCTAACTGCTGCACAAATGAGGACACCACAACTAGACTATACCAAAAGGCCATTGGAAGATCCTATGCAGGCATTTCAGCCAAAAATCCCAGCTAAACTCTTGGCTGACAGCTGGAACCAATTTGCCAGCCAGGTGAATGAGTCACCTTAGAAGTGGGCCCTTGGAAGAGAAGTGTCATTTTAATTTCCCCCACCTACCTACTTCTTTTAGCCAAGAAGCTATTTTGGACTTTGGGGTCTGGCTCCATTTGAGCTGAGAAGATATTACCAAGTTATATGGATCCCAGAAAACAAGGAGTAATGATATAAGGAATCAAGAAACTGTGGAAAGCTTGTATGGTTAAAGAAGTTCAGATAAGAATGAGGATTAAAGGAAAGATTTAAATTGTGAGCAGGAACCCAGCATAACAAGTAGGGGAGGCATATTGAGATTTAGCAATTCTTAGAGCAGTTAGGTGTAGGAGTCAAACTCTTAGCAGAGTCAGGCTTGGTCTGGACTGACTGTATTACTAATGAAGTCTTGGCTCAGTTCTGGTCCCAGTGGATCCAATAGTTCCCAGAACTCTGATTAGAGTTGGAAGCAGTTGCAACCTCAAGTGAAAGTGTGACCTTTGGAAAATGTGACCCGGGACCTGGGTTCTGATGTTACCCTTCTACTAGTGGCACCAATATTCTCTAACAATTTATTCTGATTACCACCATTCTCATTACACAGAATTTATTTAGTTATTATTTAGGGTCTGTTGACTTCAAACTATTGTGAAGAAACAAGTACAATAAAACTGCTATTCCATTAAAATAATGGAACTATTAAAACAAACAAAAAATCCCCAAAACAAACAAACAAACAAAAGAAGTGGGTCCTTGGTCCCAATGGAACCATCCATCTGATGCCCTGCTGAACCCCACCCAAACAATAGGCTTTTGAGTTAAATAAGTAATTGTTGTTATTGTAGGTCACTAAGTTTGGAGGTGGTTTGTTACACAGTAACAGATATTTCAAACAGTTTCTAAAATTTATAATCTAGGTTGGCCAAGTGTAACAATCAGATCAGGTGTCTTGAAACTAGACAGACATGGCTTACACAGTGTCTCCAGAATTAGTTACTGGGTTACTGTGGTCAAGTCCCTAACACTCTCTGAAGCTCAGAGACTTGATTTACAAAATGACAGGAATATATTATCACCTATTACTTGGGGCAGTTTTGAGAATTACATGGCCTTCAGAGCCAGGCAATCAAAGGGTGTCTCCTAGGCTGCAGCTGCCAAAACCGAGGCAACAGACGTATGTCAAAGATGCTCTCTAGGAGATACTGGCACCGTGGGGTGTGGCTATGGGAAAGACAAGGATGGTGCCTCCTGGTTTGGGGGAAAGATGGCACCTGCTGAGGAAAGATGTCTTCCACTGCCTTTCGTGAGTAGTGGTAGTGTGAAATGTTGCCAGCAGTGCCTCTGTCCCTGGAGATCATCCCAACAGGTCCTGCCTCTCCAGCAGATGCTTTTTTTTTTTTTTTTTCATGTGCTTTGCTTCTTTTTTTTTTAAAATTTTTATTGGAGTATAGCTGATTTACAATGTTGTGTTAGTTTCAGGTGTAGAGCAAAGTGAATCAGCTATACATATACATATATCCAGTCTTTTTTAGATTCTTTTCCCATATCAGTCATTACAGAGTATTGAGTAGAGTTCCCTGTGCTCTACAGTAGGTCCTTCTTAGTTATCTATTTTATATATAGTAGTGTATATATGTCAATCCAGCAGATCCTTTAAGATTAGCACCTGCATCTCCTTTACATATAGTCTCAGTGCTTTTCAAACTGCCGTGTCCAGGCTCGGCCCTGGGGCAAGTGAGTCTGCATGCAAACCTTTTAATAGGTGTTTCTGTTTGCTACAGCCCTCTGGGCCTTGTGGAAGCAAGCCCCCTTGGTTCTCAAAGACAGGTGTTTGGGGGGTTTGTCTCTCAGGTGCAAGTGTTAAAAGTTGGGGTGCCTGGTAGGGGGTATGAACCCTTCCCTCCTCAGAGAGAAGCTCTGGGTTTGTGAGCTCCTTCCTTATTGTGAGTTGCTGTGCCAGTGGTGGGGTTTATAGCAAGGCTGTGTCTTAGCCTCTCCTACCGGTCTCAGTGTGACCCTTTTCTCCTTTGCTGAAGTAAAGGAGTTGCTCAGCTAGCTTTCAGGTCATTTTCAGAGGGGATGGTTCTATACGTGGCTGTAGATCCAGTCAGTGTGTCCTTGGGAGGAGGTGAGTTCAGGATCTTCCTATGTTGCCATCTTGGACATCTACTCTGCTTTGTTTTCTTTTTCCTCCTTTTGCTGCTTTCTTTTGGATTAACTGATTTTTTAAAAAAAATGACTTCTGTTAATCCTCTTTTTTGTTGGCCTTTTAGCTAGAATTATTTATATTGTTGTTTTAATAGTCACTTTAGGATTCATAGTGTGCATTTTCATTGTAGCCTACTTTCAAGTAATAATATATTACTGCACATCTAGTAAAGCAAATTTACAGTTCATTTTTTTCCTTCTTGACCTATGTGCTAGGATTGTCATAAAATTTTCTTGTACATATATGATCAACCCAAAGTACATTGTTGCATGCCAACTAAAATACGTGGCAGAAATTTTAGAATTTCAGAATCACAATTATACAACTGTAATGTAATACAGTTGACCCTTGAACAACATGGGTTTGAACTGTATGGGTCCACTTATATGCAGATATCTTTCACTAAATACTTACTACATTACTACAATGCATGTTGAACCCGCTGATGCAGAAATGGAGGTCGGACTGTAAACTTATATCTGGATTTTTGACTCTGCAGTGGGTCAGCACCCCAACCCGCCCTGTTGTTCAAAGGTCAACTCTATTGGTTTTGGGCAAGAGGCATCCAATAAATGCTAAAATCTTTGGGTGAAAGGTATTGAAAAACAATATTCGTCTTTTAGTGCTGTATACCTGTACACTCTTTATTACTTATAAAAGGGAAAAAGTTCATTTATAAGGAAAGATGTGGTATCTAAACTCAGATACGGAACTTAGAATCACCGTTTATGGAGCAAACAGATATTATGTGCTGCCAGTGGAATGCAATGGAGAGTAAATAATCACATCTATGTGACATTCTTGCCAAAAGTGTTTCTCCTGGATCTAATCATGAGGAAATAGTCATACAAACCCTAATTGTGTGTATATGTCAAACTGAAACTCCCAATTTATCCTTCCCCCTTTGGTAACCATAAATGTATTTTCTATGTCTGTGAGTCTGTTTCTGTTTTGTAAATAAGATCATTTGTATCATATACACACTACTATATTTAAAATAGATAATGGAGAAGGTCCTGCTGTAGAGCACAGGGAACTCTGCTCAGTATTCTGTAATAACCTAAATGGGAAAAGGATTTGAAAAAGAATAGATATATAGATATATGTACAACTGAATCACTTTGCTGTACACCTGAAACTAATACAACATTGTAAATCAACTATAGTCCAATATAAAATAAAAATTTAAAAAACCCTAATTGTGGGGTATTTTATAAGACAACTGAGAAAGGGAGAGAGAGAGAAAGAGAGATGAATTGATAGGGAAGTGATAAAGCAAATGTGCCAAAATGTTGACAATTGTTGAATCTAAATGAATGGTATACAAGTGTTTAATGTATGGCTATTCCTTCAACTTCTCTAAGTTTGAAATTCTTTTCAAAATTTAGGGGTTTCTTTTGGAGGGGTAAGAGGCTACTTCTGATTACATCCTTGGAAGAATGTTCTTAACTCTGAATGTTACCTAGCATGATACATCTTGTAGTAGATAAAGGGCTGAGCTTGCTTGTTTAAGGGTATATCATTGTAACGAAGTGGCATCTGCATAAAAACTACATAAAACAATCAACCAGCAATTTTATAGGTTTTCAATTTGGGTCTCACTGACTGCACAGAAACCATGTTCAAATATATAGGTTTTAATTAGTGACATCCACTGGAGGATGTCCAGTGGAATTTAAGTCATTTATTATTGAGTGTGAAGGTGTTTGAGATGCTTTTTGATAGAATAGAGAAGATATTGATAGACAAATATATTTGGGAGTTAGGAATTAAGAAAGTAGTATAAGATAAAGAGAGGTGCAAATGCCAAAGTGATGCCGAGATACCACTGAGGAAGTGAGAACACATACAGTTTATGTCACGAGTTTTCCAACATTTGCCTCTTTTTTCTAAAATGCATTCTGATTTTTCAGACTGATATATTCATTTTGAACTCAATTTTATTATCTGAGTTAATGTCTACTTCACAAGACTTTTGTGACAATTAAGAAGTACATATAAAATACCTAGTGAAGTGCCTAACACATAGTAGGTGCTTAATCAATAGTAGTTTCCTTTCCCCCTCACATTTTAGGTCCAGGTATAGGTTCATGTGGACACAGCACTCTCCCTGGGCACTGCAGTATTCACTGATCACCCTGAAGCCTGATTCACTCCTTCACCTAACAGGAAGTTCTAATCTAGTTCCCTGACTCTGCTTGGTTCCTTATATGGACCATGGACACATAATGTCAATAGTACAATAGATTGAAATGTTTTTGAAGTTTATCCATCTCTGTCATCTTCATGGTGAATAGATCAGTGTCTTTTAGTTAGTAAGAGCTCAATAAATATGTTGGACTAAAAGGATTGTGAAATCTGGCAAAGCATCTTAGCATCCTACCTTTCCCAACACTAGCAGATCTTTACTTGGAGTGCCCGAAACTGCCATGAATTTTCACTCTATAATGAACATCTAAAGAAGCCTGGAAAATCTTCTGACCTCAAGCATAGACCGTGAAGGAAATGAAAAGGAAAGCAAAGCAATGAAACGCATTTATCAATACACTTGTCATCTTTTTCTGTGTCTTAATTAAAATTAATACCTGTTTTGGGCTAAATTTAGGCTTATTTTTTCCTGTTTTCTCTTTGATGAAGAAAGATATGCTCATGGATGTTCAAATGTAAGTTTTCATTTCTTTTCTCCCAGTCTATTTTGGAGACCTTTTCTAATGTTTTGAAACCTTGCCACAGTAAACAATTACCACCTGTAATTTAGCACTGTGTATATGGAAGTGTTACCAAGTTTAGGCATTACCAGGTTAGGCAAAAATGAATGAACCAAAAAAGAGAGAAGATAAAATGAAAATGGAAAACTACTCTTTAGAGATTTTACAGAGTAAGAATAAGAGCACACAGCACCCTATGGAAGAAGTCTCCAACTTCAGGCTTAAGTTCTTTAAGAAGCTAATATACAAACAAAAACATAAATCCCATGGAAGGGAAGTAAAAATCTTAATATCTATTCAGTCCTTTTTTGAGACTGAATTTTTAGCCATGGAAGCACTTCCAAAAATGATTGTAGAACTAGATTGAAGGCACAGCTGTAGTAACTGCATTCCAACCAACTTTTCTGTATATTGTTGCTCTAAGAAGCTGCAATAAACATTATAATACCACATGGAATTCAAACATGGCTTTATCTTTCTGAGCAGAGGGGGAAATCCTGAGCACATTTAGACCTGGTCTTAAGTTCTGAAATGAATGTGGAAATAGCAGCAATGCCTCAGGGACTTTTTTTCTGCCATTACTGGTACAAGATCAAAAGTAATAGTGATGAAAAAAACAACTAATCCTATGATGCCAATGTGGGAATAAGAGTGCCAAGGATGGCCTTCACAGACTGCCAAAGGCAACACTCAACTTGACTTATATTTTCATCCCACCAAGGATTCAGGGCTGTATCAAGTGTGGTTCAATACCGTGATGTATTGACTTAGTGACAACAAACTTGAATAGGAGGAATTTGTACCTAATGAGAGCTCGTAGCAGTGAATTATTATCTCCTTCAATGGACCTGGGTTATCAGTTCAATCTCACCACTCTTTTTCTGCGCTACGTTGTCCTGTTCAACAGAGGAATTTAGGTGTACGTGGTGTACACAACCACCTTAGGAGTCCACTTGGCCTGCAGCCTGCTACCTTGTATTTCTCAGACTGCTACTGTTCTGTTTTTCTTTTTCTGATTAAAATGCAAATACCCTTGGAAGGAAATAATGGTTTAAGGAATTTAAGTCATTTATTATTGAGTGTGAAGGTGTTTGAGATGCTTTTTGATAGAATAGAGAAGATATTGATAGGCAAATATATTTAGGAGTTAGGAATTAAGAACATAGTATAAGATAAAGAGAGGTGCAAATGCCAAAGTGATGCCGAGATACCACTGAGGAAGTGAGAACACATACAGTTTATGTCACGAGTTTTCCAACATTTGCCTCTTTTTTCTAAAATGCATTATGATCCTTGGTTCAATATATAGCATGGAAACTACCACCAAGGATTTATTCTCGGCCTTCATAAAAATTAGATATTTAAAAAAAAAAACCCTTTACTTCCAAAGAATAGGTTTCTAGCTCAACCTGGGTCCATCGACACCTTGTAGGCAAGGATTTTGTCTTAATCATTTTTGCATTCTCAGGGGACGCAGAGTTCAGGAAATCTTGGTAAAATGAATGAATGAACAAACCTCAGTCAACTGTTATTTGTCACCAGATTTCAGTGCTAGTTCTCGTGATCCATATTTCCAAGAAAGATTTTTCTTTCATTGCATGTCAATTGCCAGAACAGACACTTCTTACCTTGAACTCACTTCACAGTGGCTGCATCCCCACACCCAACCCCCAACATGCTCAGCTCCACGAATAAGGGCATGACCCACAATTCTTTCAGACTGATTTTTTGACAGCTATTCAGAGGCATAATGTCACACAAAAAAAATCACAATACAGCCCAGAGAGGGGTCATGCTAGCTATTTCGCACTCCACATTATAAAATTTAGTTAAGTTTAATTTGTGAGTAAATAGCTTTCTGATGCATGTGAACATTTCATGCATAAATCCCTTTTCATGTCTTGCCAAATATTGAGTTTTTGTACTTTAACATGAAGTTTTCCTGAGATCTGCCTTGTGAATGCAAATTTGGAACTGATGTGAGCTGTGAGAAGAAGCCAAGGAAAACAAGCTGTCATCTTGCAAACAAAATCCTTCAGTGATTTATGTGTTTGGCTTCAACTTTGGATTATTATTACTAAAATATCTGAGCTACAATGGGATAGCTGAACCATAATGTCTTATCAGAGACCTTTAAGTTATTAACCAGACTTCTAGCTAATTTGCCAAATAACAAAATATTACCTGGGAAAAGTGGGCAAAGGTGGTGGGGGAATCTTTGAATTACTAAGTCATGTTTTAATAAAGGATGATGATACAAATATATTGATTAAAGAGGTTAATTTTGTAAACTTAACTTGAAATTCAGGAATATAGTTATCGTCTGGTCCCTGTGTATAAGTTTGAATGGTCATCTGGATTTCTGTCAAGTATATTCAAGAGCAATGACAATCATGTTTTTAAAGTGAGAATTACTTCAAAGATATTATTTTCTATATGTCTCTTGAATGATGTTCTGGTGATATGTGTACTATCATTCCCATTTTACTGTATGTATCATTATGTATACTGTATATATACATTATATCATTATTGTATCATCCAGTATTTGAACATGGATATTTTAAAATTGGTCCAACTATTTGACTAAGGAAAAGACATTGAATATGAACCGCAATAGTAAAAAAAATCCTATGATCAAGAACAACCACACACATTTATGCAGCTGTCACTATTTGCAGGGCAGAATGTTAGCTCTGGAAAACAGACTGTATAATAGGGTCTATTCACCCCCTGTATTGGCTTACACAATTAAAAAAGGTGACTTGGAGATCTTGGGAATACAAATCCTGTAATAAAACTATTAAAAATTCAGAGGACAAATATATGAGCAAGCTCTTCTTAAAGAATATACATAGCTTGAAAATAGCCAAAGTTGTCATTAATATGTTTTCCCATTCATTTGCTCATCTTATAGAGATATACCAGGGATAGGAAAAACTGTCCTACCCTTCAGTAGTAGAAAAGTAGAGCTTTCTCTTGGGTAGAAAAGACACATACATAAAAGAGATTAATGAAACAAGAAAGCACAGGTACCAAATAAATATTATGAAATGCAACACAAGATTTCATGATGGCTTGGGTAGTAAGAAAGAATGGAAAGAAAGAACAGAAAGAAGTCCTTCAAAGAAGAACTTGAGCTAAGATCTTGGAGAGTGGTTGCTTTTTTTATAGTAGAGAGAACAGAGAAACATTATAATAGGGGTAACTATTTCAGAGACAAGAGTATGGATGACATAATTTCAAAAAAATCAGCCTAGCTTGAAAAAATGTGCTAAAGGAGAGTTGTGTAATTTACAGATAAAAATTTGAAATAAAGCTTTCTATAAACATGCAAATGAATTTAGACACGAAATAGATCAAATTTACAATTTCCTTACTGATTCTTTGTCTGAATGATTTATCCATTGCTGAGAGTGAAGTACTAAAAGCTCCAACTATTAACGTATTGCTGTTTATTTCTCCTTTTAGCTCTGTTAGGTTTTGCTTTATATATTTAGGTGCTCCAGTATTGGGAGCATAAATATTTACCAGTGTTATATCTTCTTGATGGATTGACCCCTTTATCATTATATAAAGACCTTCTTTGTCTCTTTTTACAATTTTTAGTTTAAAGTCTATTTTGTCTAATATAACTATAGCTACCCCTGCTTTTTTGTTGTTACCTAACTTAAAATATCTTTTTCCATCCTTCACTCTCAGTTTATGGATTTCTTTAAGTCTAGAGTGAGTCTCTGTAGGCAACATAGCCTTAGATCCTGTTGTTGTTGTTTAAGCTATTCAGTCATTTTATGCCTTTGATTAGAGAATTTAATCTGTTTATTGTAAAGTAATTGTTGCTAGGAAGACTTACTATTGCCATTTTGTTCATTGATTTCTGTGTTTTGGTAGATTCGTTGTTTCTTATTTCTTACCCTGTTGTCTTTTTTTTTCTTTTAACATCAGTATGCTTTAAGTTCTTCATCATGTTCACTTGTGTGATTGTTACAGTTCCCTTGTGGTTACCATGAGGCTTACATAATCTTAAAATTAGAACATCCTGTTTTAAGCCGATAACAACTTAACTTTAATAGAATTCCTAAACTACAATTTTATTTCTCCTCCCTCTCCCATTTTAGGTTATTGTTGCTACAATTTACATGTTTTTAATATTATGCAACTAATAAGAGATTATTGAATTTACTGTTATTATTACTACATTCATTTTTCTCAACTTTTAAACTATAGTGGTAAGTGAACTATGCACCACCACTACCATATACAGAATCTAACTTCAATTGTATATTTACCATTCCCAGTGAGTTTTATGCCACCTTTTTAATGTTTTCATGATGCTAATTAGTGTTCTTTACTTCCACTCAAAGAAATCCCTTTAAAATTTCCCATAAGGTGGGGCTAGAGGTAATGAATTTCCTCAGCCTTTGTTTTTCAGAAAAGTCTTTATTCTTCCTGTATTTCTGAAGGACAGCTTCACCAGGTATAGAATTCTTGATGGATTTTTTTTTTTTCTTTCAGTATTTGTATATGGCCTTTTATTCTCTCCTGGCTTGGAAAGTTTCTGTTGAGAAATCAACCAATAATCTTATGTGGATTCCCTTGTATGTAACTTCTCTCCTTTCTCTTACTGTTTTTAAAATTCTTTTTCTTTGACTTTTGATAATGTACTTATAGTATGTCTCAGTTCTAGACCTATTTGAGGTCTTTTGGCATCATGATCTGGAGGTCAGTTTCTCTTCCTAGGTTTGAGAAGTTTTCAGCCATTATTGATTTAAATATCTTTTGGTCCCTTGCTCTCTCTCTTCTCCTTCTGGAATTTACATAATGTAAATTTGGTTTCTTTTCATTGTGTCCTGGTAGACTTTTTTCACTCTTTTTTTATTCTTTATTCTTTTTGCTCCTCTAACTAGATAATTTCAAATGTCCTATCTTCCAGGTCACTGATACTTTTTACTGCATTGTTGAGTCTGCTTTTGAAAAATCTCTATTGAATTATTCAGTTCAATTTTTCAACTCTAGGATTTATGTTTACTTAAAAAATTGTTTCTATTTTTGTGTGGAACTTCTCATTTTGTTCATGCATTGTTTTCCTAATTTTAATTTGTTGTCTATCTCTGTGTTTTTATAGTTCACTAAACTTTCTCAGAATTATTATTCTAAATTCTTTGTCTGACAGTTTATACATCTCCATTTCTTTAAGGTTAGTTATTGGAACCTTATTAGTTTCCTTTGGTGGCATCATATTTACCTGGTTTTTCATTATCCATGATTCCTTTCATTGGTATCTGTACATTTGAGTAATCAGGCTCCTCTTCCAGACTTTATAGGTTTGCTTTGGCAGAGACAGTTCTTCACCAGTTGGCTTGGTTTGGGATTCTTGGTGTGTCGGCTGGCTGGTAATGTCCTTGGGCAGTTAGGACCTGGTATTATCTTCTATTCTGGGGCAAGGCAACTGTTCTAGCTCTAAGGTCAGGGATGGGAGCTGTGCCACCAGCTGAGAACAGCTGAATAGGATTGCTGGCTTGGTTCCCTACACAAGTGAGGCTGTAGGATTGTCTGCACAGTTGCCTGGATTCTCTGGTCAGGCTTAGTAGATGCTTGGGACTGGGTACTATTTGCAATAGTAGATGGGGCTATGAATTAGCTTCCTTACCCTGGCAGGGCAGCATAATGGGATCCAGGACCTGTACAGCTTGTTGTTTGACCACTTGCATCAGACAAGAGTGTGCACTGAATTCCCTGGTCAGGTGAGTCTACCAGTTTTGCTGTGCAGCTGGAGAAAACTACAAGCTGTACTCTCTGTTCCACTGCCACTGTAAGCAGGGCTTTTGGATGAGGTATACAGCTCCCTGTGTGCTTTAGTTAGGGTCCCTCGTCAGGTAGGCTGAAGGTTGTGTTCAGCAATTTGTGAAGCTAAAACTTAGTGTCCTTGCCCAGGTGCAGTAGAAAATGTAGCTCTAAAGATGATAAAGTTCTTGTGGTCTTAACTCAAGCCAACTTGTGCTCCAATTTCCCTGGTCAAACTGGGCCACTGGCTTTGTACTGTAGACTATCGACTCTGCCTGTTCATCTCTTGGCTTGAGTGTTGTTGGCTTCCAAAGCTTCCAGGTATTCTTACCAGCCCTTCCTGTCAGATAGTACAGGGAGACCGTCTCCACGGCAGGCAGAGCTGTGTCTCAGTTCCCTTGCCTAGGCAGGATGGAGAGAGGTTACTCCAGGACTCTCCCAGTGTTTCCCAAAGAGGTTTTCTGGTCTTTAGGGGCCACAGCTACTCTCAGCCTAAGCTGTGAATCAATCTCTCTGTCTGGAAATAGCAGGGGAACACGCCATGCCTGGTACTTGCTCTATTGCGGGGGTGATCAGCTCTGCTTTCCCACCTCTTGACTCAAGAGTTGCTGGTTATACAGTTTCCAGGTGTTCTTGCCAGCCCTATGGTCTGGTGGAGCCCAGGAGCCACAGTAGGTAGGGCTATGTACTAGCTTACTTGCCTGGGTAGGACAAGGAGGGCCCACTCCACACAACTCCTAAGTTTTTTCCAGCAGACTTTCCAGCTGGGAGGAGCTGGGAGCTACCCACAGCCTTGGTTTGAATACATCCCCCTGCCTGGTTATGGCCAGGGAACCCTCCATGCCCAGTACAGGCTTTGCTCTCGGGGAGTTCAGCTCTGCCTGCCCACCCCTCAGCTCCATTGTTGCTGGGCTATATACAGCTTCCAGGGGCTCCCGCCAGCCCTGCTGGCCAGGCGAGCTGTGAGACACTCTCCCCAGCAGGTGGAGCTATGACTCAGCTCCTTGTCTGGCTGTGGGCACACCAGGCTCTAGAGCTGGCAAAACTCCTCATATAAGGATGTTATTGAAGAGGGGAAAATTTCTGCCCTTCACCTCTTAGACATTCGGCTGGCCAAATAATTAAACTAACATAAGACATTTTTTTTTATAGGAGTATAATTGCTTTACAATGTTGTGTTAGTTTTCGCTGTACAATGAAGTGAATCAGCTATGTGTATACTTATATCCCCTCCCTCTTGGACCTCCCTCCCACTACACCCCCCCATCCCACCCATCTAGGTCATCACAGAGCACCGACCTGAGCTCCCTGTGCTATACAGCAGGTTCCCACTAGCTATATATTTTACACAAGGTAGTGTATTTATATCAATCCTAGGATTGACAAAAGACATATTAACAGGAGAAAAAATTCAAATACATATGTATGAGGAATCTGCATAAACATGGGAATTCTTAAGACAGTCATGCAAAATGAGTCATTCAGGACTAAGGAGAAGGGGGCAAGTATGTGACTTCAGAGTGAAGCAAGCAATTCACAGGAAGATGAAAAGTGAGCAGATGTTTGGTAAACAAAGATTTGCTGGGCTACACAGAAACAATGGGACACAGAGAGGAATGTTAACTAACGGACTTTGCTAGGTTCCTCCCTGTTCATATTATACTGTAATTCATATTATACAGTAGATATCTCTGGTGATTTTTCTCTTTCCTAGAATTTGTCCTCTATCTAAATTCTTTTAGGCAGTTAAGAGGAAAGTAAAAAGAAAAAATGTTTTCTGAGTATTCTGTTCCTTCCTCATGCCAAAGAGACACATGGATGGGGGCAGAATTTGCTTCCCTACACCCAAATCAGGTAGCTCTGCACCCCAAGTTCCCTGATCAGAGCATACCACCAACTCTGTTCTGCAGATAAGCAAAACGGTCCATTGGGATAACGACTTGAACAGGGATGGTCAAGATGCATGTGCTTGTTGTTACAAGTCCCTCCCCCCTTCTCTGTCACAGTCAGATTCCCAGTGGTTGAGCCTTGCAGATTCCTCTGCAACCTCTGGTGGGGGGGGTGTGCAAAATCAGATTAGAGGCTCCCACAAGGTGACCCACAATGCTGGGGTGGCTGGTTGTCCTCCTTGGGCTCTATTTTCCCACTGGAGGAACATAGGACTCAGGGGAGACCTCTCAGTGTGGTGCTGTATTGGCCTGGGGGAGGGGCAATGTGGTCAATGTTTAGCCACTTTTCTTACCTTCTAACACAGTCTCTCTTGGTCTCTGTGGTGCATGGGGGTGCTTCAGCCTCACCACCATGTTCCAGGATCCTCTCAGTGACGTCTTCTTCATCAGTAGCTATTAGTTGGTCTTCTTGTGAGGGGGAGCAAAGTCAGGAATGACTTATGTTGCCATCATGGTGACTTCACTCTGGGGGTCTGATCTTAGAAACAGATGTCCAAGAAGAGAAAGGCACCAAGGAATTGCCAGGAGGTTGGACTTGGATTCTTGCTGGGTCAATGTCCTTAGCAGCTTTCTTAAAAGTGATTGTCGGGACTTCCCTGGCGGCCCAGTGGTTAAAACTTCGCCTTCCAATGCAGGGGGTGCGGGTTCGATCCCTGGTCGGGGAGCTAAGAGCCCACATGCCTCACGGCCAAAATAAAAAAAAAACAAAACATAAAACAGAAGGAGTATTGTAACAAATTCAATAAAGACCTAAAAAAATGGTCCAAAAAAAAAAAAAAAAAAGTGATTGTCTCCCGTCACCTTTACTGAATGATGTGATAAGATGATCTTTCAGTCTCATCTATGCCATGGAAGAAACTTGGCTCCATCTATTTCAGGACCATAGGGGTTAACTATCCAGCCCGAGGGAGAAGGCCAATTAGGCCACAAGACTTCCCTCTGGTACCTTCCATCTACCACATGTGGATATCTTTTCCTAATAATTCAGGAGTTAAAAAAACAAACAAAAGAATGAATATAACAAAACAGATACAGACTCACAGATAAAGAGAACAAACTAGTGGTTACCAGTTGGCAGAGGGATGTGGGGAGGGGCAAGTTAGGGAAAGGGGATTAAGAGGTACAAATTACTATGTAGAAAATAAATATGATTTCAAGGATATATTGTACAACACAGGGCATATAGTTAACATTTTGTCATAACTTCAAATGGAGTATAATCTATGAAAAAATTGAATCACTGTTGGACACTTGAAGCTAATTTAAATCAACTATGCTTTAATAATATATCTATGTCTATATCTATCTGCTCAAAAAGAAAAAATATTTGGATGAAATTCATTAATTCGGCAAATATTTACTGAGGCCCTACTGTTTGCCTAACCCAAAATTACACACTGTAAATACAATGGTGAAGAAGGTGGATACAATCTGAGCCCCCAGGAGTTTATAGACAAGTAGAATTTAAAAACTTCTCTATCTTGTAAAATTTCTCTTAATACGTCTCATGTTATTGACTTGTCATTGCCTCGTGCCCCATCACACTTCAGTTTGCCCTAAATAGTGATTGTGGTCTACATTTCATAAAGTATAGGTCTGAGCACCTGTTTTTCCTAATTAAAACTTTCAGTAGCTCCCTGTATCTTGTTGATTGAAGAATAATCCCAGCCAGGTCTCAACGTCATATTCCTAACTTGCCTTTCTAGGCATCTCTCTCTGGATAGTGAATTTCCAGGCATATCATATAGACTGTGGGTTCTATGAGGAAAAGAATGAAATCACATACTCATTTATTTTTGCCATCCTATTTGTTTGGTGACTAACTGCTTCCTATTTTCTCTGTATACTCTGGTTTCTAATCTAATTCCGATTCCTCCAACTGGAATTCTTCCTTCACTGAGTAGTTAAGTTTTGTCTCAAATATCAGCTCCTTTATAAAACATGTGCTAAATCCTATCTCAAACCGAAAGTAGTAGTTCTCTCATCTAAATCCCCGTAACAGTTCTGTGTATTGCTATGTACTTCAGCATCAGTTTCAAACCTTTGCCTTTTGAGGATTTATAAAATAATTAGTAACAATGAATAGCACAGTGGGCCAAAGCAAATAATCATAACTCTGTTAGGCAGAGATTGGCAAAAGAAACAAACTCCATAAATGCTTTCATACACGCTTGATAACAATTTTATTTTCCTGGCATTTTTAGCTATCTACAGTTGACAAAGAACAAAAATTATTGGTGGTTCTGGTGTAATTTGAGCCTAATTCTGATGTACATGATCAGATTAAATACCCCATGGGTTTAGTGACAGATTAGCATGAGCTTCAGAATCACTCAACTGAAATGACTGATGAGAAAATATTATGCAGGAACACTCCTTTATAGCAGTCCAGAAAAACACACTGTTCAAATGTAAATA
Source organism: Eschrichtius robustus (assembly GCF_028021215.1). Taxonomy (NCBI): domain Eukaryota; kingdom Metazoa; phylum Chordata; class Mammalia; order Artiodactyla; family Eschrichtiidae; genus Eschrichtius; species Eschrichtius robustus. Next base: position 6,274,258 of record NC_090829.1, read on the forward strand.
TGTTATCTATTATCTACACTGGAGCTTCTACTGGAAAGGACAAAATAAAACTAATTTTCTCCCTCACTCCCTCCCTTCCTCCCTCTCTTTATTCATCATTAGTAAGTTTTAGTCCTTGTTAAGAAATGCGAGGAAAACATGACCCCCAAGAACAGCACAATCCAGTGAGGAAAATGGAGAACTATAGTATAGAAAACTTCCATATGTCCTCCTGGAAGACTTTTTATTCCTCTCCTCATGGTTCACCCTCCCCAATCTATGTCATCTCTGTGCTCCTGTAGGATAGGAATTGACATAATTTTCAAATGGAATTGTGATGTGCTTTAACGCACATCACCGCAGCTAATACGTGGACATGCTACTTTCTTTTCTGTTCTTTGTCCTTAGTATTTAACACAAAGTTGGTCTTGATAAAGGATTAAATATTTGTTGAATACATAAATGAATTAACAAAAGCATGAAAATATGAGGTTTTAGAAAAAGAGTTACAAACTTCCAGCTATAAAATGAATAAGTCGTGGGGATATAACGTACACACAGGGAGTAGAGTCAACAATATTGTAACACCTTTATGTGGTGACGGATGGTAACTGGTCTTATTGCTGTGATCATTTCATAATATTATGTAAAAATATCAAACAGCTATGTTGTACACCTGAAACTCATACATTATTGTATGTTAATTATAACTCAGTTAAAAACAAACAAGCAAACAAACAAACAAACCCAAGAAATACTTGGGTTGGTGCAAAAGTCCTGGGGGTGGGGTGCGGAGAAGCATAATCCATGAGATAGAACTTTGTCTCTTCAGTGCCTAAAAGATGGTTCATTTATAGTTGGCCCTTGAAAAAGGATTGGAACGTTGGGAAGAGTATCAAAGAACATGAATTTTAAATCTAGTCCTACCACCATGTTACTGGACTATCAGATTAAAACCTCTGGTTTGTCTACCTACAAACTCCTCTAGAATTTGTATTTAGTTTATAAAGCTAAATAAGATTATACAGATAAAGATACTTTCTCAGTAAAATTACTACTGGAATGAATACGTTCATGAACTGCTACAAGTCACATTGTGTTTATAGAGATTTAGCTGTGGATAAGTTGGAGACTTTGGTAATAGCCTATTGGGCTAAAGAAAGTGATTGGAAGTCTGAGCTGGCTGGGTGAGTTATTTCTTCCCTTGGCTTCTATTATGCACCTGGCTTTGAGTCATAGTTAAATACAGTTTCTCAAATAATTGGAATCCACATGACCCTGAACCAGATCTCCTTCCCAAACTGAAGATATTTTAGAACACATTATAAAGAACAAGAAATCTGTTGTTTTAAAAATGATGAGACAAGACATATTTTAAAAGAGTTCTTACATTCTTGAAGGAGGAAAATATTGCCTTATCATTTAATTAAGAGCTCGGAGATTAGTTATCCGTTGGTGGTTCTTAGCTAAACTCCACCATTTAGCTGAAAAGACATTGCCTGAAAATAACTGTCTCAAACAAAATATGCAAATCCTGATTGCTGTAAAAAATTTTGTAAAGAAGTTTTCTTTCCCTTAACTTTCTATTTTATGAGATTTTTAGAATTACAGAAGAGTTGCAAAAATAGTACAGAGAGTTCCCTTACCCCCGTCATCCTGGCTCTCTTTTTTTTTTAATATTTTAATTTTATTGGAGTATAGTTGATTTACCATGTTGTGGTAGTTTCAGGTGTACAGCAAAGCGATTCTGGCTCTCCAAATGTTAACATTTTATATAACTCTACTATAATTATCCCACCTAGGAAGTTATCATTGTCATATTAACTACGTCATTATTAACTAAACCATAGATAACTATGTCATTATTAACTAAACCATAGACCTTTTTTTCACATTTCATCCTGTTCCAGGATCTAATCCAGGATCTCACATTGCATTTAATTTTCATGTCTCCTTGTTCTCCTCCAGTCATGATAGTTCCTCAGTTTTTCCTTGTCTTTCATGACCTGGAGGCTTTTGAAGAGTACTGAATGGTTATTCTGTAGAATGTCCATTGTAGGTTTGTCTGATATTTTGTCATGACTATATTGGATTTATGCAGTGATGTGCTTTTCTCAATGTATTGTATCAAGGGTACCTTAGATCAAAATGTTTTGCTGCTGATAATGTTAACCTTTATCCTTAAAGTGGTATCTTCCAGTTTCTCCACTGTAAAGTTACTATTTTTCCCTTTGCAATTTATAAATAATTAATTTAGAGTAGATGCTTTGAGACTATGAAAATATCCTATTCCCCTTAAACTCTGTACACTAATTTCAACATCTATCAGTGGTTCCTGCCTGCAGGAACCTGCCCAAATTTTACTGGGTATTCTAATGAGAACGTTCTATTTTCATCATTGTTTCTACATTTGTTTATTTATTTGTTTGTTTCATCATTATGGACTCAAGGATATTTATTTTATTCTTAGGATTATATTGCAATATTATCATTTATTTGCTAAAATTGTTCCAGCTAAAGCCACTAGGTGTTTTGATTTTTGTTGTTGTTATTTTAAATAAACTATATTCTTCAGAATAGCTTTAGATTTACAGAAAAACTTTAAAAAATATATGGAGTTCTCACATGCCCTCAGTTTTCCCTATTATTAATATCCTACATTAGTATAATACATTTGTTACAATTAATGAATCAATATTGATACATTATCCTTAACTAACACCTATAGTTTTTTCGGATTTCTTTAGTTTTTACCTAATGTCCTTTTTCTGTTCCCGGATCCCATTCAGGATACCATAGTATATTTATTTGTTGGGTCTTCTTAGGCTCTTTGTGGCTGTGACAGTTTCTTAGACTTTCCTTGGTTTTGATGACCTTGACAATTTTTGAGGAGTAGTTGTCAGACATTTTGTATGATGCCCTTCTATTGAAAGTTGCTGTGTTTTTTCATAATTAAAATATAGTTACGAGATTCGGGGAGAGGTAAAGTGCCATTTTTATCACATCACATCAAGAATAAATATCAATACAGCACAATTTTTCAGTGGTGATGTTAACCCTGATTGGCTGGCTGAGGTTGTGTTTGTCAAGTTTCTCCACTGTAAATCTACCCCCATTTTATCTTCTACCTTCCCATACTTTATTTTTTGGATGGAAGTCCTATGCACATGGCACACACTTAAGGAGTGGGGAGTTAGCCCCTTCTTTTGACAGCAGGGTATTTATATAAGTTATTTGGAATTCTGTGTGGGAGATTTGTCAACTCTTCCACATTATTTATTCAAGTAGTATTTATATCATTATAGAATCATGTGTATTTATTCTATATTTCATGTTATGTTATAATACTGCCTTATTGTGTTCAAACTCTTTTGGCTTTGGCCATTGGAGCTGGGAAAGAAATGAAACTAAGAGTTGGCTCTTGTGTCCCTTTGATGTATTCTCTCTGGGTAGTTTGTCTGTCTTTATTTTGGAACTTCCTGACTTTCTAGCACTATAGGATGCTCTATAGTCAACTTATATATTTCCTGTCTCAGTCCTAGAATCAGTCATTTCTCCAAGGAGTTGCGCTGGTTCCTTTAGAAGAGACCATAATCTGATTTAGATGTGCTCATTGCTACTGGAATGTCATTGCTTTTAGGCGCTTTCATCTAACAGAGTGAGAACATATATCTCTATAGTAAGCCATGTATACGCACATAAATATTTCTATACGTAGCCATGTGTACCAACTTTAAGCTAAACATAAATGCATGGGAATGTCTTGAACTCTAATCCATTACTACATGGACCATTTTAGCTTCCACCACTTGCAATAACTTCACCCTCCTATAGGGAGAAATCTTGTTCCCAACATCCCCCATCCATTTACTTAACTATTCAATTCCAGAATAGGTCAGAGTGGTTAATCCATACCCCCACTGGAAACAACTGTATCAACAAGAGTGCCGTGCTAATGTCCAGTACTTTTTGCCTTTAGTTTTACAGACTTCACTAGTTTCCGAAAGTACTTGGGTACTTTTGCCCCCACACCTTTCAGTAAGGTCGTTTCATACATTTTTTAAATTGAGGTATAATTCACATATAACAATAGATTAGTTTCAGGTGTACAACATAATGATTCAGTATTTGTATCTATTGAGAAATTATCACTACAATAAGTCTAGTTAATATCTGTTACCATTTAGTTAACATATATTTTAGCTACAGTTAAGTTCTCTTGTCACAGCCATCATTTCTCCTGGATCCCCTGAACTCCTAAATGATTGTTTAAAAATTTTGAATACATTAATATTAATTTTTAGGCTAAAATGTTCTGTGGGTTTTGACAAATGCATAATGTCAGGTAGGCGCCGTTACACACCATACACAATATTTTTTCACTGCCTGAAAAATTCCCTGTAATTCATGCTTCATCCCTTTCCTCTCCCCCTGGTAACCATTGGTCTCCATACTATCTCCATAGTTTTACCTTTCCCAGAATGTCATGTAATTGAAATTATACAGTATGTAGATTTTTAAAGGTTGGCTTCTTTTATTTAGCAATATACATTTAAGTTTCTTCCATATCTTTTTGTGGCTTGACAGTTCATTTCTTTCTATCACTGAATAATATTCTATTGTATTTATGTATCAGCTAGTTATCATTAGTCTATTGAAAGGCATTTTGGTTGCTTCCAGTTTGGGTAACTAGCAGTAAAACTACTATGAACATTCACATGCAGGCTTTTGTGTGGACAAAAAGTTTAAAATTGGTTGGCTAAGTACAGTAGTGCCCACTTATCTGTGGGGGATATGCTCCGAGACTCCCAGTGGATGCCTGAAACTTCGCATGGTACCGAACCCTATATATACTTATGCTTTTTCCTATACCTACATACATACTTATGATGAAGTTTAATTTATAAATCAGTAAGAGAATAGCTGAATTGCCAGTATCACTACTCTTGTAATAATGGCCTTGGGGCCATTATTAAGTAAAATAAGTCTCACTCTCAAACACTGTAATACCACGACTGTTGATCTGATAACCGAGAAGGCTGCTAAGTGACTAATGGGTGGGTAGCATATACAGCACTGCTATGCTAGACAAAGGGATAATTCATATACTGGGCAGGATGGAGCAGGACCATGCAAATTTTCATCATGCTACTTAGAACAGGGTGCCATTTAAAACTTCTGAATTTTTTATTCCTGGAATCTTCCATTTAATATTTTTGGACCATGGTTGTCTACAGGTAACTGAAACTGTGGACATGGAAACCATGGATAAGGGGTCGGGGGCTACTGTACTCGGAGCGGGATTGATCTATTGTCCAGCAAGATTATGTTTACTTTGTAAGAAACTGCCGAATTATCTTCCACCATGGCTGAACCATTTTGTACTCCTACAGGCAATGAATAGGTATTCTTGTTGCACTGCATTCTCACCAAATTTGGTATTGTCAGGTTGTTGTTGTTGTTGTTGTTGTTGTTGTTTAATTTTAGCCTGTCTGGTAGGTGTGGAGCAGGAGCTCATTATTGTTTTAATTTGCAATTCCCTAGTGACAAATGATGTGGACATCTTTCCACATGTGTATTTTCCATATGTTGATTTTCTGTTCAGATCATGTGCACATTTTTTTATTGGGTTCTGTTTTACGGTCTCATTGTAAGTGTTCTTTGTAGATTTTGGACCAAACGTTTTATCAGATACATATTTTGCAAATATTTTCTCTAAATCTCTGGCTTGTCTTTATTCTCTTACCAGTTTCCTGAGAGGATACAAGCCTTTAATTTTAATGAAGTGCAACATCGATTTTTCTGTTCTGAATTGTGCTTTAGGTGTTGTATCTAAAAACTCATTGTGAAACACAAGGGCACTTAGATTTTCTCTTATGTTTTCTTTTAGAAATTTATAGTTTTATATTTATACATTAATTTTTGTGAAAGACGTAAGATCTGTATCTTAATTCACGTTTTTGCTTATGAAGATGCAAATTATTCCAGCACTGTTTGTTGAAGAAAACGATGCTTTCTCCATTTAATTGCCTTGCTTCTTTGTAAAAGACTAGTTAACTATATTTGTGTGGCTTTATTTCTGGGCTCTCTATTTTGTTCCATTGATCTATATGTCTGTTATTTCACCAATAATATATTGTCTTGATTACTCTAGCTTAATAGCAAGTCTTGAAGTCAATTAGTGTCAGTCCTCTAACTTTATTCTTCTTCAGTATCACATTGATTATTCGGAGTCTTTTTCCTGTCCATATAAATTTTAGAATCAGTTTGTTGACATCTACAAAATAGCTTGCTGGGATTTTGATTGGGATTACACAGATCAAGTTGGGAAAAATTGACATCTTAAAAATGTTAAGCCCTCCAATCAATGAACACAGAATATCTCTCTATTTATTTAGACATTCTTTTATTTATTTCAACAGAGTTTTGCAGTTTTATACATGATTATCTGGTACATATTTTGTTAGCTTTACACTTATGTTATTTTTGGTACTATTGTAAGTAATACTTTACTTTAAAATTTCAAATTCCAATTGCTAGTTGCTAACATATAGGAAAGCAATTGACTTTTGCATCTTAACCTTGTGTCCTGAAACCTTTCTATCATTGCTTATTAGTTCCAGAAATAAGTTTGTTGATTCTTTGGGCTTTTCTACATAGATGATCATGTCAACTGTGAGCAGACAATTTTAATTCTTCTTTCCCAATCTGTATACTTTCTATTTCCTTTTCTTATCTTATTGCACTAGCTAGAACTTCTAGCACAATGCTGGATAGTAGTGGTGTCCCACTACCTTGTTCCCAACCTTAAGGGAAAATGATCTAGTTCTCAGCAGTAAGTGTAATGCTAACTCTAGGTTTTTGTAGACGCTCTTTATGAAGTTGAGGAAGTTCTTCTTTAGAAGCTTATGGGATTTTTTTAAAATTTATTTTTATTTATTTAATAATGGGTAAAATGTTATCCCTGAAAAACAACAACAACAACACCACTATACAGAGTTTCTCGGAAGAACGTTAGTAGAAAGTTACTCCATTCTCATGAGAATAAAAGGAAAAGAGTTTTAGTAATCAAGACAATATGGTACTGGCACAAAAACAGAAACATAGATCAATGGAACAAGATAGAAAGCCCAGGGATAAACCCACGCACCTATGGTCAACTAATCTATGACAAAGGAGGCAAAGATATACAATGGAGAAAAGACAGTCTCTTCAATAAGTGGTGCTGGGAACACTGGACAGCTACATGTAAAGGAATGAAATTAGAATACTCCCTAACACCATACACAAAAATAAACTCAAAATAGATTAGAGACCTAAATGTAAGACTGAACACCATAAAATTCTTAGAGGAAAACATAGGAAGAACACTCTTTGACATAAATCACAGCAAGATCTTTTTTGATCCACCTCCTAGAGTAATGGAAATAAAAACAAAAATAAACAAATGGGACCTAATGAAACTTCAAAGCTTTTGCACAGCAAAGGAAACCATAAACAAGACGAAAAGACAACCCTCAGAATGGGAGAAAATATTTGCAAACGAATCAACGGACAAAGGATTAATCTCCAAAATATATAAACAGCTCATTCAGCTCAATATTAAAGAAACAAACACCCCAATCCAAAAATGGGCAGAAGACCTAAATAGACATTTCTCCTAAGAAGACATACAGACGGCCACGAAGCACTTGAAAAGATGCTCAACATCACTAATTATTAGAGAAATGCAAATCAAAACTACAATGAGGTATCACCTCACTCCTGTTAGAATGGGCATCATCAGAAAATCTACAAACAACAAATGCTGGAGAGGGTGTGGAGAAAAGGGAACCCTCTTGCACTGTTGGTGGGAATGTAAATTGATACAGCCACTATGGAGAACAATATGGAGGTTCCTTAAAAAACTAAAAATAGAATTACCATATGACCCAGCAATCCCACTACTGGGCATATACCCAGAGAAAACCATAATTCAAAAAGACACATGCACCCGAATGTTCATTGCAGCACTATTTACAATAGCCTGGTCATGGAAGCAACCTAAATGCCCATTAACAGACGAATGGATAAAGAAGTTGTGGTACATATATACAATGGAATATTACTCAGCCTTAAAAAGGAATGAAATTGAGTCATTTGTTGAGACGTGGATGGATCTAGAGACTGTCATACAGAGTGAAGTAAGTCAGCAAGAGAAAGACAAATATCGTATATTAACGCATGTATGTGGAACCTAGAAAAATGGTACAGATGAGCCGGTTTTCAGGGCAGAAGTTGAGACACAGATGTAGAGAATGGACATATGGACACCAAGGGGGGAAAACTGCTGTGGGGTGGGGATGGTGGTGTGCTGAATTGGGCGATTGGGATTGACATGTATACACTGATGTGTATAAAAGTGATGCCTAATAAGAACCTGCAGTATAAAAAAACAAACAAACAAAACAACTAATACTAAACTTTCATTGGGTTATTTGTATGGAAATATGTTAATATAAATGTTTCAGACATTACATGAAATTTCTAAAAATCTTATACGTTCTGGTATAATGTTATAAGTCATAATCCTAGTTATTACTTTAACATGTATATCTCAGAAATAACTAATTTTCTTGTCAACTGCATTATTATGAACTTTCATCAAATCTTTAACTGTGGTCATTTTTAAGTCTTTTGTCATTTACAGACAGTTCTGGGTGTACTCTGATGCTTTTGCAAATATGTTCCTATAAAAGGGTTTCATCTTCAAGAAACTCATGGAAAAGACTCTGACAAGTACAGGTTTCTGGTAACTGACTGTACTGCTGAACTGAATGAATAAGCATTTTCAGAACTCTAATGAAAAACTGATGAACTCATAAAAGTGCTAACAAAAGATCAAGATGAAAAAAAAAATTAATTACATGGGACTGAGTGAACTGATGAGGATGAGTATAGTTTTTGTGACTTTCTGTCTGAATTAAAAAAAAAAAAATCCCACAAGGACTCAGAGGCAAAGAATATACAAATCAATTTTCACTGCAAAGTAAAGGAGCTGTTACAGTGGAGGATTACTGGACTGAATGTCAATATTATGACATAGTATGAGTGTGTTTTGTGTTTGGTAATTGCAATCATTGTTGCTTTTGTTGTGGTCATCCATGTACAATGCTTGGTGTCAGTCTATTTATCTCTTGTAAAAATAAAATACAGTGTGTGTGAAAAAAAAAAAAGGAACATTTTGGGAATATGGTAGAGTAGGAAGTACCTGGAATCTGTCATACCATGGTAGACAACAATTACACTGGCAGAATTTGTCTGATGTAACTATTTTGGAATGCAAGTCTATTGAAGGCTTGCAACTCCCAGGGGAAGCCTTGGGTAATAAATTACGGTCAATTCTCATCAAAAAAAAAAAAAAAAAAAGGAAAAGAGTTTTAAAAAATGTATCTCTTAAAACCTAGTTCACTGACTTCTTTTTTCATAAACTTCTCTGTGAAATGATGGACTGACGTGTTGACAGCTCCTCCAGTTACTGTTAGGTCAGAGCTCAATCACACCTATTACAGGCAAGTTTGGTTTTCACTTTTCTGGTAGCCCCAAAGGAGGCTCTCTTTTACCTTCTTTATTGTCCCTTGCAAAGTCCAAAACCTTTATATAGCATCTTGTAGGCCCAGGCATATTTCAGCACCATGCTTCTTAATTATACCTTCCTTCCCTTCCTTTCTTCTGAGTCCCCAAGATAGTGACACTTTCTACAAAAACCTGGTTTTAAATCCGTAATCACACTTACTAACTATGGGGCTATTTATTTTTTCTGATCTTCAGTTTCCTAGGGGATGCTAATTCTCTTTTTGCCTTATTCTATTTTATGTATTGCTAGTTTTGAATAATAAAGACAAAACTGATATGAAATATCTGATACACAGTAGACTTTCAATAAATGTTAGTTTCCCCCCTCTATCTTAAATCATTTTAACATGGCTAAACTTAACCAGAAGTGTAATGATGGAAATTTTAGATTCTGTGGCAACTTTGTGGAGAAATTATTTTTAAGATATTTCGTTTCTCATCATTCATTGACAAATTCACTCAAGTAGATATGAGTATCTTTTGTATAAAAGTACGATATTTATTTTTAAAATAAGGTCATATTGGGGTTTCCCTGGTGGCGCAGTGGTTGAGAATCTGTCCGCCAATGCAGGGGACATGGGTTCGAGCCCTGGTCTGGGAAGATCCCACATGCCGCAGAGCAACTAGGCCCGTGAGCCACAACTGCTGAGCCTGCGCGTCTGGAGCCTGTGCCCTGCAACAAGAGAGGCCGCGACAGTGAAAGGCCCGCGCACCGCGATGAAGAGTGGTCCCCGCTTGCCATAACTGGAGAAAAGCCTTCGCACAGAAAAACAAAGACCCAACACAGCCAAAAATAAATAAATAAATAAATAAATAAATTAATAATAATAATAATTTAAAAAAAGGTCATATTATTGCTCTGAAAACATATACAGAAATAACTGTAATACAGCTTTACAAATGAATACGAAAACAATGAGGGCAGTGTATGGGACAGAAAATTTTTCACAGAGAGATTGAACCACAGGAAAACAAAACTGTCCTTTTGAACTTGAATATAAACACATTATGTATTGATGTATAGGTCTTTCAAATCACCTTAAAGAGATTGGCTCCCAGGTCAGTGGCACTAAAAGCAATACTAATGAATGTGTATGCAAGGCTGAAAAGAGAATGTCTTATCAGCTATGGAAATGAGGGGCATGAAAATTCAGAGAGGTTATTGGCAGAGACCCTGAAATCTCTGCCCAAAGAGAGAGCTATTGAAAACATGGATTTCTCCTGTGACTTCCTACTGTGGAGAAGGATGAATCTGGCTGAGTTGTCATGGTGACATTCATGAGTCGACATTGAACTCATGCCTGTGTTAACACCCGGTTCTGGTTCTAATCTCACACCGGGTAGATCACCTTCTGATTGTAAGCTGGCTCCCCAGGTATCCTGCCTACAGGGATAACATGTGCTGAACTGGAGAGTTGAATAAGAAGTTTCCTTCAAGGGAAAAAAAGGAGATTTTGGCGTTCAAAGTTTATTCATTAGTATTATGAGTTGTCTAATCTGCATCTGTTCTTTTAAGAGGGAAAGATGGTCTTGAAATGCCAAGAAATGAGACTTTTAATCTCTCAAAGTCGAGGAATTGTTTATCAAAATTCACTGAAGTAAAGCTATTCTTTGAGGTCTTATGGATGATTTTCTTGAAGAGCTGGACCAGGAGGCAATGTTTTTCAGACAGAAGGAGTTGATGAACACTGTGAAACATTTTCAGGGTGTTTGGCATAACTGGGGAAAGAGTGTGAGAGTTTAATTGTACTGAGGTGGGGTAGGGAAGGAGGAGTCGGGAAGTGGAACACTGAAACAAAAGAGCTTGGAAAGGTAGATTAGGGCCAGAGAATAAATGTACTTGCCTGTCAGGCAAAGACCTATGGGCAATAAGGAGATTTTCTAAGGCATCTTATGCTGAGGAATGATACAAGCAATGTTTCAGCTATCTATTGCTAGATAATAACAGCATTAAAGTATATTGGCTTTAACTGTTCACAATAGCCAAGACATAGAAACAACCTAAATGTCCATCAACATATGAATGGATAAAGAAGATGTGGTACATATATACAATGGAATGTTAGTCAGCCATAAAAATAATGAAATAATGTCATTTGCAGCAACATGGATGGACCTAGAAATTATCATACTGAGAGAAGTAAGTCAGAAAGAGAAAGCAAATACCATATGATATCACTTATATGTGGAATCTAAAATATGACACAAATGAACTTATCTACAAAGCAGAAAGAGACTCATAGACATAGAGAACAGGCTTGTGGTTGCCAAGGGGGAGTGAGGCCAGGGGAGCGATGGATTGGGAGTTTGGGATTAGCAGAGGTAAACTATTATATATAGGATGGATAAACAACAAAGTCCTACGGTATAGCACAGGGAACTATGTTCAATATCCTGTGATAAACCATAATGGAAAAGAATAGGAAAAAGAATGTCTATATGTATAACTGAACCACTTTGCTATACAGCAGAAATTAACACGACATTTTAAATCAACTATACTTCAATAAAATAAATTTTAAAAAATGTATTGGCTTTAAACAACAATCATAAATACTGGGAGAAGTTATTCATTGGGGCCATCAAAGTCTACCATATGACCAATCCTCTGGTTTGGAACGAATCTGTTGTCAGAATGGGGAATGCACTCTGAGAATGGGATACAAATTAAGAGACAAGTGGCATAGGCAGGGATCTGCATAAAAATTCTAAGTCTGCACTGACAACTATAGTCCTCAGAGAATCTTACAAGATGAGGAGGGCAATAATAGGAGTATATTTCTTTAGACCCACAGTAACCAAGTCTATCCCTTCTTCTATCCCTTAGAAGAGAATCAGAATTCCAAAGAGAGCTGGATAAAATTGAATAGTACATTTTATGTATGGAATCTTATCATTTTTCCAACATTTTCTTGGTTTTGTTTATGGTTGGTGTGTTACTTTGCTTTACCTTTCCACATTCTTGTCCCTCTTCATAGTCTAACTCACTAAGCTGTCCTCCTCACTGCCATCTAAGCCAAGAGAGTACATATTGATCTCAAGTCTGAGAAAGTCTTTAAAGGTAGACAGGAGGTATGAAGAATGATCACAATGGTATTTTCTTTAACACTTTCACAGCCAGTGTTTTCTGTGAATCTTCCTTAGTAATCAATCACTAGCCTAGGTGAAAAGGAATTTATAGTCCTCTAAAGCTTTATGTAAAGTGTCTCTTATGAAGTGAGCAGAAAGTGCTTGAGATTTAACAAATTCAAACCCAGCTCTGCTTATAAGTAGCTTGGTGATTTGTGGTCAGTTACTGAACCTCTCTGGCTAAGTAGTAGCTCTCTTTATCCACAGAATGAATGCATTGGACTTGATGATATTTTAAATCTCTTCCAGCTCTTGTATTATATCTTTTATAAGCATTGACACTCCTTGGAAACTTAAGTAATATCTTTCCCATATGTTCATTTCATGTATTTTGATTCATTTTACTTCTAAAATAAGGTACTTGTCTTGTTGGTATTAGAATCAACAAAATCCAGATTTCACAGGCGAATCGAGCCAGAAACTAGAAATCAGGAAGAACTGAAAATCTCATAAGATGCTCAGATAAATGTTAAAGATGTTGTGGTTACCCACAATCAGGGAAGCTTTTGGATGAACACCCAAGGGGCCAATACTTACAAGATTTGGAATTTCTGCTATTATCCCCCCCAAACTTTTCCGTAATAATTCTGTTGTATTAAAAAATGGTAACACTGCATTTGATCATCTACGGTACTTACAGAGGTTAGTTGTTTTAGAAGTTTAAAATTTATCTTATTGATATTCACATATTTAGGAAAAACAATAATAAGAGATTTTAATATAGGTGTGGATAGAACCAAGTTTTGATATGGATGAAACATAAGGTGTGACAGGGATTTATGTATTCACACATCCATTCCTTTATTCATCACAATTCTTTGAATGTTTACTATGTGCCAGGTAATATGGTAATTGCAATGAATAGAAAGATAAGTCTTTGCCTTCACAGTATTAACGTCTTAGGAGATGGTATAGCAATTACAAAATAATATGATAAGTATAACATGTATTATGGGACACATAGAGAGCACCTAACTGGGAAATCATATGTTAGGAGAGCTTCCCGGAGAAGCTACATACTAGTTGAAGCAAATAGTGGGTAATAGAGTGGAAATCATACAAAATAGAGGGGAAATCACACAAAAGTTCAAAGACCAGGGAGATGATGCTAGGGAATTGGACAGATTTCAACCTAAGCTGAATATAGAGTATAGTGTGGGAAGTGATGGAGAATTAGGCTGGAGGTCTCAGCAAGAGAAACCCTGAATGATACGGTTAGCCATGAGAAGGGCATCTAATTTTATTCTAAAGGCAATGAAAAGCCGTTAGACTATCTAGATGGTCATTGAAATGCTTTAGAACATTTACTTTGGCTGACGTATAGAGTGTAGAATGGAAATGGGACATTACTTGAAAGAGTCACAGGCAACATACTTAGAAAGGATGGGATATAGTAAGTTGGTGTGGTTGAATATAGGGTTGTGACAAGGGGCATTCAAGACAAGTGAAAGAATGTGAATCATAAAAGCCACCAGGACTTGGTGATGGATTTAAGGTGGAGAGAAATAGAAAGTTATCAGGTTTGACGCCCAATTTCCCATCTTGATTACCCAGGTTGGTGGTAGCTGGGTGAGCTATGACTCCCAGAAAAAGGAGCAAACTGGGACTGAGAGATGAGAAGAGGAATCAGTTTTAGAAGCACCATCTCTTTGGAGTCCCTGTGATCTCTGAGTAGAAATGTCAAGGAGGCAGTTGGATGGGGTAGTTTTAGGACCCAGGAGAGGCATTCAAGCTGAAGGAAGAAAGCAATGGGTCACCAATGAAAACACAATAATGATAAGGAAGTGAATGCTTATTCAGAACTTTCTATGTTTTAATGACCTTAATTATTTAAAGTACTTTATTCATCTTAATTCTATAAATACTCAAAATAACCCATTGATGTAGATACTATTGGTATTCCCATTTTATAGATGAGAGAGAAAAGGCATGGAGAATGACAGATCCAGTATTGAATCCCAAAAACCTGACCCAAGAGTCCGTGCCCTTAACCACCAAGGTAATTGAAGTCACAGTAGGATGGATATATGACCCAAGGAAAATATGTAGAGTGACAATAGCAGCAGCCTCAGAGAGGATCCGGGGCTCTCCAATATCAACAATATTTCAGAGAGTGGATGAAAAGAAAAATATGCAAAAGAGACTTAAAAAGAAGAAGGTGAAGAGAGAGGGTAAGATAGTATTATCATAATGCAAAGGGAAAAGCATATTCTGAGTCATAAGGAATAGTTAGTGCTACCAAATTCTGCTGAGAAGTCTGTGAAGATTAGCCTTAAAATGTGCTCCTTGGGCTTGAAACATCATGAGCCCAAGTGGAAAAGTCTCATATGTCATGCTGAAGTGTTTGGCTCTTGTTCTGTGGTCTAGTGATCGTCTGCCTGGGTTTTGTGCATCAGAATCCCCTGGATCCTTTTTAGGTATGCAGATGCCTGTGTCTCCAACTCAGACCCAAAGATCTAGAAAATTTTGAGGTTGAAAGGAGCATACGCACACTCTGAAAGCTCTGCAGGAGGTTTTGATGCCCATCCAAAGTTCATAGTCAGCGCTCTTAGTCACTGGGGAGTCACATGGGGGCAGTGACATTGATACATCCATGTTTTAGAAAGATTTCTTTGATGGTTGGGCACCAGCGTGGGCTGGGGGTGGGGGAAATAGGGGCCAAACAGCTAAGAGATCTAGACAGTCCAATATTTTGGATAAACTCCTAAACCTGGACTGAGAGTTGTAGCTACTCTTTGAATTTCTCATACTTCTTACTCTCTTGAGGCAGAGTCTACCACAGATACCTGGTCCCTGAAACACTGTGGTATTTGCAACACGAGAGGGCTTTTCATGGTGAGTTTTCAATGACTTAGTTTGGCAGATATGAAGTTCAATAAGAAACCAGCAAGTCTGGGACATAGTTGGAATCAAAGGGCTTCCCTACACTATGTTGTTCAGTTAGAAATATGCAATTTTTTTTCTATTGCTTAGAAACAATGCTTTAATACATCTATAATTCTAAAAACATAGGGGGAGGGGTTCCAATGGAAAGCGTTGGGTTTACTTATTTATTTCAAAGAATTACAAAGAAGAGAGGGAAAAAGGCATTGTTTTCCTTCCTGTCTGCTGCTTTTTAAAAAGCCTTAACTGAGCACAGCTGTGATATGGCACAGACAAACAGGAAATGAGTGTTTCAATAATTCTACATTTCCAAAGCACTCTTAAATGCCGTGGCGAAAATACCAACAACAATGCCTTTTGAGATGAACTGTGAAGGCATTGGATTTAACTCACCCCACTATTTCAGAAGACCCCACTTTCAAAAAGATTCTGAAAAATCACTTTTCTCTAAGCTGTCAGGTTACAATGAGCATACAAATAAAAAGCGAAAAAAAAAAAAAAAAAAGAAGAAAAGTGAGTGTACAGAATAGAACAAAAGGCTGTTGTTCCAAGCAAAATTTTTCTACCCTGTGTTGTGACTGCCAAGTACAATTTCACATTTTTTGATTTAGGAGCAATCTTCTCTAGATCATTTCTTCAGCAGGAATGTGACCAGTGATGAAGTGCTTAGGCTTTTGGACCAGGTTCTTAAGCACTTTGCAATGATGCAGTTCGAGAAAAGATTTTTTTTAAGACTTTCAATGTCAACAAATTTTAAAGTTAATAGCAGCCCTATGTTACACACACCCTTTCCCACCACCTCCCCTAATTCCTCCCATGATTTATTTGGATTCCTGACAGATAACTCTGACCCAGTGGCCTTGTTGCTGGCAGCATACGAAAATACTTGCTTTAGATCATTTGACTACAGTGTTCTTGGTCATAGATTCTTGGGTTTGGGTGAGCTGCAAAGTGCGCTCAAAATAGCAATGATTGTGTGTCCTATTTTGGAAAACAGGCTTCCTTGAGAAAACAAAATTATGACCATTTTCATCTTGTTAAGAATGAGGAAATTCATCAGTCATTTAGTTCAGTTTGAAAAGCATTTATTGAGTACATAGAGAACCTTAAGCACTATGCTCTATGTTGGTAACACAAAGATCTACCCCAAGTAGTCAACGGTTCAACGCAAGAGTCTGCAAACTTTTCAATATATGGTCAAGATATCAATATTTTAGGTTTTGTGGGCCACATACAGTCTCTGACACACATTCTTCTTTCTTATCGTTTTACAACCATATAAATGTAAAATCCATGCTAAGATAATGGATCATGCAAAAGTAGATCCCTGGTTTAATGGATAAATAAATAATACAAAAAAGG
This sequence comes from Eschrichtius robustus, assembly GCF_028021215.1. Classification (NCBI taxonomy): domain Eukaryota; kingdom Metazoa; phylum Chordata; class Mammalia; order Artiodactyla; family Eschrichtiidae; genus Eschrichtius; species Eschrichtius robustus. Next base: position 6,291,226 of record NC_090829.1, read on the forward strand.
TGGTCTCACACATGCAAAAACAATAGTTTGGGCCATAAGAAATGGCTAATCGTTGACCCTTTTTTGATGGCAATTTCATATGATCCAACCTATGTGTTAAGTCCGACCTACCACATAATTAAATTCTGGACAGTTGTATACATTCTATAATGGTAAATATAAATGTATAGATGAAACAATTAATCAATGCTACCTGGGAGTATCTCATCAAAAAGATGAATTTTGATTTACATTTTTTAAAATAAAATTATTTACTGTTTATTTTTGGCTGCGTTGCATCTTTGTTGCTGTGCCGGCTTTCTCGAGTTGTGGCGAGCGGGGGTTACTCTTCGATGCAGTGCGTGGGCTTCTCAATGTTGTGGCTTCCCTTGTTGCGGAGCATGGGCTCCAGTAGTTGTGGCACACGGGCTCAGTAATTGTGGCTTGCGGGCTCTAGAGCACAGGCTCAGCAGTTGTGGCACACGGGCTTAGTTGCTCCGTGGCATATGGGATCTTCCCGGACCAGGGCTCGAACCCGTGTCCCCTGCTTTGGCAGGCAGATTCTTAACCGCTGCGCCACCAGGGAAGTCCTTGATTTACATTTTGATAAGCAGATAAAGAAGAGATGGGAGGAGATGGAGAGAATCCAAGTAGATAAAACAGACAAAGTTCAGACACCAAACCTTCACAGTGGGGCTGATGCACAAAGTGAATATGAAAGATATACTTGGATACAGTTGGGCCAGAGTGTTCAGAGCTTTATACAACTTGCTACGGAGTTTAGGCTGTCCTACAAGTGGCAGGAATTGAAGACTTAACCAGAGAAACTGCAATTCAATCTACGTTATAGAGAGTTAACTTTTTTCAGTGCCAACTATTTCATGTGGCACCTGTGTACAAGCTGTAAAAGACATTCCTTTCTTAAATCACTTTCCTTCCATACATTGGAAACATTATCAATTATATTGATTCTGTTACAACAGAGCACTTTATCATCTGCTGGAAATTGCCATAATAAAATGTTAAAATCTTTGGGATTGACATATATACACTACTATATATAAAATAGATAAATAATGAGAATGTGTTGTATAGCACAGGGAACTCTACTCAATGCTCTGCTGTGACCTAAATGGGAAGGAAATCCACAAAAAGAGGGGATATATGTGTATGTATAGCTGCACAGCAGAAACTAACACAACATCGTAAAGCAACTATACTCCAATAAAAATTAATTAAAAAAAAGAAAAAGACAAACAACAACCAAAAGATGTAAAAATCTATGATGTCTGCTATGTAAATGGTGCTTGTAATGGGTGGCGGGTTTTTTTGTATGAATTATACATATAGCAGCCATGTCTCTGGAAGCAGCATAAAGTTAATAGTTGGGAGGAGAAGAGTAACACTGAAGTAAATTAGAAAACTTTTTTAATAATCCAGATCCAGGCAAGAGGTGATAAAGCACTGGGAAGTGGAGGTGATGGATGTTACAAACATAGAAGCTCTATGAGGCATTGTGGGTAAAGATTAGGAAAGAGAAAAGGAATTTATACACAACTCTAAGAATCGTTTAAACAACTGGCCAAAGAACTTTGCCAAAGAACTTTGCCTTTAACTGTGGAAGGAAATGCATAAGCAGTGGCAGGTTTACAGAGAATTTGGGGAGTTAGATTTTGGAGACGGTAAGTGTGAAGTAAGTGTGAAACAAATGGGCAATTTCCAGTGTAAGTCTGGATCTCAAGAGAGGGGCTAACGGCGTGCATGTGACTCCTTAGAGTGTAAAAATAGGAGAAAATTTGAAAGCAAAGAGAGGAATCTAGATAAGGAACCAAAATCAGCAGAGAAGAAAATATACAAAGTTTGAAGCAAAATTTCAAAGGAAAGTCAAATGCAAGTGTTATCATAGTTTCAAAAAGGAGGAGAAACATTTTCGAAGGTGTGAACATCAAAATGACACCCAGCCTTCCATAGGTAAGTCTGATGGCTAAGGAGTTAGAAAGTCAGCGGTTACCTTTGTAAGAGCAGTTTGCATGGTGTGGCGAAGAAAGAATTCAGATTTCTGGATGCTGAGGAGAGATGAAAAGTGAAGATTATCAGACAGTGAGTAAGTATCAAATATTCTATCATTACCACTTCAAAAAGTCTGACTGTAGACTCAAGGAGAGATCAATGAAGGTCAGTGTGGAAAGCTTTTTGGGGGGATCAGGATAGGAGGGAAATAACAATAAGAGAAGATTGCATATTCAATAATTACATGCATGAATAATATATGAAAGACAAGTGAGAAAGAAAAAAGATAGCAAATGAACTTCCAAGTTTAAAGATCAACAGAAGAATGTGTAAAGGTACATAAGGGTACATGACTGATTGCCTGATGGCAGCCTGAACGAGAGGTGTTATGTATTTAGGTATTATTAACACTTGACTCAGTTTCTCCATCTGAGTGTCTTTTAATGTTTTACCAGGAGGTAGGGATTTGGGGATAAGAGAAAAGAAGGATCAGATAACATTTTCTATAGGACTTGAAGATACTCGGAGGAGACTGAACAAATGGAAGCCCTGCTGCAATTTGACCTTTCTAAGCTACCGCCATAAGAGAAGAAAATAATAGCTCTGCTTCTTTTCAACTACCTTATCTTGGGTGTGAGGATGAAAGGCAAAGCTAGAAATAAAACCACTCATTCTAAATGTAAAAGCTCTTTCTCCACACATGAATTCTGGAACTCAATGTATTAAAGTTTAACATCTTTTTAAAATTTATTGTTGGTTTTCCTCTCCTTCCCTGTTCCTCCACATCCCCCCACTAACATTGTAGCCATAGGGAGGATCAATTTGGTATGTTTATTTATTTTTAAAAAATTTTATTGGAGTATAGTTGATTTACAATGTTGTATTAGTTTCAGGTGTATAACATAGTGATTCAGTTATACATATACATATATTCATTCTTTTTCAGATTCTTTTCCCATTTAGACTATTACAGAATATTGAGTAGAGCTCCCTGTGCTATACAGCAGGTCCTCGTTGGTTATCTATTTTATATATAGTAGTATGTGTATGTTCATCCCAAGCTCCTAATTTATCCCTCTTGCACCCCAATTTTGGTATGTTTAGATTTTCCAAGGCAGTGGATTTGTTATGAGGACAGGTGTGTGAGCACATTTCACTTCCATGATTAAATGGAACCAGTGTTTCTTCTGACCCCCAAGAACACAAGCTTTCTTTCTCTGAGATAGATCGATAAGAATAATCTTCTGTATTGAGTGGCACACCTGGCTACTCATCATTTGTGCACAGACAACAATCTCCCTCTGAATCTCAAAGTAGATGACCCCATACATTATTCCCAGCAAAGAGAGAGAGAGCTGAATCCCTTAGAGTTCACCTGGGCTCTGATTAGACACAGTGATACATTCAGGAGGAAGACACCAGAAACCAGATAGCATAGATCATCACAGACCTGTTGAACACACCTTTAGAATTAAATGATGTAGTCTCTCAATCTTCCCAGACCATTGAAATGCTCTTTGCCCTTCTCTGTTGCTCAAAGAGCCTGGCAAGAACATAGAAAAGTCAAGGTATCCAGGGTGGAAATTTCTAAAATTTATCCTGAGAGGCAGGGTTGGAGAAGTGTTTCATTTTGGCGAAGAGATATGAAGGGTTGAAACTGCAGCTTGAAATTTCCAAAATCTATCTGCCTGACTGACGGTTGGAGCTGAGGTTCCCTGGGCTTTGGATTATCTGGTTTGAAGGTCATGAACAAGGAAACTGCGAAATTTATTAATGTGTAACTATGGCATGACCTCAAAAAAATATTGAACCTAAAAACTGAGTAGTGTTAGGAATTAACCTTCAACATGGTCAAGATGTTTAAGGGGCATATGGTGATGGACTTGTTGATTTCAGCTGACACATTTTGTTTTACCTTCGAAATTCTTAAATTTCTCACAAAAGTAAATACTTTGCAAATTTCCTACAAGTTGGGTGTATATGATATTGGAAAAAGTACCTTCATGGCTTTCTGCTTAGAAGGAATTGAGGCTGTTGCTTTGAGAGTCTGGAAGTGGCGTTCATGCTGTTGAGAGACGGTTTGTAAAATCTAAACTGGGATAACATTCTTGCTCTTATGTTTTTTAACCTATTGCCAGGTTAACAACAAAATTTTTACGATTTACAATAGGTCCAGAGGGCCCAAAATACGAATAAGCCTTCCTACTACATCTGATTCCTCCTTTACCTATGACTCTTCAAACCCTGGAGGTGTCTGTGGATGTGCTCAAGGCCTAATGATCTTCTTGCTTTGACATTTGCAGATTTTTAGAGAGCAACTCTTTTCTATAGGACTTCCCCAGGCTCCTCAAGCCCTTCCTCCTATCTGTCTTGGCTTCAATTAAACTGATTGCTCAATTGCAGTCCTACAAGAAGTCCAAAAGAAGGAGAAAGGTACAAATGAACAGATTTACAAAACAGAAACAGACTCTCGGACATAGAAGACAAACTTATGGCTTCCAAAGGGGAAAGGTGCGAGGAGGGATAAATTAGTAGGATTTTGGGATTAGCAGATACAAACTACTATATATAAAATAGATAAACAAGGTCCCACTGTATAGCACAGGGAACTGTATTCAATATCTTGTAATAAATTATAACAGAAAAGAATACAAAAAAGAATATATATATGTATTGTATATACATATAACTAAGTCACTTTGCTGTACACCTGAAACTACACAACATTGTAAATCGACTATACCTAAATTTAAAAAAAAGGAGAAAGGAAACAAAACTCTGTCAGATCTGGAACAAGGTTTGGTAAGGGTAGAATTTGACAAGGGTCTGTTAAGTTGAGCACCAGAGCTTATATTTGGATTTCCTTTCTTATCATGTGAAATGAACAGATTGGCTGTCTAATTGAGCTACAAGGGGCAGATCTGAACAAGGATTTTTGTGGACACAGATGAATGGGTAAGTGGCCTTACTTTATGGCTAGCGATGTATCCATTAAGACCTCAACTCAAAAACTGTGCGATCCAGCGGCTAGTAGGATGGCAGGGAAACCAGGAAGAAGAAAACTAATGTGTCAAGAATCATGAGTTTTGACCTGCTAAACTTCACTGATGGGATTTGAGGGGCAGCAACACATAGAAAGACAACACTTTATGTTAGAAAGTGGCTTCGATGCTTGCGGGGGCTGTTCTCTGAAAAGAGGTTCTAAAATATTGTCATTGGAAAAACATCAAAATGAGAGAAGACATTTGAAATGATGGAACCTCAGCAAAGATGCAGTCTTGGCAATGAGCGCTGATGTTCCCCCCTGACTTAAGTGTGCTTGTGCCCAAATGAGTCATGCCCGTGAACTTATGTAAATTATTTATTGAAACTCTCTCGCCCCCCCCTTCAGTCACCCCTTGTCAGAGAAGGATGGATCTCCATAGAACTCTACCCTGAGCTTTCTGTCAGGGACATTTTAAATTACTCACACAAGGATGCCTATGCTTCTCCTAGTAGGAACAACCAGAGCCTCAAGATGCCCCATGTAGATGAATGCCATGCGAACATCTGTTCCTCTGATAGGCACTGCCTCTGACCCACTCGTGGCCTTGACTGGACATTTGCTCAAGGAGACAGGAAGGCAGACAGGGTTGCATCTGGGGCAGAAGGTACATGTTTCTGACTGTTTAGAGTGCAGCTCAGTTTCCTTTTCACTCTCATTCTCTCTGGTTCTAGCTCTCCCTCAGCTTAGAGTTTCAACCTGACACCATGTAAGAGATGGACACCACGACCAACTGATTTTCTCAGTGTATCTCTATCATGGATGTTTTAGGCAAACTGTGAAGATTTTTCTAATTTTTTTATTCCTTATGTTCAGCATCAACTAGATGATGCCCCTGTTTGGTGTAACACAGAGGAGTTTCTACACTGACAGCTTAAAGAAAGCAAATTAAAGAAAACCAACACATACACTTTGAAATTACTTACCGGTATTTTAAATATAAATTTTCATATTTTAAACGATAAAAATAATCTGTGAAACTTAACATTAAAAAGATCTGTATTACGAATTCCAAACAGAGCACAAAACAAAAAGGAACGACCACAAAATTCCAAATGTAGTTAATATTAGAGTGCTATTTCTATTGGTTCAGTAAATCCTACTCTAGTTGCAAGTAAACGCTGTCTTCTTCAGAGCACTGGCCCCATTGATTGGTTTGTTCTTGGATCTTAAATTGTCAGTCTCAGCATTGATGGCCATATTAAAATATTTTTGCTAGAAGAAACATCACACTTGCTTTCGCACATTTACTTGGTTCGGGTGTTGTCTTGTGTAAGGTCACTAGCTTATGTGCCTCCCAATAAAAAACTCAATACATCCTGAAACAAGCTTAACCTTGAGGTTACTCTTCCTCTTATAATGGAAGTTGGTGATTGCACTGTATCTGTTCCAAATGTTTCTGCTTGCTTCCTGTTGACTTTCTATGAAGCAAAGACTCAGCTTGACTAAGCAACTTGACTTTTCAAACAGTCAAGTTTAACTATGAAACATTTCTTTATACTCAGTATTTTACATTATAAGCACAGGTTCCTTGTTTGAGGAGGTGAGAGCCACGTGGAATAAATATACTAAGAGATTCTCTTTCTCTCTCTCTCTCTCGCTCTCATTTTTCCTTCCACTTCTATCAATGTTAGAAATAATGAGCACAGAACAAAGTAGATGTTGTTAGCAAATAGCATGAATAATATTATTTACTTCATATTTATTAGAGGTTAAAGAGTGAGGATAACAACAAATTAAATATACTGGAGGTGTTAAAGGCATTGCTGTGTTGTATACATATTATACAACTATGTATACTTGGAGTTGGAGAAACATCTTCTGTATAGTAAAAAGAAATTGGACAGAACTTTGAGGCAGATAGCAAATGTTAGATTTTCAATGCTAGTGTTAAGTAGTTTCACAGCCTTGGAAGACACTTTGCTCTTTTGAGTTTCAGTGTGTTTATATCTAAAAAAGAGATTAAAAATAACCTCCAAGTTGTCAGAAGCATTATATGAGAGAAACATGAACAGTGCCTGGCACATCATAAATTCTCAATGAACATTACACAACTAAAATTTCAGAAATATATTGCTGAAACATTTTCTGAAAAATCCCTTCAAATGCTGAAATGAATTTAAAAATACTAGTTAGCATGATAAATTTTATCAATTAGTCATCATTCCCTGGGACCTCCAGTTTCTTCTCAACATCAATAATGAACAGGAGAGAGGACTTAAAGAAGAAATAGTTTGGATTGATGAATTGGACACATTTTTTAAAAAAATTAACATTTATCTAGTGATACTGTATCATTATTTCAAGTAATGTTTTAAAAAAGTTGCTGGAGTGGGCATGGAGAAAAGGGGGACCTTCCTACACTGTTGGTAGGAATGTAAATTGGTGCAGCCACTATGGAGAACAGTATGGAGGTTCCTCAAAAAACTAAACATAGAGCTACCATATGATCCAGCAAACCCACTCCTGGGCATATATCCAGACAAAACTATAATTTGAAAAGATACATGCACCCCTATGTTCATAGCAGCACTAGTCACAATAGCAAAGATATGGAAACAACCTAAATGTCCCTTGACAGATGGATGGATAAAGAAGTGGTATATATAATATATGCAATGGAATATTACTCAGCCATAACAAAGAATGAAATAATGCCATTTGCAGCAACATGGCTGAACCTAGAGATCACCATACTAAATGAAGTAAGTCAGATAGGAGAAAGACAAATATTATATGATATCACTTATATATGGAATCTAAAATACAACGCAAATGAACATACCTATGAAACAGAAACAGACTCACAGACATACAGAACATACTGGTCATTGCCAAGGGGGAGGGGGACTGGGGGAGAGATAGATTGGGAGTTTGGGGTTAGCAGATGCAAACTATTATATCTAGAACGGATAAACAACAAGGTCCTACTATATAGCACAGGGAACTAGATTCAATATCCTGTGGTAAACCATAGTGGAAAAGAATATGAAAAAGGATGTATATATATGTATAACTGAGTCACTTTGCAATGCAGCAGAAATTAAACACAACATTGTAAGTCAAGTATACTTCCATAAAAGTAAAAAAACCAATTTCCAAAAAAACCTCTATTTATCACTTCATTTAATTTTTATATCAATTCCAAAAGTGTGTGTGATTACTCCTTCTTTATAAACGAAGAAACAGAAGCTCCAAGACAACTTAGTTTGAAGAAAAATTTTGTTTCCCTTCAAGATCTTGTATGCTTCTTGCTTATTTATGATAATGAAAAAAATTGGACTGACTGGAATTATATTTTCCTCTTAGGATTATCTCAAGAAATATACAGAGTGAGCACCTAAAGATGGACAAGACCTGGCTGACTGGATTCAGGTGAAAACTGACACTATTGATAGATGCCCTTCAAACCTGTCCCTATCTTTTGCTGTGACCTGAAGATGTAATCATCCCCCTATGATGATCCTGGGCAGATAGTAAGGCTGGACATTCATGTCTAGAGATTTTATCTTTGCAGCAATAAGTTGCATAAGAGCTTCATGTCTTCTTGACATCCTAATTATATAAGGTTAAATATTTACCCAAAGGTGTATATCACATTTAAAAAATTATTATTCTCTGTGAGATAAGCTGTTTTTTAATATATGGATAAGCTTCAAATTCCTGTCTAAATAATGACAAATGTGTAAGTCAATTCCCTCAATCCGCTGAAAGCAGAACTGGATTGAGGCACGCCAAGTAAAACTTGTCAAAATGGTCCCTTATCTCTCACCATCTCTAGAGTTGTGTTAGTGAATTTAAATCCTGGAAATCTCCAGTTCTCTGTTTTGTTATCACTCTACATGGAGGGTTCCTCTTTCCAGGTTGGAGGAGTCATTAAATCCTCCCTGATCACTTCATGCTGCTGTCTCTTTCTTCTCAAAGAAGCCGGATGGCCAGCTCTTAGACTGTGAGAGACCACCAAGAAGGATGGTCACAGGTGAAGTAGGACCCCATCTGCTGTCTTGTGCAGGAAAAGGCAATTGCTTCTAAAGATTCCTGAATGTAATGCAGAGGAAGAGAGGGAGGAAAGGAAGTATGTTGATTTTTAAATTAATATGAATAGATATAAACCTGAACGGCTGCTGTGACACTGCTGCACTTCAGCCCTGTCTCCAAGGAAAGGAGTGGAAAGGGGCAACATCTAATGTTCCCTGGGAAGACATTTAAAAACAGTTTATACATAGAGAACAGACTTGTGGTTGCCAAGGGGAAGGGGGTGGGGGAAGGATGGAGTGGGAGTTTGGGGTGCAGATGCAAACTATTATACACAGAATGGATAAACAACAAGGTCCTTCTGTATAGCACAGGGAACTATATTCAATACCCTGTGATAAACCATAATGGAAAAGAACCTGAAAAAATGAATGTATATGTATGTATAACTGAATCACTTTGCTGTATGGCAGAAATTAACACAACATTGTAAACCAACTATACTTCAATAAAATAAATTAGAAAACAAACAAACAAACAAACAAAAAATTCTATGGTCCTTAAAGGGATGCTATCTCATCTGATTTGAAAAAAGAATGGATTAACATAATACCTCTTTGTCCAGTGCTTTTTGCTGGACTGTGGTTTCTTAATTATAATAATTGACACTTAAGCAAATTTACATAATTGTGAGGTACAACATTTTAAAAAGGGACAGAAAGATGTTCTATGGAATACCAACAGAAAAAAAAAAAAATAATAATAATGATCAAGCCAGATAAAGGACAGTTGCAGCATTGCAGAATGGGGGAAGATCCCAGGAAACTAGGCTTGATTCCAACCTTGCCACTGCCTAACTGTGAGCACTTGAGCAAATCATTTAAGTTGTTTAACCTTCTAGACCAGTGCTGGCCAATCAATTAAAAGTCAGGCAACAAATACAAACCACATATGTATTCTTGAATGTCCTAGTAGCCACATTAAAAATTTTTTAAAAAGAATATGTGAAGTTAATTTTAAACGTACTTTACTCAACCAAATATACAAAATATTATCATGTAGACATGCAATCAATTTCCAGATTATTGATGAGATATTTTATATTTCTTTTTCATTCTAAATCTGCAAATTTCAGTACGTATTTTACACTTCCAACACATTTCCATTCAGATCAACCCCATTTCAAGGGCTCACTAGTCACATGTGTCTCATAGCTGCTGGACAATGCAATTTTAGACTCTCAGGGTCCTCATCTGTAAAATAAAGGAGATGAATAGGTCATCTTATCCATGCCTAAGAACATTTAATTCTGTGGTGCTGCCTTTTGCATAAAATGGCCTTATCTGCAATAACTTTGAGCATGGACTAGATGCTTCTTTCTTTCTAAAATCAAACATGTTACTTAAAATGCTGAGAATAAGTTTTGCCATGAAAAATGGAAAAATTTAATACCTCCCTCAAAACTTTTCTGTAGGACTTAAAAAAATTGTGTATATCAAAGGACCTAACATGATAAATGTTCTCTCTCTCTATATATTTACATTTAGAATTAAAATATACTAAGTATGAAAGGCAAGAGAATGGAGAAGTCTTTGTCATGGAGCAAATCTGCAACCATGGAACATGGTATGTATTACACTTGCCAGTTCATGAAAATTGATATCTATTATTGGTTGTCCCATCCTCTTTTTCTGGAGTTTTCTTTCAGGACAGTTAATGGTCCAACTCTCAGTCTAGGTACAGTACCTGACTTTCCCTGAACAGGGAATGCTATGGGATACAAACCAGCCCAGTCTGACCACCTACACCTTGAGTTTGAATTTGGGGAACAAATCTCCAGGAAGGAACATGGTGGAGGAGTGTCATCCCAATGGGACAGTCCAGAAGGGACTGTCCATTTTCTCCTCCTGCCCATTTCTCTGGACCATCACTGGATGCTGTCCTTCTTAGGTCTGGTTACTCAGCTTTCCTTTGATTCTATAAGATTCCCTATAGGTTTCATATAAATTCCCCCTCTTTGATGAATACAGATATTCTCTGCCAAACACCCTGATTAAGCTAGGTCAAAAAATTATACTTTTAAGCTCCACAACCCCTTCTCATCTGGACACACCTCCAGTCCTAATATCAATTTCAACCCTTTGGACAGCTTCTTTCAATCTAACTGTGAGATAAACAGTCACTCACACTTGTTAAATTTCTGCTGGCAAGTTTCTGGTCTTCCAGGCTACAGTGTCCAAGATAGTAGTCACTCACTAGCCACATGTGGTTATTTAAATTTAAGTCAATTAAAATTTAATTAAAATTAAAGTTCAGGTTCTCATTTGCACCAGCCAAACTTCGAATGCTCAATGGCTACATATGACTAGTGGCTACTATATTGGGCAGCACAGAAATAGAAAGTTTCGATCATCTCCGACAGTTCTACTGGACAGCATGGGTCTAAGGACTTCCAGAACGTTTGTTCAAAAAAATTCATTAACTGTTGAGATACTTCCGACTGAAGGCTATTAAGGAAAAACAAAATGAAGTGTATAGTAGGAAAAAAGAATCATTTTCAAAAATGGAGACTAAATGCATCTTGCACAAGAATAGAACAGAGTTCAACAAATATGGGGCTGCATAGCACAAGGAGATCAGCTCGGTGCTTTGTGATCACCTACAGGGGTGGGAAAGGGAGGGTGGGAGGGAGATGTAAGAGGGAGAGGATATGGGGATATATGTATATGTATAGCTGATTCACTTTGTTATACTGCAGAAACTAACACAACATTGTAAAGCAATTATACTCCAATAAAGATGTTAAAAAAACAAACAAACAAACAAAAAAATGTGGAGGAATAGTTTTAAGGCTTTGAGAAAGAGTGCCCGTGGAGATGAACAATCCATATCTTAATTTTTCCTTTGGGGATTAGGAGATCCGTTTCAAAGTCCTGCTCTTTTTAGGACATTGAATTATTAAATTATAGAGTATTCATTTCCCAAGTATCATTAGTGACTCGCAAGTCATTCTCACTCATTTTCGAGCTAAGAGAGTTGTCCAGAGAGCATATGTCTCTTTCTGGGTCACACAGCTCAGTTACCTGCAGAAACAATGCACGTCTCCTCAAGTCCCAATCTAAACAGCTGTTATCTGTTGGACAAGGTATATTCAGGACAACTACCTAAGAATCATTTCTGGAACATTATTTTAACTAAAGATAGTCAAATCAGAGCCTTCCTGAACTCAGACTTCTTGGCCTCCTATGAAGCAGGAGGTTGTGCCATGGCCATATTACAGGTCAACATTATGGCCAGATATATCTGGGTTCCTCTAAGGACCAGGAAAAAGGAAGTCAGCTCTCTGGAGTCATATAACCAAACCTGACCCTGAACTGTCTAAATTTTATCCCCTGAAATTTGCAAGTCTCCATCTACTTTCTCAAGCAACTTGGGAAATTAAGTCATCGTTTGCAGGTGCATTTTGTTTGGGTAAGGGTCTTCGTAGCTAAAATAATGTGTTGAATAAGAAGGAAAAAACGGTTTGTAGAATTTTTTGTGAAGTATATTGCAAGCCAGAACCAGAGAGAGCATTTCCTATTATTAAATGAAAGGTTTTATGTGAGGAAGAGAAAACTGTCAAGCATATAAACCTGCATTAAATTAGGTCAGTTTCCAAAGAGACATATTCATGCATATGTAAGTGAAAAATACACTTTTGTCCTTGGGGCCTAAATCTACCAGCTCTTGAGTTCCGGGACTCATTCTGGACGTTCTTAAGTTTTACATTTCCTTAAGTGGTTTAGTGTTGGCTTGGCCAAAGTCTCCCTTCCTGCCTGCCAAGTCTTCCTGTCTGTTACACATCTGATGGCTTCCTTCTGGGGTGCTAACTGTTGCTGTCTGACAAATGAATTAACAAATAGGACATCATCAGAGTGGTTCCTAGATAATTAATGTACATTTGACATTTCAGTGATTTTATGCATTGAAAGACATTTGCTTTTAATGGATACTCTTATTCTCGACTTTGTTTGGATTTTTTTCAGCTACTCTTTACAACCTTTTTGGAATAATAATCATGTGTCCTCTCCCAGGCTAAATCAAATTCCATGTATTTTGCTTAACTTCTTCCATGACTTGTTGTCTCCTTTCCCGATGTTCTCATTGATTCTAAACTGGGTCATCACTTTAAGGTCCACTGGCCCATTCAATTTAATACATCTTTTTACTTTCCCCCGAGTAGATTAAGCTGGCACTCTGCACTGGGAATGGTCAGTAATGCCACACAGTGGGGGTCACCCCTTTGAGGAGGCTGGAGATCTGAACTCCAAGAGAAAAATCATATTAGAGGGATAATTTACTTTCTGAGGAATGGTAGAACCAAACTTAAAACTATTTTTTATTGAGGTCTTCTGATTCTGTTCACCACCTCTTTGGAGCAAAAGCCAAGTAAAAAGATCCTTGAAGTCAGCCTAACACAAACAAAACCAAAAACCTATGCATTTCCATATCCACCCCCCTTTAACTCACCGATAAACATGTTCTGTTAGTTTCAGGTGCACAGCAAAGGGGTTCAGTTATACATATACATGTATTCATTCTTTTTCAGATTCTTTTCTCATATAGGTTATCAGAGAATATTGAGTAGGGTTCCCTGTGCTATACAGTAGGTCCTTCTTGGTTATCTGTCTTATATATAGTAGTGTGTGTATGTTAAACCCAAGCTCCTGATTTATCTCTCCCCCATACAGATGAACTTATTTACAAAACAGAAATAGATTGCTTGGATTCTAATCCCAGCTGTTACTAACCTCTCTACTTTAGTTTCCTCATCTGTAAAATAGGAATAATAATAGTACATACCTTATAGGATGGTATTAGGATTGAAAAAGAAAATATAAAGAAAGAGCTTAGAAACATTAATTAAATATTTTATCATTATGAAACTTATTACAGTAGTAGTTTATTATGGTATGTGGGAAATCTATCCCTGGTAGCCTTGTCCTGTAGCCTAAAGTAATTGATGCAAGTTTTTTTTATCTTCCAAGGCTCAAAGAGGCTAGAAGGAAGCAGATCCCTGCTAGTATTGGGTCTGGGAAGCCTAGCGAACTGGAATTCCATTTGCAACTAATATTTCGCTGGTTAAAGACAAGAAGGTGAATCAGGTGTTACTACAAGTTCAAACTCATGAGTGCATGCAAACCTATTTTTATTACTTAGGATACTAGCTAAGCAGCCAAATCGAAGGCCCAGATAAAAGTGGTTTAAAAACGTAAATTCATTCTCTCTTTGTAACATTCTGATCATCAGTCATCCAGGTCTGATATGGTCATGTTATTCAGCTCTCATTATCACAAGCACGTTCTGGCTGCAAAAAGAAGAGAAAAGGACAAAGGAAGACATAGCCATTTTCCTTGAGGGCATAAACTGAAAGTCAAACTCATTATTTCTATTTATAAACTTTTGGTCAGAACTTACATGGCCCCACCTATCTGCAAAGGGGGTTGGGAAATGTCTTTAGGTGGGAGGTGATGCTAAACCCACATCCCATTTAAGTTGAGGGTTCTGTTACTAAAGGTAGAAGAATGAGAGAATGGAAAGGAGAATAGATATGGATGGAGAACTAGTACCATCTTCCACAGCCCATCCTTCTATGCACTGAAGCTTCTTCAGGAATAGAATCCCTTGATCCTCCCCAAAGGAGTCAAAGGCCCATCGAGTTATTCCTTTCAACACAAGGTTTAAGATCTTGGGTTGTATGAAGTACTTTTTTTTCAATTCTTAGTGTGTCCTTTCATTGCCCTGCAACCTAAAAACTGAACTGTAAGTATTTTACTTCAGTCTTAAACCTTACTATGCCCAATTTAGAAGGATGGAGAATATCTATAATAAAAACTTTTCTTTGCAGAAGGTGTGGAGTGGGGAACACATCACAGTTGCTCTTCAGAAAAATTACATCTTGCTGGGCAATGACCGTGAACATTCTCAGTCCTGCCCATAGATTAAGTTCCTGGTCTAGCACATTTAGTAGTTGTTTGTTTGGAGACAATTTTCTTCTACAAATTGGGGTTTTTCCTCCGGGGAGTTTTTCTTGTATTTTGAACTCCACGGCCACCTCTGAAATGGGCATTGGAGAGAGCCAATTTAAAACCCTAAGGTTTCTTTAGATATCAAACAGCCACAAGCTTTGAAGGTCAGGCTTGTAGTTTCTTAAATAGCAAAATACCTTCAATAACCTAGTAGGCTTCTAGTCTACTTGCCTTTGGTCAATCCTATGTGCCAGAAACATGACCAAAGACATAATGTAAGTATATATATTTGTTAAACTTGATAATTTTGCTCCTTTATTCCCTAGCCTCAATGGTCTGACCATCTCCATCATTTTCAACTTAATAAGGGATCAGTGAATTGCTACTGAAATAATGGATGACATTTTTCATTGGATTCCCAAGAAGTAGAGCCTCAGACAAGTGTTCATGTGACAGTGATTGATTAGTAAGTGTGATCCAGGAAAAGCAATAAAGGAGTAGGAAGGTGGGCCAGGATGTGAAGGATGGCAGGCAATGCCACTGGAGGGTGACATTACCTCAACTACCCAGGTAAGCTCTGGAGATGTTACAGTGGTAGAAATCACACCTTTAAAGTTGTTCTAATCGGGTAACGAGGGAGCTGGAGTATTTATTCTTCTGCACCCATTGGTCATGATTTTGGGGCTGCCCCAGGTTAAATAAAGGAACTCCTGGCTCTCACAGTTTGAGCCAAAGTAGTTCCAGCAGCACAAGGGCAGCCTGCCAAAAAAAAAGAGATGCTGGTTCCAGGGAGAGGAAGCAGTCTTGGAGCTGGTGTGTACTCAGATGGTACACCGTGATCACCTTGAACACTGGCAGAGTTCTAGCATGGTCTGCTTGGAATAGGGAGGCAACTTCCTTAATCTGATAATTAATTCAACGGGAAATAATGGGTAGATGCACAGTCTCACACGCTACCTGCACTACCTCTGGGGAGGCACCTCTTATAAATAGTATGCTGCGGATGGGATCCTGGAAAACTGGCAGAAGCCAGCAAAGAGTGAGAATTCTTACCAAAGTCAGCTCTCCTGGATTAGACGGGCAGAGGGAAGATGTGTAGAGATAACCCTGCAAAGATGCTTACCGAAGTATTGTGTATAATAGCATCTAATTGGTAATAACCGTGGGCTTCATTTCATTAGATAAATCTATCACCATATTATGCAAACATTAAGTTTTTTCAGAGAGTTATTTTTAATTTACATAATAAATATTTATGTTTATATAGTCCCTCAGGTATAAAAATATAATACAGTTAAAAGCCTCCCACTTACCCTCATCCTCTATTAGCCCAAATCCCAAGTGCCCGACCCACAAAACACCACCGATATACTTGTTTATCTTCCAGCGTTTTTAAAATGCCCATTCAATCATAAAAGCAGAGATTTCTAGTTTTCTTCTTTTCATACGCAATATGTGGCAGGCCATTTTCATCATCTTACACTGTGCTTTCATCACTTAATGATATGTCTTTAAGTTCTTTTCAGATAAATCCATGGAAGGATTCCTCATTTTTTAATTAATTTACAGATCATAATTCTATTGTGTATTTAACCAGACTCCAGTTAATAAACCTTTGGGTTATTTTTATCTTTTGCTGTTACATAAAGTGCTTCATAAATCAACTTGTGTATACATTACATACATAGTTTTGCACCTGGGTAAATATATCTGTAGAATAATTCTCTAGGAATGTGATTGTTGGGTTGAGGGGAAGAAGCTTTTGAAGTGTCAGTAGATGTTGCCAGATTGCCTTCTACAAGGGATTGGATCCATTTAATTTCCCACCAACCGTGTATGAGAATTTACTTTTCCCCATAGCTTACTACCAAAGTGAATTGTGAAACTTTTGTATTTCTCCCAATTCCGTAAGTGAAAATGGTATCTCGGTGTATGAATTATCTATTTCTATGTGACAAGTGCCCCTCCCCCCCCCAAAAAAATCTGACTTAAAATAACCATGATAGATTATGGCACATCATTCTGTGGGTTGGCTGGGCTGTTCTGCTGGTTTTTCCTAGGTTTATTCATTTGACTACATTCAGTTGGAGGTCTCCTGGGACCGGGCCTGCTGAGACAGCTCTGAAAGCTGGTCGTGTCTCTCCATGTGGTCTTTCATTCCCACGAAGGCCATGCTGGGCATTCTCATAGGGTGAAAGCAACATTCCAGGAGGTAATCCCAAACAGGCATCGCATTTTCTGATGTCTTCCTGGCAAGACCATTCACATGACCCAGGCCAGGGTCCCTGTGGAGGGAACTTCACAAGAACATTAGCATCTGGAGGCATGATTCATTGAGGGGGCAGCTGTGGTAAGTCTACCACATTTAATGTGGTTTAAATTCGCATTTCTCTTATTGTAAATGAATTTGAGGAAATGGAACATCTTTTCACATGTTTAGCAGCAGTTTTCTCCCTTTTCTATTAAATGTCTAATATATCTTTAGCCAGTCTTACTTCTCCATAGTTTTATTGGTCTTTTTCTTCTAGATTTTCAGGAATTTCCTATATAGTAGGGAGATTGGTCACTTTTCTATGGCGTGAGCTAGAGATATTTTACCTTTTTCAAAAACACAATGGCTTAAAAAAAAATGGCCTATGGTGACATTGTACTGGTGGATCTTCTTCATTTTATGTAGGCATTACAAATTTTTTTACATTTTTGAGGAATTTCGTGTGATGCTACAGCAGTACCTTTTATATTACCAATTATTGCATTAATTGGATTTTTCCAAACTAATTTTTTTAGACTTTCTTGTGGTATTTGGTTTTGATTTTTAATTGATCCATTATGATGTTTTTCTGGTTAATAGTCTTTACGTTAACATGGTTGTCTTTTCTACATTTTTATAAAGCATCTTTCTGCTACCAACTTTATTTTAATTGCTAGTTGTTAAATTAGGTTGATTTTCATGTAGTTAGCTATTTGTTGGCATTTCCTGGAGTGTGGGGAGATGGCAGGGAGGCTGACAGAATATCAGTGACAATATCACTGATTCAGACTGTTTCCCCCATGTATGGCTTTTCTACGTGATTCATTGAATCCTTTTGGCAAATAAAAAAATACGACATGTGTATTTCAAAACAATCTTTCTCCGAAAGGAAATGTATTTTTTGGTACTTTCTGAGATCTATTGTTGCTTGGTCCTTTTACCACTACTTGGCTTTGTCTCTTCACCTATTCGTGTGTAACTGGCTTCTTTCTCAGCTGCCTTTTTTAGGCTTCACACACAGCATCTATGCTCCAAGTTTCACTGAAATGAAGTTTACGGGGATTTTTCTTTCATTTCCCCTTTTACATGTATTAAGTTTTGGTATGATGTTTCTTGCCATAATGAAATTTATAATAGAAGTTTTAGTCTTACGGAAAATAATTTTGGAAAAACTCTTATTATATAAGTAAGCAACAACTACATTTCTGCAAAATTAAATAGGGAAGACTCCTGAAGATAGTTTTGAAAGAGCATGAACTGAGAAACTTCTGGAAAGAAAAGTGTTTCGGAATTCAACAGGCTTGGGTTCATATGGACCCTCATCTAATTACTAGCTGATTTTTATCAGAGGCAAATTACTATAAAATTCTAAGCTTCAGTTTCCTCATTTGTAACATAATACTAATAATGTTTCTTCAGCGTGTTCTTAGGAGGATTGAATGCGATATATTTTTAAGTGATATAGCCATAGATTATTCTTAACAGGTGTTCTCTTTTCTATCACATATTAAAAATAATTATTTGATATAGGCAGAGTAATAGAACAATGGCTGGGAATAAACAGCTTTAAAATCACCAAATATGTAGAAAAATTTGACATATTGTAGCCGGTTCTCAAAAGTTGCAGAGAAGAAGACTTTTACCTAAATAGTTGGAAAATGCTCATTATTGCTGAAAAACCTTACCTCCCACTTAAGAGCAAAATATGTTATGTGTTGATGGTTTATTTTATGTGTCAACTTGGCTAGGCTAGGTGAACAGTTAATTGGTCCCACACCTGTCTAGATGTTGCTGTGAAGGTATTTTTAGGTGTGATTAACATTTTGTTTTCTTCCCCCCCAAGTTTAATTGAGAAATAATTGACATGTATCACTGTGAATTTAAGGTGTGCAGCATGATGGTTTGATTTAATATATTGTGAAACGATGATCACAATAGGTTTCGTTAACATTCATCATCTCATATAGACACAATAAAGAAAAGAAAAAAAATTCTCCTTGTGAGACACTTAGGATCTACTCACTTATCAACTTTCCAGTGTATCACACAGCAGTGTTAACTATCGTCACTCTGCTGTACATGACATCCCTGGTACTTTTTTATCTTATAACTGGAAGTTTGTAGCTTTTGACCAACTTTCTCCAATTTTCCCACCTCCTCTCCCTTGTCTCTGGGAATCACAAATCTGATCTCTTTTTCGATAAGTTTGGTGTTCTTTGTTTTTGTTTTTTTAAGTCCATATAAGTAAGATCATACAGTATTTGTCTTTCTCTCTCTGACTTTTTTCACTTAGCATAATGACCTCAAAGCCCATCCATGTTGTCACAAATGGTATAACTTCCTCATTTTTTACGGCTGAACAGTATTCCATTGTGTGTGTGTGTGTGTGTGTGTGTGTATGTATGCGTATATATATCTCACAACTTCTTTATTCATTCATCCATCCATAGACACTTAGGTGGCTTTCCTGTCTTGGCTATATAAATAATGCTGCTATGAACATGGGGGTGCAGATATCTTTTCAAGTTAGTGTTTTCATTTCCCTTGGATATATTCCCAGAAGTGGAATTGCTGGATCTTAAGATAGTTCTATTTTTAATTTTTTGAGGAGCCTTCATATCGTTTTCCATAGTGGATACACCAATTTACATTCCCATGTGCTCTGCAAATGGAGAAAGCTGTGGGCTGTGCTCTCTTTTCAATTGTCACTCTAAGCAGAGCTGTTGGATGGGCTAGCAGCTTTCCACGTGCTTTGGTTAGGTCCCCTATTTGAGTAGGTTGAAGGCTGCATTCATCAATGAGCGGGAATGTAAATTAATTTTCCTTTCCAGGCACAGCAGGAGAAGCAGCTCGTAAGCCAGTAAAGCCCTTTGTTGTCTGAACTTAAGCTGCCTGTACCCCAAGTTCTCTGCCCAAATAGGGTTACTGGCTTTGCTCTGTAGACTGTCAGTCTTGGCTTGAGCATTGTCATCTTATACAGCTTCCTGGTCAGATGCTGCCAGGAGACACTCTCCACAGCAGGTGGCGCTATTTCTCGGTTTCCTCACCTGGATGGGACGAGGAAAGTCCACTCTAGGCCTCACCCAATATTAAAAATAGGCCTTTCAGTGGGAGGGGTCAGGAGCTACCCCCTTCCTCAGCTATGAATTGAACCCGCTGCCTGAGTGTAGCAGTGGAACCCTCCATGCCTGGTACTGAGTTTGCTCTGGGGGCGATCAACCCCGCCCACCTAGTTCTAGCTTTGCCAGAGAAACAGAACAGAATATATGTGTGTATATATATATTATATATATTATGTATATATATAATATATATATATTATATTATATATATATGGAGAGAGAGAGATTTTAAGGACTTGACTCTTGGCTCATGTTACTGTGGGTAAATCTGAAACTCTCAGTACATTAGGCAGGCTGGAAATTTTGGCAAGAGTCAATATTGAAAGGGTGCAGAATATACCACCTCAAAATATGCTTCTTTGGCACAATAATTATCTTGAGCTGGTTATTTTTAAGAAACAGGCACAGGAAAAGCTCTGAGAACCAAGCAGAAGTTACCCTTCTGTAAGAGACATTAACATTTATAAGGGAAATCTTCTTTTTAAGGGCATCTATCTCTCTGTACCATGAAGAAGAGGATGACCAAATTTCTAGAAACTCTTATCAATCAAAAGGCAGGGACTTGAATCTGCATAACAACCACAGCCTTATTTACTGTGATTTGCCTGATAAATTCTCATAACTGGCCTTCTCCCCCACTCCAACACTTTCTTTGTCTTTAGCTGAAGATGATGTTTAAGGTGATGGAATGGGTCATTTGGGGGAGTTACTCAGTTTCCTAGATATCTCCCATGTATAAAGGATGCACACATGTGATTAAACTTTTGTTTGTTTTTCTCCTGTGAATCTATCTGCCTCTTATTACGGGGAGGATCTCAGCTAAGAAACTAGAATGATAGAAGGAAAATTATTTTTCCTCCGCTACAATTTGGCGACCCATTATGGGACTTGCTAAGACACCATATTCACTCAGAGCCTGCAGGCGGGATCCTGGGAAACTGGCAGAAGCTGGCATAAGATAAGAATTCTTACCAAAGTCAGCTCTCCTGGATCTCCCTCTGTAGTGCTCAGTTGAGAGAGGAAGGTAAAAATTTAATCTTGTCTTTTCCTTTCCAAATGCAGATTGGAAGAAGAAAATATTTGTGTCAGCTAGTTCTGTGGGCATAGCTACACTGGTAAGGATTTGTCATGACTATTCTTGTTTTCTATTGATCTTTTTTCCTCCCAAAGATGGTCATTTTTTTTTCTCCCTGTCTTTTGTGCTGTTCATTGTAAGGAGGAGAACTGCAGGCCAGATGAGGTTTTACTTTTCCCTTATTCCATGCCTTGAGAGCTTGGCTTTGTGACCAGTGAGAATATTCTCTCTGGTCTCTGCCAGCCAGAAGATGCATGTGTTGGTATGCATCTGGTAGACAGCCAAGTAGACTGTGGATTTGGGAAGCAGCATTCTCTTTGCCCCACTAGCCAGCTCTCAGGACAGTTTGTTGTAAGGGGTTTCAATCCATAGGGGGTTTTATTGTCTTGTTAGTGCTGGAAAAGTTCCATTCCACTAGCACCTGCCTGGTGCCACAGATTAGTGGTACCATAACTAGAGGTGCCTCGTGTTCTTGGGGGAAACCAGAAACACTGTTTTCTCATGTTCTCATGGAACTGGGGACACTATTTCCATGACACCATTCTTACTGCCTGTGACAATGAAAGTCTTTGCTCTTACAGGCTAACTTTGTGAGTGAACTTTCTGGATCTTGTGTAGGCTGCATCTTTTGGGATACCTCTTGCATCCATGGTTAAGCCATAAAAAGGCTTAGTGGTTTGAATCAATACTGAGATTAATATAAGATCCTACTCATCAATGGCCAGATGTTGGAACCTTTGAATTGGAAATACATCTATATTTGAAAAAAAATTTAGAGAATTCTCATCCTAAACAACTGTCTTACTTGTACCTATGGAAAGATTAAATTGAAAAGAAGACACAAAGGAGCATGGTAGCTAACCTTAGAGATTCCCTTAACAAGATGAAATCAGAAAGCCCTTTTTGTCTCCACTACAGTCTCTAAATGTAGAGAAGAGCTACTAAATCAGTGGCCATTCACAACTCACAGGGACCCCCACTTACAGGGACCTTGACTGCCTCTAAGGAATGTTCTTTCTGCCCATGTTTGTACTATAGATATCAGACAAGCCAGACAGCTCCCTGGGGACCTCCCTCAAAGAGGAAACAGATGACTATAATTTCTCCCAGGCTTTCCTACAAATGAGCAGAAAATGGACCACCTGAAAACCAATGTTCAGGACTGACTGAAGGAATAGTAGAGACTTTTCCCCCAAGGTGAATTGGTCTGAGGTTGAATTGTACAGTCAGAAAGAGGAGAGCATTCAAAGGTTTCTGCTGAATGCTTTATACAGATGTTATAAAGCCATACCTCATTAAACCCTGAAGCTCTAGAACATAGAAATATTTTGATTTCCACTTTAGTTGAAAGTCTTCTCCTTGATATAAAGAAGCAAGTTGAAGATAATGTAGTTGGATGGACAAGTCAGTCCCTTGATATCATTCAGGCTGCAATCCAATTACTTGAGGAATTAAAAGCAACTGTATTTTCTTACAAATCTTTACAAAATCGGAAATGTAGCTGTAGAAGTAAAGCCCACCTATCCTTTTACCAATCCCAAACCCTTTCCTGTTCCTCTCAATGCTTGTAAAGTATCAGGAGTTGTAAACAGAATTGCCTTGCACTTAAGAAAGGGAAGGAAACATTTAAATAGTAATTACTCTAGACCTCTGATTATTTGCAAATATACCCTAAAAACTCCGAGGAGAAAACTTGGATACTATTTTTGTGCCTTTTTGATATAGATTTTCTATCCCATTTTCTCTGGGACCTAAGAGTCACTTCTTTCAAATGTAAACTTTAGGGAAATGATTCTCATGAGAAAAATAAAAGAGCTTTTTGGGAATTGGGCTAATGAAAAATCTTGTGTCTTCTCAACAATCATTAAGATAAAAGCTTTGGCCATCTGTGTGGGTAAAATGCCAGAAACACAATTTGGACCCAACTGTTACATATATAAACTAGAGAGTTTTGTATTATTCTACCGGATTCATGGCTAAAACTTTGGAATGATACTTATAAGGTCTCTATTTGCATCTATCTGAATGACTGTCTGTGTCTATATTTGTATGTTATCTACATATGATATTTTTCTACTTTTGGATGGTATTGCCAAAATTAATTTGCAAAAAACTCTATGTAATTGGCTTAAAAACAAGCACTTATTAAATTAAGTATTTCTAAGCTCAGAAATATAGAAACTAACCCAAATATTTTTCAAGTTAATGTCATCTGAGATGATCTTTGGTAAATAAAGCTTAAGTTTGTTGGTTTAATTTAAATAGACATTTCATAGTTACTAGCATTAAATATAATGCAGACACACAACATTTATTCTAACTGGGTTTACTAGTCAGATAAATTCATGTTATTGAAGCTGAATCCAGTCTCTGTACCTCAACACGGAGTTAATTCTCAGAGACAGAGTTTCGGGTGAAGTGGAAAAGAATAGCTTTATTGCTTTGCCAGGCAAAAGGGGCCACAGTGGGCTAATGCCCTCAAAACTTTGTGTCCTGACCTGGAGCGGGTAGTGAGGAGTTTTATAGTAATGGGTCAAAGCAGGCGTGATAAGCTCATGGACATTCTTCTGATTGGTTGGTGGGGAGGTAAGTGGGAGTGTCAGCATCATCAACCTGGTTCCAACTGGTCTGGGGTCTACATGCTTGTGGGCAGCATACAGTTAACTTCTCCCACCTGGTGGGGGTTTCAGTGTCTGCAAAACAGCTCAAAGATATTGTTACGTGTATCCCTTGAGGAGGAACCAGGACCCTGCCCCAAGGCTGCACTATTTTATCTTGGCTGCTCCTCCCTTGTCTCTGCATTCCCTCCCTTCCCTGATCAGCAACTGTTTGATCCTGCCCTTTGGAACTCAGGGAAGGTCGTGGAGGCTGAATGAAGCCTATTTCCTGTAATCAAGAAATGGGGGACACAGAAAGGCTTTTGTGCTTGGGAGCCCACAGGGTCCTGCTTGGTATCATTATCTCTGTAACAAAATTTGTCAGAGAGGAAGATAGCTTGGGATGATGGCTGACCTTGTCTAATATCTGATAAAGTTTTCATGAGTATTCTAAGCATAATTGTTGGAAGCAAGTGATTTAGACAGATGTAAGTGGAATAAGGTTTTGCATGTAAACTTTTCAACAAATGATTATGTTTTATGGTATGTCTACTTAAAAAGTTTTCCAAATCTCTTCGATAACTTGAAACTTTAGAGTTTTGCTAAGTTAGGTTAAATTAAATGATGGAGATTCATTGGATATCTAGGTCATTACCAGCTAAGATAAAATAATGAAACATTACTGAACATAGGTTTATCTACTTTTGGCTTTTTATTATAGAGGAACTAAGGACATGTGGGTTTGTTAGTAAACATGTCCTGTGCCACACTGAAAGGTTGTACTATGAAGAAGCATAGGTTTCTAGAAATTATGAAATATATCTACAAATTTCTAATATAAAGAATGTTGGTGTAACAGTTCACAATTGCTTCTTAGTTTCCACTAGAAATTAAAGGTTTTAGGGATTAATAATTCTTTTTTATATTATTCAGGTATAGTTACTTACAATATTATATTAGTAAAGGTGTATAACATAGTGGTTTGATATTTTTATAGATTACATACCATAAAAATTATTGTATTATTATTGACTATATTCCCTTTGCTGTACATTACATACCTGTTATTTATTTTATAACTGGTAGTTTGTACCTCTTAATTCCCTTCATCTATTTTGCTTAAGGGTTAGTAATTCTAATTAGTATATGTAATTAAAACTACTAGAAATAATAAGTGAAGCAACTCTGCATGCAAGGAAAGCAGAATATGTTTGGGGGTAAGAAAAGGTATGAGATATGGAAATGTATTTTTGTTAAGTGAAATGAAAGTAATTTTGTCCTACAGTAAAACTAGTTATTTCAGAATCGAAAAGAGGAGAATAAAAGACAAACTAAATATGCTGGGGTCGGGGGGAGAGAGAAAGAAAGAGAGAGAGAGAGAGGGAGAGAGAATCTTTCCTGTGTGATCAAGTTGACAAAAAATGAATGAATTTATTATAAGTTTTTTTAAAATAAGCTTTAATATCAATAGTGTACTTATGTAAAACTAAAACTTGATTTTTAAAATATGCTACAATAACAAAGTTTTATTAGATTATTGTTCTGCTCTTGAAAAAGGATTATAAAAGGTTTTTCTTTACCTTTGAAGTAATCTGTCTAAAAAGCAAAACCTTTTTTTTTTTTTATCTTTGTGCTGTATTTATTATCAGATCTTTGACAATTTAAGAAAACTGAGTCAATATTAAGAGCTAAATTTTTCTCACAACTATGTAACCTTTTGTATTTTCCTTTGAAAACTTATTGTCATTAAATATTGTTTTATAATGATGTGTGATCCTTTTTAGTGAAGTGCCCAAAACTGTTGATATTTTTGACAAACTTCCAAAATCAAATTTTAAATAAATTCTTGTTGATACTGAATTAATTTGGGATTTTCCATAGGGCCCCTAGGACATCTCAAAAGATTTGTCCTCTCTTCTTATTAAAAAAAAAATAAAAAGAGAGAGAGAGAGATTAACTAATTAGGCTTATTTGTTGTATTAAATTGTATGGAAATCATTGTCAAATAAGAAGTAATACTAAGCTTTCTTTACATTGTATTTTTATTGGTATATATTATGTGTTCCAGAAATTGGATGGAATACCTAAAATTCATATACATCCTGGCATAATGTTATCAGTCATAATTCTATTTATTATCTTGAAATGTGTGTCACAGAAATAAGCAAATTTCTTTGTCAATTGCATTGTAATAAACTCTAATCAGATTTTAACCATGGGCATTTTAAAGTGTTTTTGTTATTTACAGATGTTTTGTTTTATTCAGATGTTTTTGCAAAAGTGATTCATGTTCAGAGAGATTCATGGAAAGGACTCTGACAAGTACCCTAGAATACAGGTTTCTGAAAATTTTAAGATCATAAAATTGGACTGGGTAAGAAACTTATAGCACGCTAAGGGAAAAACTGGATTCATAAAATTTCTAACAGAAGATCAAGATCAACAAGAATTAATTACATGGGATTGAATAAACTGATGGGCATGACTCTAATACATATGAGTTTTAATTTAAACCATTGCTGGTTCTTTCATGTTTTGTTTTTCCAGATTTAAGGAAACTTTCTCTTAAGCTATAACTTACAGCAATTTGGTAAAGTTTATCTTTGTGAACTAAGATAAAACATTTAATTTTTCTCCCTGCCTGATCCCTCCAGAATGTGGAAACGCTTAGTATTCTTATTTTGATGGCAATATAGTTATTTGCATAAGTCCAATAAGAATTTGTCCTCTTGTAACAGGACACATTTGGAAACACAGGTTATATTTCCAAGGCTTTGACTGGAATGTTGTATTTGAGAATGATGTGCATAGACTTAGATATGACCAGACAGTTTTAAGGAACTCAGGTTGACTTTCTGGATCCAATAAAGCCTCTTAGGAAAACAGCCTGATATCTTGCTTACAGGGTTCATGGCAGCCTTACTAGTTGAGTAAAGAAGGTCGCTTCTCGGCAGGTCCAGGAACCTTGGGACATTTTGTGGACCTAAATAAGAGAGGAATTCACCCAAATCCATAAGTATTGTAGGCAAAATCAGACTGTAAGGCTTGGCTTGGCTTAGCTTCCTAGCTTTGAGCACTTTTAAAAGTTCAGTCTGAGATTCCTTGTAAAAAGTTCCAGCAAAGCAGATTTGAAAGAGCCTATATGGGTCAATCCCAATCTTCCAATTTATCCCTCCCCCCTTACCCACCCAACCCCACTCTGCCCACCCTGGTAACCATAACTTTATTTTCTACATCTGTAACTCTATTTCGGTTTTATAGATAAGTTCATGTGTAGCATTTCTAGATTCCACATTTATGTAATATCATATGATATTTGTCTTTCTCTGTCTGACTGACTTCACTTAGTATGACAATCTCTAGGTCCATTGAGGTTGCTGCAAATGGCACAGTTGCATTCCTTCTTATGGCTGAGTAATATTCCATTGTATATCTATACCACATCTTCTTTATCCATTCCTCTGTTGATGGACATTTAGGTTGCTTCCATGTCCTGGCTATTGTGAATAGTGCTGCTATGAACATTGGGGTGCATGTATCTTTTCAAATTATGGTTTTCTCCAGATATATGCCCAGGAGTGGGATTGCTGAATCATATGGTAGCTCTATTTTTATTTTTATTTTTTATTTTTTTTATTTATTTTTTTATTTTTAGTTTTTTAGGGAACCTCTATACCGTTTTCCATAGTGGATCTACCAGTTTTCATTCCCACCAACAGTGTAGGAGGGTTCCCTTTTCTCCACACCCTCTCCAGCATTTACTGTTTGTAGATTTTTTGATGATGGCCATTCTGACTGGTGTGAGGTGATACCTCATTGTAGTTTTGATTTGCATTTCTCTAATAATTAGTGATGTTGAGCATCTTTTCATGTGCTTTTTAACCATCTGTATGTCTTCTTTGGAGAAATGTCTATTTAGATCTTCCACCCATTTTTTGGATTGGGTTTTTCTTTTTTTTTGATATTGAGCTGCATGAGCTGTTTGTGTATTTTGGAGATTAATCCTTTGTCAACTGCTTTGTCTGCAAATATTTTCTCCCATTCTGAGGGTTTTATTTTCATTTTATTTATGGTTTCCTACTACTATATATAAAATAGATAACTAATAAGGACCTACTCTATAGCACAGGGAACTCTACTCAATACTATGTAATGGCCTGTATGGGAAAAGAATCTAAAAAAGAGTGGATATATGTATTTGTATGACAGATTCACTTTGTTGTACACCGGAAACTAATACAACATTGTAAATCAGTTATACCCCAATAAAAAATTTTTAAAAAAGAGCCTATATGGTTGATAGCTATTCTTGCTGTGCTTATGTAAATAACCAGGTCAAGTTTATTGAAACTAGACATAATTTGCAAGCAAATTAGTTTATGTAAATAACCAGGTCAAGTTTATTGAAACTAGACATAATTTGCACACAAATTTGGTAGAAATGGGGGTCATTGTAGAGAGAAAAATTGTGTTTGCCCCTTTGTAGATATTAGAATTCTCATGCTGTCTTTGAAGTTTTGTTTTCTACCTGTAAACTGGACTGGGTACTGAATTCTAGTTTCCTTAAACATCTGGCTATGAATCTCCAAACTAACATTTCCTATTTTCTCCCATCCTTTTGTCTTGGAATCACTAAGAACAAAAACTGCCCTTTTCCCGAAGCCTTGCAAATTGAATGGGAGTGGCTTGATATAAACTTCAGAGATATCATCACATTAGCTCATTTTTAGACAATCCTCATGCCTGTTGCTACGTGGGCCACTCAGAAAGTTTACCTGAACACATGATAACATCATCAGAGACATCAAAAGATGGTCTGATCCTAACATCTAGAAATCTTTTGGACTGGCTGTCCTCAGGACTCAGATTAGGTGTATAGCCTGTCCCAACAATTAACTTTTCTCTTTCTTTTGTTTCCATGGAAATGCCGCTTATTAAATTCCTCATTGCTCACATCATAGAGGCCTGAATTGGAAAGCTCACCTGCAAGACTACCTCCTGAAATGAGAGACACACTGCTTAACTGGAATGACCTACTCTCAGGACTGAGAGACTGGTTCAATGAGATATGGAGTATCTATCAACTTGGTTCTGGATTGTGAAAGTCTTTATTGAAAATTTCAAAGGTGGGAACTGAAAAGGAGCTGAATATACCACCCTAGACTATGTCTTTTTGGCATAAGGCTTATTTTGAGCTGGTTATTTTTAAGAAACAGCAAGCATAGGAAAAGCTCTGAAAATTGAGAAGTTACTCTTCTGTAAGAGACCTTTACATATATAATGGGAATCTCCCTTTTGAAGGGTGTCTCCCTCTCTGTACCAGGAAGAGGAGGATGACCAAATCACTAGAATTTTATCAATAGAGAAGGAACTGTGTTAAGTTTGCATAAAAACCATACCCTCATTTGCTGTGCTTTGCTGGATATCCTCGCATAAGTGGCTACCCCCTCCCCAACATCTTTTGTCTTTAGCTGAAGATGGTATTTAAGGTGGTGGCTTGGGCCATTTTAGAGAGTTATTCGGTTTTCTTAGGTATCTCTCATGTATGCAAGAGGAATACATGTTATTAAACTTCTGTTTGTTTTTCTCCTGTTAATCTGTCTTTTATTACTAGGGGCTCTCAGCCAAGAACCTAGAATGGTACAGGGAAAATTATTTTTCCTTCCCTACAATATTGCAGTTTTGAGTCTGAAAGCTGGAAAATTAGGCAGAATTTCTAGGTTACAGTCTGGAAGCAGAATGCCTTGTTTTTGGGGATCTAAGGCTTTGCTCTTAGGGCCTGATTGGATGAAGTCTGTGAACATCCTGGAGGATAATCTGCTTTACACAAAGTCTACAGATTTAAATGTTATTAGGGGGATGAAGTCACCAAGACAGCAACATAGATTGTTCGTGATTCACTTCCCTTCACAAGAAGAACAACTAACAACTATTCCTGAACTGATGAGAGAATCCTAGAACACAGAGGTGAGGATGAAGCAAACCCTTGCACCCCAGAGACAAAACAGATTGCGTTAAAAGATTAAGAGAAGTGACTACACATTGCCCCTCTCCAGGCCATGCAATCCATGCTGAGTGGTCTCCCATGAGGCTCTGGTTCTTCCAGTGGGCAAAGAGAGCCCAGGGAGACCACCAGCACCTCCAGCATTGTGTCACTCCATGGGAGCCCCTACTCTGGTCTTGCTTAACAGTAATGACAGGGGAATCTGTGGGCTCAACTATTGGAATCAGACTCTGATGCAGATGGGGAAGGGACAACCAGCACACGAATCTCAGCAAACCGAATTCATACCAGCAGTGCTCAAGTAGTAATAACAACCAGCGACTTTGTTCATCTAGAGAATCAAGTTGGTGGCACATTCTAACAAGGGAACTCACTGAGGTGCAGATCTGCCTGACACTGGTCCTCAAACTGTTTTGCTGGCCCTAGAGCCTGGCTTCCCCATGCCATAGCCCCACTCACTGTGGAGAGAGTATCTACTTCCCCATGTGGCTAGAGGGGCTGGCCAGAGCACCAGGAAGCTGTATAGCCGAGCAACACTCAAGCTGAGAGCCTGGCAGGTGAAGCTGATCACTCAGAAAGCAAAGCCAGTATTGGGTGTGGAGGGTTCCCCTACTGTGCTCAGGCAAGGGGAATAATTCATAGCCAAGGCTGAGGTTAGCTCCCAGCCCCTTCCAATGAGAAAGCCTGATTGAAGACAATTGATCTCTCCCTATCTTGCCCAAGCACATGAACTGAAACATAACTCCACCCACTTTGACCAGGGGGACCCCATTGGACCAAAAGGGCTGGTAAGAGTGTCTGGAAGCTGTGTAACCAGCAATACTCCAACTGAGAGGTGGGTAGGCAGAGTTTATCACCTCTAAAGCAAAACCAGTACTGGGTGTAGAGGGTTCCCTTGCTATGTCCAGGCAGGGGGACTGAGTCATAGCTCAAGCTGAGGGTAGCTGCAGCTCCTCCAACCAGAAGCCTGTTTGGGAAAAATCGGGAGAGATCTGGAGTGGCCCTTCCCCATCCAGGCAAGACCAGGGAACTAAGACGCAGCCCAACTTGTTGTGGAGAGTGTGTCTCAGCCCCATCTGACAAGAAGGAATGGAAAGAACACTGGAAGCTGTATTAATCAGCAACACTCAAGTGAAGAGGTGAGCAGGCAGGGCTGATGGTCTGAAGAGCAAAGCCAGTGGTCCTGCTCAGCCAAGAAACATGGGGTGCAAGGTGGCTTGAGTTATGACAACATCAAAAAGACTTGTATTAGCTTAGAGTTGCTTCCATCACTGCACACACACAGGGAAACTAATTTGTACCCCTGCTCATTGCTGAATGCAGCCTTCAGCCTGCTCGACCAGGATACTTAAACAAACCATGTAGGAAGTGGTGTAGCCTATCCAACAGCCTTGCTTACAGTGACACTTGAAAAGAGACCACAGCCCATGGCTTTCCCCATTTGCAGAGTAAAACCAGTGACTTCGCCTGACCAGGAAATTCAGTGCACACTCTTGCCCGATATAGTTGGTCAAACACGAGCCATACAGGCCCAAGATCCCATTCTTCTGCCCTGCCAGGGCAGGGAAAATAATTCATAGTCCAATCTACTACTGAATAGAGTACACAGCCCCAACCGTCTAAGACAGTGACCAGAGAGTCAAGGTAATCACAGAGCCCATCCTACAGCATCACTTGTGTAGGGAACCAAGCCAGCAGTCTCACTCAGCTGTTCTCAGCCAGTACACACCCCCCATCCCAGACCTCAGAGCTCACATAGTTGCCTCACCCCAAAAGA
Organism: Eschrichtius robustus; assembly: GCF_028021215.1. NCBI lineage: Eukaryota > Metazoa > Chordata > Mammalia > Artiodactyla > Eschrichtiidae > Eschrichtius > Eschrichtius robustus. The sequence goes on from NC_090829.1 coordinate 6,323,067, forward strand.
GACCATAATAGGAGTCTCTACCTGCCTAGAACCCAAACTGAACTGAACCTGAAAGTCTGGGAGAAGAGACCACTTACTCAGCTGTGCAGATACCATCATAAGGAATCAGGATCACAAAAAATCAGATAAATATGACACTACCAAAGAACACCAGTAAAGAGCCAATAACCAACTCTAAAGTTAAAAAGATCTATGACCTGTCAGACAAAGAATTCAGAATAATCCTTTTAAGAAAGTTTAGACATAGACAACTAAATGAAATTAGGAAAATAATGCATGAACAAAATAAGTTCAACAAAGAAATGAACACCATCAAAATAACCCAAAGAGCAATTCTAAAGTTAAAAAACATAATAACTGAAATGAAGAATTCATTACACATTTTCAAAAGTAGACTCGACCATGCAGAAGGAACAGTGACCTGGAGGATAGGACATTGCAAATTATGCAGTCAGAGGAGCAAAAATAAATTAAAAAGTGAAGAAAGCCTACAGGACTTATAGGACACAATGAAAAGAAACAATATTAGTATTATGGGAATTCCAAAAGAAGAGAAACAGAAAGAGACAGAAAGTATGTTTAAAGCAATAATGGCTGAAAACTTCCTGAACCTGGGGAGAGAAATTAACATCCAGATCCATGAGGCCCAAAGGACAGCACATAGGTTGAATCTGAATAGGTCTACACTAAGACACATCATAATCAAATTGTCAAAAGTCTAGGACAAAGTAAGAAATGTCTTTTTCCATCCCTTCACTCTAAGTCTATGTGTGCCTTTAAGCCTAAAGTGAGTCTCTTGTAGCATATCATTGACTCCTTTTTGTTTTATCCATTCAGCCATCTGTGTCTTTTGATTGGAAAATTTTGTCCGTTTATGTTTAAAGTAATTATTTATAAGTAAGAACTTACTATTGTCATTCACCTATACGTGGAATCTAAAATAGAAAGAAACAAAAACCCCACATCAAATTCACAGCAAAAGAGATCAGATTTGAGGAAAGCTTTGGGGGAAGAGGGATTTGAAGGAAACTGGTTAAAAGGTACAAACTTTCAGTTATAAGATCAATAAGTACTAGGGTTATAATGTACAACATTGCATACAGTTAACGCTGCTGTATGATTTATAGGAAAAACGTTAATATTGTATCTATATGAGATGATGAATGTTACCTAAACCTATTGTGGTAATCATTTTACAATATATGTAAATCAAATGTTTATATCTTACACCTTAAACTATACAATAATGTAAGGCAATTATTTCTTAATAAAACTGCAAAAAATATGTTAAAAACATTAACCAAATGACATTTCCATCTGTGTATGCAACAGTCTGCCAACTGCAGTGTTTCTGGTGGAAGATGTTCCCTTTTAACTATGATCTAGGATGGAGTTCTGCTGTTTGTTGGCAAAGGGAGGACCATTCATCTAGGTCTAGCAGTTTTACTAAGAGTATTTGTTGTAAACAATGGTTCTTTCAAGAGGTGTGTGGCTGGATTACTGGCACTCCCAAGAAAATAATAGAGGACTAACTTTCTCATCTGCTCTAGAACCTGCCAGGTATGCATACAGCAACAGAAAAGCATTTCCTTTTCCATGGCTCTACCCTTGAGTAGGTGACCCCTCCAGTTAAAGTCTCATCATCTCAGATTGTCGATGAAAAACTTGGATGATCATTAGAAATATGTGGGCAATATTTTTGAAACTGTAGGTTATTGATAACCTCCCTGAGAAATTCTCATTCACAAAATCTATAGTGGAGGTTGACAACACACACACATTCTAAGAAAAGTATTCCCCCAATGAATCTGATCATCAGACAGATTTTAATAGCAATAATGTAGGAGCTGCAAGAAGCAAGTGATAGGACAAATAATAACAGATACCTAAATTCGTAAGGCTCTCAGCCTTGAAAACAGTCGTCTGTACCCAAGAGCCCCTCTGTTGGCAGATCTCTCCTTGTGCTGCCACCGAATTTCCAGATTGTCAAACTTGACAGGGAGAGATTCATGTCTAATTAGCCCTTGACTGTCTTCCAAAGCAGAAGATGACTACAACCCCAGCTCTAAACAGCAGACTATGTGTTCATTTCATTCATCCAGTATGTGACTAAGACTTAAGTGTTTCCATGGGGGCCCGGTGGGGAAGAAAAAAGCTTGGCTGCAAACTATAAAATTAATTCTCTTTGAGCCATGCAGCTCCCTGTCTGGGATATTTCACCCTTTGTCAGCCAGCTGAAATGATTTTGATATTCCCTTTTTGGCAATGATAATCCAGAAGGAAAGGAAGTTTTTTCTTTCCCTTTTTCATGATACTCTCCTTTGCGTGATTTTGTTCTCCCAGACAAGGGTAGACTGTCTTGACCATGCACAGAAACTCCCAACATCCTGCCAGCTGCTTGTAATTTTAGGACCTCTTAATCTCTAAAAATGTAATGTTTACAAATTCTATTGGCAGAGACAGTACTCTGGAATGTTCAGGGTGTATGTGTGTACCCTCTGCAGCTGGGTGTGAACCAGATATAAAAAAGAATGTATTATCCCCTTTTGGTACAGGATGCAGACTCGGCCTGAGGTCAAACATGCAACTAGGAATAAATTTCTTTAGGTGTCACTTCTCTACTGTCCAAATACCCTGGGTTGATCCTGTAAGACCATATCCACCAATCCTGTAATCCCTTCCTGGCTAATCGCATTTTGGCAGGAGACCTTTATCAACTATTCATAAATCACACCTACAGACTTCAAGTCCTATTCTCTGAAGCCAATGCTCAACTGTGCACCTCTGTGGTGGATGCGGTCCGGGGGAAAAACTAGGTGTTCAGCATTGTTAGTTGCCTGTGGGTTTGTGCTTTAGCCCCTCTGGCATAGTGCAAGGTTCAGAGAAGCAGTCAATAAATGTTCACTGAATGGAGGAACATGTTTGCATTCAGACCAAAGTCCTCTGGAAACAGTGCTTTAATCACGGAGAATAACTGGTTATTCTCGAGGTTTTCATCTGGCTCTAATTCTTTTTTTTTAATGTTTTAAATTTATTTATTTATTTATTTATTTATTTTGACTGCGTTGGGTCTTCATTGCTGCGTGCAGGCTTTCTCTAGTTGCGGCGAGTGGGGGCTACTCTTCGTTGTGTTGCGGTGGCTTCTCTTGTTGCAGAGCACAAGCTCTAGGCACGTGGGCTTCAGTAGTTGCAGCCCATGGGCTCAGTAGTTGTGGCTCATGGGCTATAGAGCACAGGCTCAGTAGTTGTGGCACACGGGCTTAGCTGCTCCATGGCATGTGGGATCTTCCCGGACCAGGGATTGAACCCGTGTCCCCTGCATTGGCAGGTGGATTCTTAACCACTGCGCCACCAGGGAAGTCACCGTCTGGCTCTAATTAAAATATGACTTCTCATCCTGCTTATGCTTTACGTATCCTCAGTAACTGGAGCTCGAATAGAAACAGTGAATTTTCAGTAAAGTGGCAGAATAGAGCCAAATTTTATCTGCATGGGCTACAGACTCCTTGAGAGGAAACCACCCCTGGAATGAAAGTAGGGGTTGAAAAAGGTAGAGAAAGGAGAGCAGAATAAGTCCAAGAAGATCAGAATTTGGGCAACTTTTCAATACAACTTTGGAGAACTCTCCACACATTTCAACCTCAAGAAGGCACTGAGAGGACCCAAGAGAAAAATATGTTCTAATGGGTTAAAAACAATTTCAAAGAAATTCTAGAGTTATTCTTCCCAAAATAATAGTGTTTGAGCCTCAGTTACATAAGAACTCATTTTTGTCTCCCTGTGAACAGGCCCACATTACGTACCCAACTCTATCTCCACGACTTACTAACAAAGCAATATTCTCTGCAGATGATTCTTCTCTACCCTACTAGGCCCATTTATTTGGCAAAACTCACCTTCATCACTGAATCTCTCCCTCCCTTCCTTCACTTATTGAGACTTCATTCATTCTTCAAGATCTCAGCCCTAGTCTGATTTTAAATCAAGTCTTTCTAACAGCTCTGGCCCTTTCTTTACTATTTTTTTCACCTCCTGTCTTTGTGTACTTTCTGTTTTCACCACTTATGACTATTTCCTATTGTTTTGTAACTATTTTAAATGCATTTTAAATTATCAAGTAACTTGAGAAATTTTTGAGGGCAAGATTCCTGTCTTAAATATTATCATAGATAGCAAAAGAACATAATCAGTGCTTCATAAAGACTTCTTGAATTGGACAGTATCAAATTGATCATTTCAGCTCCTAAATCTCATAGCCAATCAAAATCATTACAAAACTCATGCATTAACATCATTTAGGGAGCAGGGCAGAGGACCATCTTTGTTTTACATGTCTCTGACTTTGGGCCTGTGTCAGCAGGTCTTTTTCTGAGATTCCACAGGCCCCAGGGGACAATCATGCACCCCAAAAAAAAAAAAAAGGAGGATAGGTTTCCAGTTACAAGTCTGTGTAGTCTACAGCTAAGGTGACTGCTAAGCCAAAGCTGATTTATCCAGGTTTTGATTGGTGAGGGGAGACTTATATATTTTGACATTCAGAAATCCCCTGAGAGGTCTTGTGTGAACAAATAAAAGTGTGTCTAATTATTCAATCCATGTGGCCAAATATTACATACTGGCCTCTTTTTCCTAGAAGATGTGATCTCTTTTTGAGAGAGAGATCACACATCAACACACATCATTCTTACTATTATCTTCTATAATTACCCATTCTAATGTTGGCTAATAAAACTTACCTGATCTATAAACTATTTCTTTTTATCAGAAAATGAGGAGTGTTTGAGGTCTATCTTACACAAAGGTACTAACGTCTCTGCCAAGGATAAGCCCCGCTACTTGTCCTTAGTGGGATTTGCCTAAGTTTACTGTTTTCTGGAAACAGGGGTGACCATTGATGACCTCCAAAGCTTTTCTGAAAAAGGGAGAGTGCTTTGAATCTTCTTCCAATCCATCATAATTAGAGTGGGGGAATTAAAAACATGGATTCGAGCTCCGTGTGGTTGCAGGCGTGGAAACGCTCAGGGCAGCTGCCTTGCTGCGTTGGCCCCATCAGCTGCGCTTCATTACGGGAAGCATTCACCTTTTAGGGGAGTTCAGGCTGCCTGGCTCTGCCAAAGAAGACTGGCTTCCTGCACAACATCCTTTAACCCTTCCCTGGAACTGAGATGTCCCTCCCAGGTGCCAGCATCTTCTCTCAGAAAGCTGGTTGAACGCAGGGACCTCAAAGGAAATTTTCAGCTTGAGCTTTGCCTTTGGCACCAGTGTGGACAGGGAATAAGGTGGGCGTTTTTATGCGAATGGTCTGAATGGCAGTAAATGGAGATGCTAATAAGCGCATTTGACCTTGACCTCACTGCACATCTGTGGCTGCCCGACTGACAGTTTAGCAGGGGAACCTCCCCAGAGTCCACTACAGATACCACACGCGAGTCCTTACAGAAAAATTGGATAGAAATAAAAATTAATAGCTGGAATACACATAACCGCTTCATTGGGCATTGCTTTGCACTTACACCTCTCTCAAATTTACTATCCTAGGTTACCTTTTTCACATTGTTTCACATTTTCTTCCAAAGCAACTGCCTGGTTTCAAGGTTCCCATGAATTCTGCTCCCCCCCCCACCCACTTGTTTTCCCTTCAGCAGGCACACAAGGAAAAGGCTAAATAGAATTATCTTGAAATGTGTCACTATATTTAGGGGTTCTAAGGATAAGGAGACAAAGTAGCTCTAGCAGTTTGTTTTACACACTATTTTTAGTTTACCCTTTTTTCACTTCAATCTCACAGCTAAAAGTTATGTTCATCATCTACCTGGTATATGCCAATATATCTTGGCAGAAATTTAGGTTAAAGTCTGTCGTTGTCTGAATAATTACATTTGTTGAAAAGAGACCCAAATGCTGCAATGCTTAGTTACTTCCAAATACAGGGTAAGTTATCAGTGTAGGGTAGTTAGTGCTCTTATTTTATTCATGGACACTTAAGTTGGAGTCCCAGTAGAGTCACAAGAACTGTGTTACTTTGGGAAAGTTACCTGGCTTTTCTGGGCACCAATCTGCTTATCTATAAAGTCATGAAGTTGGAGGGTGTATTGAACAAGAGAATTTTCAAGGCCCCTTCTCAATTTCACATTTTATACTTTCATGGGAAGAAAGACATCTTAAGAAATGCCTATTGTGTCATAATTTTTTAAATCAAGTTTTAACAAATGGAAGAAATATTAGAAATAGAACTCTTATAGAGAGGATATTTTCCTTGTTAATTTAATTGTTTGGTTTAAGCATCCAAGATGCAAGAAGCAAATCGTTTGCAGGGTTCATCAACGTTTGCAAAGAGTCATTGATTTTTCAGGGCAATTGCATAAGCCCAGCATTCTTGCACTTTCACAGAGCAATTGCAACAACTTCCAAACCCAATGATCTGCTTTCTCAGGTTGAAATTGATCTTCTTTCCTTTAAGAAAGTGATTCTTGAGTGAAATTCACAGTATTATTTCTTAGAACACAAATTTTCATTCCTTAGGCGTTAGCTTATTTTATTCACCAAACAGCTGTGGGACACCAACTAAGTCCCCGGGCACTGGGAGAACTGCAAAAGTGAATAAAATCTCCTTCTAATCATCTGTAACATTAAGCCAAGAGCCACACATTGGGAGACATAATCATCCAGAAAGTTATAAATCCCCCATTGGCCTTTTATACTCTGTATTGATTACTCAGAAGAAGAATACTGAGAATAACTTGAATTGAACATGCCTTTTTACAATTCATGTGTTATACCCAAGAAGATAGGATGGACTAAAATATAATGAGCAATCTGTGTTGAAGCAATATATCAAAGTGAAAAGAGCAAAGACATTAAAGGATGTTAGGGAAGTCATCCATGTCTCTAGCCACATGTCTCCATTCAACTGTTTATCCATTTATTTATTCAAAAATATTTATTGAACACCTATTATCTGCCAAATATTGTGCTAAGGAAGAAACTGACAAGAGCTTACATGTTAGAGTAAGGTAATGAGAGCAGGTACTAAGCTAGAGAATGCTTTCTCTTATGAGAGCCTGAGATGTGTGAGTACCAGGAGTCAAGGATGTCGTCTTGGATGAAGGACCATATCTTTTGAGATCTGGAGTGTGAGTAGAAGTATTCAGGTAAGGATCAGAGTGAGTAGTGAAGCAAAAGAGAAGAGGAGGATTGTGCCACTTGAAAGAAACAGCAAGCACCAAGGTCAAGAGAAAAGAGAAAGCAGGAAATGGAATTAATTTGGTTTTATCAAAGTGGTGACTTCCAAAGAGGGAAGGAAATGTTAGGAAATGGGGCTGTAAATGTAAGCAGAGAAAAGCTTACAGGGTCCAGTAGGGGTAGTAGGAAGAAAAAATGATGTGATTGGATCTGCATATTAAGGCAATCACTCAAGCTATAGCGTAGAAAAGATATTGAACCCAATGAGACAAACTAGCAGACTGATGTTAGAACCCAAACAAGAGATGATGAAAACTTGCACTAGGAAAACATCCTTACTCTAGGGATGGTTAAAGTTTGCTGGAGTTACTACCTGTACTAACAAGCCTCCTGTTCTTGGTCCCTTAGCCCGTCAGACACTCAAACTCCTAAACATAGCCTACAAGCCTCTGCATCATTTCTCTGAATATTTTTCTAGCTTCACCTTGTGCCATTCTAGTCCCCCTTTCAAAATTAATACTCCAAGCAGATTTGAGGTTATTTTAATTCTTCCATTTTTGCAATGGTTACCTTGTACTAAATCCCCTCCATTTGAAACACCTGGCATGGTTCTTGTGTTTCTGGTTGGATCTTTGATTCAGAGCTACTTCTGAAGGGAGGGGACTGGTATTGTATGTGACAACAAGGAATTTGTTGGGGACTTTGGCAAGAATCATTTCAGTGTAAAAGTGGGGCAGAAGTCAGACTGCTAGGGTTGAAGATATTGAACAGTGATTCAGTCCAGAATGCAAGGATTGTTATTTTCTAGAAGTCTGGCCAAGAAAGAGAGGGGAGAGAGGGCAGGTAGAACAAGGAGTTCTAGCTTTGTGTTGTCAAATACAGTAGCCAATAGTCATGTGTAGTTACTGGCCACTTGAATTGTAGTTAGTTTGAATTGAGATGTGCTGTAAGTATGAAACAAACTTAATGGATTTCAGATACTTAGTATTAACAAAGGAAATATCTCATTAATATTTTTGTGTTGATTGTATGTTGAAATAGAAATATAATAGGTTCAATAAAAGTATTATTAAAATTAATTTAATCTATTTCTTTTAAAATTTGTTTAATGTAGTTACTAGGACATTTAAAATGACATATGTGGCTTGGACAGTGCTATACTAGACTAAGATTGAAATAGCCAATAGTATCATAGGCCCTCTTTATGTGTTACAGCTTACATGGTACCTGGTTTAAAGAGTTAGACAAGACTTAAAAAATGCAATATGTACATGCATCAAAAGAAGCATGGGTTAGTCAGAAAAATGCTGATTATTCTGGTACTTATTAAAAAAGTATATAATACTCTATGCTCAGAAGACTCTTAAGAACAAATGGGATTTGTAGGAGATATGATCAGGTTTGCACTAAGAAAATAACGATTGTGGCAGCATTCAAGCTAAAACGGAGAAAGAAGAGAGTGAAAGCAAGATCAATTCAAGGACTTTAGCAAGAGTCCTGGAAAGAGGTGATGGAGGTCTGAATTAGGGCAGTGTTCGTGGGATTGAGAGGAGAGGAGGCTGTAATGGACGTTATGAAAATAGAGTTGTCAGGATTTGAATGCTCGTTAAATGTAGGGGTTTAGGGAGAAGTCATACCACCTATCAGATGGGAAGTACAATGTGGAGTTAGACTGAGCACTCAGGTTTTGAAGAGGTAACATTATCTCCTTTCAAAAAATGTTTGCTTATATTGCTGGTTTGCCAAGGACCAGAGACAACCCTGAGTGCTCTGATGGGGTAGCCAAATCTCCTTATACCAGACATTCTCCTGAAATCCACAAATGCCAGTGCCGGTGGTGACCAAGTCAGATGCAGCTATCCCAGCTTTCACCCACAATCAAGCGTTTAATCTGAATATCAGCCAGATTCTAATACGATATCACTCTCAAACGATGCTGAACAGCTACAGGCAGTGGAAACTACCCTGAAGGCAGAGGCAGCATATAAGAGTTCAACGCCTGGCTCCATCAAAACCAACCATGAAAGTGACATTACCTAGTGGAACCTCAATTCCTTCACCCATAAAATAAAGATGGAAATATCTGTCACCTGATTGCTTTAAAATTACACAAGGTCATATAAGTGAATGTACTTTATAAAAATCAACCTTTACATAAATACATATATAGTGCATTTTTCAAGGCTTCTGTTTCAGATTTACACACAGGTTTTATTTGGTGGAAATATGAATACTTCCAGAAGTGAACTTTAAATGATTAACCCTCTGTGCTGTGGAAAAAAGAGACTCTGAGTTAAAGGATCTATTAGTAGGATTCCAACACTCACTCCATCCCCATAGTAAATATGTGCTGCTATGTGTGCGCTTGTGTGGCGGGGTTAGTGTGTGTGTGTTTCAAAGTGGAGGTGTAGACAGAAAGCATCACAGCTTGAAAAAGATACCCTTGACTGTTTTGCGAAAACAGTTTCTATAATTAACCCGGCTGATCTGTTTATAAACCCCAAAAAGTATAAACACACAGTTGCTTTCATTAATTTTTGATAAGCAGTAAGACTTACAAATATTTTACTTCCAAGCATATGTTGTCTACATTTGGCTTCAGTGGCAGGCATATGCTTTGACATATGATATTCCATCTTGCACCAAATGCACATGACTCACATCTAAAACAATAGCTGAACTACAAGTGGGCATCTCACTGGCTGAGTATTGGGCTCATTTGTATTTGGAGTTCTTCGAATAAGACTTTAAGCAGGGGAAACACACAAATACCTAAATCTGGGACAAGAATTTTATGAATGTTTTTTATCTTATCCATTCTTAAAACAGTCATGGAAATAGTGGGTTGGATGTCTACATAGTATAATCTGTTTGTGAATTTCTTTCCCCTGCAACACCTATTTGTCCTCAAATTATGCCACAGAAATCTGATATACTGGGCCCTTTCCTGGAAACATAATTGATAAAGTCATTCTTTTGTTTTAAGCAACCTAACCAAGGTGAACACCATCTATGCATTTAGCACAATGTTTTTTAAAAGGAGCAAAAGATCCAAATAGCAACCTGGCAGTTGGAGAGTCAAGATTTACACAGAAAACAATGAACAAGCCAGTATTGTCCCTGTATACAAAGTTCTATGTTATTCGATGAAAACTAGTAGATTTACGGCCAATCACTGTCAGACTATGAATCCTGGAATACTTGAGGAGTTAAAGGAGATGATAAGAGAGGATCCAATGAGGAGATGGTAACTGAACTGAGTGTAAACCACAGGCAAGCTAAGAACTGCCAAAGAGTGGGATAAGGCATTCTGGTTGTAAATCACATCACGAAACAACATGCAAAGGCTGGAATCAGTGTTTGGGTCAATTGCAGGGGGAAGCTGGTATTACCAGGGCAGAAGCCTTTGGGGAGGAATTTGTCTGAGTTAAAGTCATCTAGAGACTGGCTCCTAAGGAGTATGAGTGATAAGTAGAAGTGATAAAAACTGATGGGTAAACATTGGAGAGCTGTGCTGGTTCTTCATCAGGGAGTGGTGGGAATAGGACCAGATTAACCTGGGGCAGTGCTCAGTGAAGACTGGAGGCAGAGAATGATATCATCAAGATGGCACCAGAAGTTATTCCCAAGGTTATCATAACAGAGGTTATTCTTCGCACCCCCTTTACAAGGAGAACAACTAACAACTATTCATGGATAATTCTAGAGAACTGTCTATGGATAAGACATAAGAGAATTCTAGAACACGGATGTGAGGCTGAAGCACCCCCTGCACCACAGAGACCAAGACAGACTGCATTGGAAAATAAGAGGAATGGCTACTTGTTGACTGCATTGCCCCTCCCCCAGGCTGCCCCAGCATCATACTTAGAGGTTTTCCCAAGCCTCCAGTTCCTCCAGTGGGAAATGAGAACTGAGGGGTGACATCCAGTTCCCCCAGCATTGTGGGATGCTTCGTGGGAGCCCCTACTCTGGTTTGCTTGCATGGGGATAGCAGAGGACTCTGGGGTCTGAATCACTAGGAAACTGACTATGACAGAGATGAGGGGAGGGGCTTCCAACAACAGCACTTGGATCTTGGCAGACAGAGTTCCTACCTGCAGAGCCCAAGTAGGAATCTCAACCAGCAGCTGTGCTCATCTGTAGAACCAACTCAGTGGCATAGTCTGACCAGGGAACTCAGTGGGGTGTAGGTCTTCCTAATTTGGATCCCCAAATAAGGAGTTTTGCCCACACTGGAGCCTGGTCTTTGCACACTTAGGCAGAGGAGCTGAGTCAAACCCCACCTGCTATAGATTGTAGTTCCCAGTCTCTCCAGACCAGAAATTCTGTTCAGAAAAATTGGGGAGTTGCCTGAAGGGGACCCTCTTAGTCCTGCCCAGGCAGGAGCCTGAGTCATAGCCCCACCTGCTGTGGAGCGTGACCCCCAGTCCCATCTGACAGGAAAGGCTGGCAAGAACATCTGGAAGCTGCATAACCCAGCAACTCTAGGTCCAAGAGGTAGGCAGGCCGAGCTGATCACTATCAGAGCAAAGCCGGTGGCCCTATTCAGCCGGGAACTTGGGCCACAGGTTGACTTGAGTCAAGATCACAAACAGGGCATTAGTGGCCTTGGAGCTGCTTCTCCTTCTGCACCTAGATGGGAAACTAATTTGTAACCCACTTATTGATGAATACAGCCTTCAGCCCATCCAGTGAACCTCAATAGAGAACACAGGAAGCTGCACAGTCTATCTAAAGGCCCTGCTTGCAGTGGCACTTACCCAGAGAACACAGCTTGTGGCTTTCCCCATCTCGAAACTGAGCAGGATCCTGTGGGGCTTCTGGGCACAGAAGCCTTTCAGACAGTTGTTAATCAGGGAAAGGAGGGGCTACAGAGACAAGGGAGGAGCAGCCAGAAAACAATAGTGCAGCCTTGGGGCAGGGTCCTGTTCCCCCTCAAGGGATACACATAACAATATCTTTGGGCTCTTCTGCAGAACTAAACCTCCAACAAATGGAAGATGTTAACATTCTTCATTCCAGAGAAGGTCACAGTTTGGTAACCTTGAGAACGAGAGAAGCTCATCAGGAGACCACCCAAAGCCAGATTAAAGGAATGCAGGCCCTGCACACACCCTGATCCTTATCACAACTCCACCCTTGAACCATGGCTATAAAACCCCTCACCAAATCCTCCCCGGTTGGGACACACAATTTTGAGAGGCACAAGCCTACTGTGTCCCCCTTTGCCTGGCAAAGCAATAATGCTATTCTTTTCTACTTCACCTAAAACTCTGCCTCTGAGATTTGATTTTGTACCAGGGCACAGAGGCCAAGTTTTGGCGTCAATCTGCAGAGCAAAACTGGTGACCTCACATGGCTAGTATATTCAGTGCATGCTCTTGCCAGATTTTGGTCCCCAAGCAATGAGCTCTGCAGGCCCTGGGCCCCTCTCCTGCTGCCCTGCCAGGACAGGGAAGTCAATTCGTAGCCCCATCTACTGCTCAGTATATAACCAGTAGATACTTTTCTTACTTCACTCTAATAACTGAGCACTCAGCATATAACAGGTGCTGTGTTAAACCCTTTACAAGTATTACCTCTTGTTTTACGTATCAGTTTAGGAAGTTATTTTTATGCCTGCTGTTTAGATGAGTAAAATGAAGCTTAGAGAGAAGGGCCTGGCCCAAGCCCCCAGGGAGGAGGCAGGATTCCAACCAAGGTCTGCTTGGCACTAAAGCCCAAATGTATAACTAATAAATCATCATCAGATCCAACACCCTCTATTAACATGGGGTGTGCACTCACTCTTTGATTCTTTTTATATTCAGTGTTCCTTTATTTTTAAATCTTTTTGTAAATTTTAAAGTAAAATAGGCTCATTAAAAAAAAAAAAATCAAGTACGAAGGAAGTAAACCCAGCACAAGGCAAGCATTCTATCTAGTGCTGTGTTCCTCTCACAATTTCTATTCCCTCCCTAGAGGCAACTGATAATAGTAGATTCAAGTGTAGCTTTCCATATCTTTTTTCAATGCTGAGAGCAATCTTTGATCCTTTAAGGATTCACCCTGCTTTGAATTTGTCTTGATACGTAAGTCAGATCCTGTCTTCTCATTTTCTTGTTCCCTTTGGTATGGGTCGAGGAGTTGGGGGAGAGAGCAGGATACTCAAAAAATGATGGCTTATGTAGTAGCTTAAATCTTTCAATAAAGTTTTCTTTTTCTTCTCACCTAGTTTTACAAATACAAACAAACAAATTCACCCTGTACATGAACTTAACTTCAATAAATACCTATTGGGAGCCTATAACTCAAGCGCTGTTGTTACAAACACCTATAAAATGATCTGAAACGTCAAGATGTTCATAGTCTAGTAAGGGAGACAAACACACAAAGAAATAAATACAATAAATGGAGTATACACATACAAGAATAAAGACCCTTTGAAATCAGGTAAATAGTATTCCAGTTATTTATTGCAACATAAACTACCTCAAAACTCATTGACTTTAAACAATTCAACATTGTCTCTCTCATAGTTTTGTGGTTTGAGTTTCAGTGGGGGAGTTCTTGCTTGGAGTCTAAAATTTGGTTGCAGTCATATAATGGGTGCCTCTGAGGTCACCTGATGACTCAACTAGACCGGATATCAAAGCTGGCTTTTTCACTCAATGTCTGGCACCTCAGTGCCCTTCTTGGCTGCATCTCTGTCTACCAGCATAGCCTGGACTTTACCTGGTGGTTCAAAGCTGTGAGAGGGAGGAAGTTGAACTGTCAGGCCACTTAGGGTTGTACCCATAGGAAATGTGCATCATTTCTGTTGTGTGCTATTAGTCAAAGTCACAGGGCCAGCCCAGGTTCAAGGGAGTGGAGAAGTGGATCCCACCTCCTGATGGGGGAGTAACAATGGCAATGTCCAAACACAAAATTGCATATGGTGGTAGACATTGTTGCAGTCACCTTTGGAAACTGCAATCTGCCACAAGCTGTACAAGGAGTGGAATAATTAGTGTTTTGAGAAGAGACAGCATCATGAAAAAGGCAAAAACCAAGCTAAGTTTTAAAGAATAAATCAAAGTTTTAAAGGTAGAAAAGATGAGAAGCAGGTTAGGTGAAGCATATTCCAGATAGAGTATAGATGTTGTCCAAATACATAAAGGGCAATACTCAGCAGCAAAATTTCATGTTGAGTTTTGTAGAGATTATAAAGACATATATTTGCTTGCACAGGATTACAATACACAAGGCCAGAGCTTTGGCGAATGCTAGTGGATAGTTAGACATGGATGGAATAGTGAAGAATCTTGTCAACAATACTCAAGTGATGGAGAGTGTGTGGATGGTTCCAAGCAAATGAACAATGGGGTCATGTTTTCTTTCAAGAAAGCTCAGGCCAATAGTAGGTTGAATTAAAACAAAACAAAACAAATCAATGAGGGCAAGCGTAGAGGCAAGTAAACTAGCAGAGTGCTACTTGACCAAGAGGCGAAATGCCTTCACTGAATTTGAAGTCAGTTTACATAGGTTTGAACTCTGGCACTCACATATTTACTAACTGTGTGAGCTTGTGCTGTTTGCTTGGCCTCTCTGTGCTTCTTTTTCTTCATTTGAAAAATAGACTAATATACACAGGGTTGTTAGAATGATGACAGGAGTTAATCTCTAAGAAGCGTTTAGAATAGTGCCTGGTATATGGAAAGGTAATGTTTTCTGGATTTATTTTAACTCATAAATCACCAGACTTCTGTAATGGCAGCTTACCACATACCTGCCACAGGAGCTCATTTAATTCCTTTAACAACCTAGCGAGGTAAGTACATTATCAACCCCTTTGACAAATGAGGACAGTGAGACATAGAGAACCATGTTAACGTTCCCAAGGTCAACCATATGCAATGGGGACCACATTTGGCAGAGGAAGAATGACGTCAAAAAAATGTAGGAGTGGAATCAGTTTTCTATTCTAGACTCTGCATTTTCAAAACAGAGAATCCATCTATTTCTACTTAGAGAACCAAAACATTTCTTTGTAGTGATGATGATTGTGATTTTTTAAAACATTATCTCTCAACCAAATTATTTTAATTTTTCTCTGAGTATAAGGCTCACAAGTTGCCGAAAATTAAATTTATTCAGAACCACGAATGACCATTTGCTTAGACAGAGAGACCAATTAGACTTTTTTGTCCGATGGAAAATAGCTGATGGATCAACTTTGCAGGAAGCATCAGAGTTCGAGTTTGCCTTTTCTTTGTTAGTGGCCCTGAAAAATACTTCTGTGATTTGGCCTAGTAGTTTCTCCTATTCAACTCTCTCTAATGGTCAGGCAACTAACATACCCCTCCCAGAAGACGCAGCCTGGAATAAAAGAATCAGAGTTTGCAGACCTGTGTATGCAAGTGATAGGTGACTTGAGAGTGTGACTTCCTTCAAGGCAATGTGTTATTAGTTTTCATTTCCCTCTTTCTTCAGCTGTTATTTTGTATCCTGTCATGATGCAGAAGACACTTGAATGAGAGCAGGAATAAAGCTTCAGAAGACACCTCTAATGAAAGGAAAGAAAGAAGGAAAGTAGGAGGGAAGGAAGGAAAAGAAAAATAGGAAGGAAGGATGGAAAGAAAGAAAGAAAGAAAGAAGGAAAGAAAGAAAGAAAGAAAGAAAGAAAGAAAGAAAAAGAAAAGAAAGAAAAAAGGAAGAAAAACATTAAAAGAAAAAAGAAACAGATCTGTGCTGACAACAAGCCTTTGTGAAGTAAACACTCCTCTTTTTCTCTCTTTGAGACAAGTTTTGTGGGACACATTGAAATGACATGATCAGAAACCTTTCAGGCTCACAGGGGCGGCTGTGAAGTTGGGGCAGGACAGGCACGGTGAGTGTCCCCTTAACCGCCGTGCTGCTCAAGGCTCTCACGCCCGTTATCCACTGGGGAAGGAATCTGTGGGAAACTCGTCGCCTTCCTTTCACTCGGCTTCCAACCAACTGCTTCACTAGCTCTTTTATTTGATCAATATTGCACCCTTAAGACTTAGCTGGAAGGTCGGCTTTCATTCAAAACAGCTTGGAAAGCATGGGAATCAAATTGGCTCAAAATCCTTCCCTCGACTGAAAGGAAAAAACAAGAAACAAAAAAACCCCACAAACCTTCCTTTTTCATTCTTTCCCCTTTCCTTTGGTTTTATTCTAACCAGATGGATTCAGTGACCAGAACCCAAAAAAACTATAAAGTAAAACTGCACCTTTCTTTAGGATGGGAATTTTATTGCCAGAGCCGCGGAGGAAGAGGAATTCCTCTGCTCTAATATTTAGGTTTCCAACTGGCCCCTGGGGAGAAAGCATCCTTGTTCCCAACAGCAGCTACCTCTTGCACCATGCAGAGGGCAAGGTGCAGGATGAAATACCAAAGGCTTTTTCTGGCCACATTCTCTTTCTTTAAAAAGCTTGGTTTTGATAAATGACTCATATAGGCCAAATAAAGGAAATAAAATCCTCCTCTTTCCCTGAAGTCAGGAAAATTGAATTACTTTAGGATAACTCAGAATTATTATCACCACTTCTGGGGCTACTCAAACCAGGAAGCTGGGTTCTTGGCAATGGAATCGAATTCCCAGTTTTACTCTTTTTTACACTGTGTCCCAAGCCATGGAAAATGTTGGGATCTGTTTCTTCGAGGTTGGGGCAGGGCAGATGGAGGGGCCAGGAGCCAAAAGAGCCACAGAAGAGATGACATAACTAACTTGAGTGCAATTCAGGGAAATGGCTTTAGCAATGCTGAGTATATTGGTTATGGTGTTTCTCACAGGTTGAGTGTCAAGGCTTAATGAGAGAGGTAATTTTCTGTATTGATGCAGGAGACACCAAAGCATGGTCTAGGGCAGGAAAAAGGAACTGGCAGGAAAAAAAAAAAAAAAGGCAGGGGAGAGGAGATCTCACGTGACCATGCTTGAGCTCAGATGCGGTCCTGATGGGAAGTTGGAGAGGTCGTTGGAAACCAGAGGAGGAACTGGCTTACCCACACCAAGTGATGTTTAAATAAGGAGGCTGGGCACCTGTTGTCTAACTTACACTCAGGGCCAGGTTCATTCACTTGACACACACTGAACACACTCACAGACTTCCAAAATTCTAGTCCAGGGTAGGAAAATTCCACCAGAATTACCCCTGGGCCTAAAGTGGCTGAACATGTCAATAGCCAGTGCAGGCAAGAAGAGACAGACAGAGACATCTACATTCATTTTTCCACAATTTTATAATGAAACCTCTGGCAAAGTACTAGATTAAGGGACTGTTATTAATCCCTAGTTTTAACCTCGTTAGATACTTTTGGAGAACGAGACCTGTTTCAGAGCCAAAAGCATATCTGTATTTGCTCTTCTGACAAATCCCAGTTTTACATTCTGTTGAGCAGAAATCGAAGGAGAAACATGTTAATCCTTTTGCCTAGGTTTTTTTGGTCAGTCCAGCACTGTCAATTTTTATAACTGGTTTTAAGAGGCCCACTCTCAAAACAAACTTTGACAACTTCGTTGGAGACCCTCACAGGGGATTCCAGAAAGTTAAGAGAAAGAAGGAGGAAACATGCTTCTGATGAATGGTGCTCTGTATGGAAAAAGCATCCTTTTCAGGAGAGCTGTCTGCTTGAGTCAGAGGAGCTGAAAGCATCACAAGGCCAGCTAGACACCTCACCAGGCCTGACAGTCGCTGGAGAGGCACGCAGGCGCTCAGCCAGCTAATCTCACAACCTTGGAGGTGACTAAGATTTCTTTCTGTGGCTGATGAGCCTTGGAGACTAGGCCTCCTGTGACTCGTGTGTGTGGGTGGGTAGAGGAGCAGAGTGCCAGAGACACTTCATAAGAGAGATCTGGAAGGAAGACGCCACAGGTTCAAGGAGCAGAGGAAATGCTTTTTTCTTCAGTGGGAAGCCTGCACTTGGGACTTTAGAAACAGCAGCTTCATTCTGAACAGCCTGGGGTGCAACTCCTGGAAATGGGTAAGTTCTTTGGAAGCAGGGGCTTCAAAAAAGAAGGTGGAGAGCCACACCACAGACGTGATCAGTCATGACAAATGGCCTCTGTCATGAGGGACTAAAAGACTTGGCAACTGTCCACACATATCTCTGAGGTGACATGAAGCTTACATAGCTCATTCCTGAACACACTTATTCAAAAGGTCTTTATTGGGCACTTATCATGAGCCTGGTTAAAGTAAGGAAGGAAAATTATGAACGATACAGCATAGTCAAGGTCAGACACAAAAATCCTTTTCCTAATGTTTGATAGAGAATCCCGGCCTACACCTTAAATGTACTCTTTAAAGTGGATTGGGAATAAAATTTAAACTTGGCTAGAACCAATTTTAGGCTTTGAATTATGTCTTTTTGTAGAAAAAGTCCTCATTACTTCAATTTCTCTAAGGAATGTTCAGACATCCTCCCCAAAGTTAGTTACAATCTGGACAATTTAAGTATGATGTGGATTATTTTTTCAATAAAAAAGAAAAATTTCCTGAATTTCTCTGAGCCTGGACATAATTTTTCACAAAAAATTTTGAGTACCCTATATATGCTGGTTAAAATAGTAAAGAGTATGTAAAAAACAGAGTCATCTAAACTCTATGCCAGAAAGAAGACATTCTATTTTCAAGGACTTAATTCCTTCTCCTGTATATTTATAAAGAATTCCACAGCTTAAGAAATGCTTTAATGCATCATTATCATCATATTATCATTTACGAGGACTTAGTATGTACCAGACCATGCCTTAATTCATTTATGTGCATTACCTCCCTAAAGCCACACAACCACTCCTTGAGTGGTTACTACTATATCCCCAATTTCCAGATGAAAATAAAAATCTGAGATCCAGAAAAGGCTTAAAAGAGAATGAGATATAAAGATAGGGGAACACAGCCAGTGCTCTTTTCCACATATTACAGTTTCCAGAAAATGACTGATGTACTTAGTCAGTAAAGATAAATCATGAAATTGGTAGTTGCTCACTTGGGAACATTGCCAGCCCGAAAGGGCTAAAGGAAATCCCATCTGGCTAAGAGTAATCTTCTAGCAACCTAAAAACAGGTATTGAAGAAGAAAACCACTGCTTAACTATTCTGGTTGCCTACCATCAGTTTCCTGAACTCCCCCAGGACATACTATTTCAATCACCCATCTAATGCTTAGCAGAGGATTACTCATTTATTTATACAGATAGCCCATATAATCACATACATTTAAGCCATAATCTTCATGAGGTTGGAGACTATGTCAGCTTCTAGTCACACAAACAGCGGGGGCTCAAGTCATCCATTCATGTCTATATATATTCACAACAGCCACCAAAATCTGCCCATTCCTTTAATAAATATTGATTTCTTGTTCTGCACCAGGAAATCTCCTATATGTTAGGGATTTCTAGTAAAACAGACGAAGTTCTTATTCAAGAAGAAGAGAAATCCAAGCAAGGGAAACAGCAAAGCCAGACCCCCCGAGCTTGGAGATAAGCTGTGTGTGGAACAAAACCGAACAGAAAGGAAGTGAGTGTGGAAGCAGGGAAATAAAGTAGGAGGTTGTTACAGTTATTAGAGAGAGACATTTGCTGTCTTCCCCTATGGCAAGAGAGATGGCGAGATTTGGGCATAATTTTCAGATCTAAATCAAGGTAACTAGCTGATAGTGTGAGTGTGAAGGTAGCTTCTAAGGTTTTTAAGCAGCTAGCCAGAAGCTGTTGTCATTTGCTAAAAGGAGGATCAGGTTTCCTGTGGAGTGGAGGAGACCAAGGGTTCTCTGTGGACCACGGTAAGCACGAGATGCTTATTGTATTAGCAATGACACACAGGCCATTGGATGTATATGTCCGGTACCCAACACTGAAGTCACAAAGATGAATAAGCATAGTCTCTGATCCCAATGACCTCACAATCTAATGTACTTTGCTGGAAATAATTTTGGCTGCTGGAAACAGAGCTCTTGTTTCTTGACTAGTCAGTTATCTTCATGAGGGCAGGGATATTATTTTATCCATCTCTGCAATTCCATTCTTTAACACGTAGTGGATGCCCATTATATTTTTGTTAAGTTGGGCTGAACATAATCAGTTCAAGCAGAGAACCACTGGGCCAGGACATCAATAAATGCATGGACAGAGCAAAGATGATACAAGGTATATCTTCTGCTTTCCAGGGGCATAAACCTTAGATGAGGCACAGAGTACATTCTTGAAAACTAAAACTTGAGAAAGCACACGCTATGCTTTGCATAGATGAGAGACTTGTAGGGCATGAGATATTCCTCAGGTATCTGATGGTTGGGGGGGTCAGGGAAGGTGTCAAGGAAGCATAAATCCAGATTTGAGCATTGCCAGGTAAGTAGGATTCAGAGGATCGATGATAAGTTGCATGATAGCATGTACCATATCACATTTTTATAAACTTAGCCAGTATAGGATATCACTTTGAACAAAAAGATGGAAACTTTTCAAGCAAGGCTTTAAATATGGGATAAATACCTGGAACTTATCATGTACACAGACCACCAACAAGTGGGGACTTTCTCCAGGGTTTATGCTACTAAAAGTTAGAGTCTCTCAACTTTTGTAGAACAAAAATTCTAATGATGCACTAGTGGAGTGGATGCCATGCTAACATGTAGGATTTAAGAGGCTGTGGGGAAATCCCCCTCTCATTCAAAGAGCTCATCTATCATTTCTATCGTCTGCCTCATTACAAAAACTGCCACCATTAAAGGATCATTCCTTTAAGTCCAGACAGCTCATTTGTCTTCCATTTGGAGTCTATATTCTCATGCATTGGATCTAATGCTTTAAGGGCCATAGGTGGGTGGCTTTAAAAACATCAAATGAATAAGCGGGAACCCCAAAGTTGAGAGGGATGTTGAAAGAGGTGGCAAAAGAAATTACCAGCTCCACTTTACCCTGGGATGAATTTTTTGTTCTTTCCTTTTTTATTTTAAGAAAACATTTTTAATCTCACACTAACTTGATAAGTACAGTGGTACAGTACAACAGCTGGCATACAGGGGCACGGTCGTATCTTTGAAAGTTCACAACTTGAAGGTTTGTATGTAGGGGACTAACTGTATTAGGAAAACATTAACATTAACAAAAATGTTAACATAACATATTTTTTTTTACTTTTATTTATTTATTTTTAATTAGTTTTTATTGGAGTATAGTTACTTTACAATGTTATGTTAGTTTCTACTGTACAGCAAAATGAATCAGCTATACATATACATGTATCCCCTCTTTTTTGGATTTCCTTCCCATTTAGGTCACCACAGTACATTAAGTAGATAGAGTTCCCTGTGCTCTTGTTCTTTCTTGAGTTTTAGAAACACATTTTCTCACGATCAGAGAAGAAATCACTTTTTAACACCGTATGACTATCCAAATAATGTCCACATTAGATTTTAGGAAAAATATATTTCTATCATTTCATTTGTTTTTAAAGCATTTGGGAAAGACTGAGAAACAAAGAATAGATTCCTTCCTGCACTAGACAAAAGCCTAAGCGTCCCCAGACAGTGGATCTCCATATAAGATTGCTGGGCTCTTCCCATTCCCCTGCCTGAGACTTATCTATTTTCTTGTCACTACCTGCTTTTTTCTTCTGCATCTCCTCCCTCGAGTCTGCTGGCATAATTTTTTAAATATTCACTATGGGAACTTGCTGACTCTGCTCTTCACATCTGAAATGTCAGAATGGAAGCAAGAGTGCTTTTGAATATGAAACTGGAGGTGCATGACAAATCGTGTGCAAGCCACCTCTTATCGCCTAAAGCCATCCATTGTAAATGTCCCAAGGTTGCCACACTATTGATCAAGCTCTCCTAGTTCTGTCCTGATGTCAAAGCATCTAGCTAGATAATGGAGAGCTCCACTCAAAAAGGATGAAAATTTGGGGAATTGAGCAGCTAAATAGAGAACTCGCTCTAATGAGGATATTGGAAGAAGTATTAATTTTTTGCTGGTTGCTTTTCTTGAGGCTTGGCACATTCGTGGAATATTCGAGCTACACCAGGTTACTTTATATGACTGCTGACCACCTTTGGAAAATTAATACGAGTACCTCTGTCATTCTGTTCATCAAAGATTTCAAGCATTTATTATGTGAGCTCACCTTATCTGGGATTGTAGTGTAAGCACTCGACAGTTGGGTTTTTCAATTGTAGTGCAAGTGCCTGACCTGAGCTTTTGATTGCCAAGGCATGCACTTCAAGGATGATTATCTCAAATAAACACATCACCAGCTACAGAACTAGATAAAGAGCCGGGCCATGTTCCCACCGCCAAGTTTTCTTTGTTTCAGAGGTCTCTTTGTTGAGTTAGATAACTGACCATTTGACTTCTTGTTTTTCCCTTCCCATGTTTTAATTCCTGTTCTTATGTTTTAAATTCACCAACAAAGAGTGAAACCATGAGACTCTAGGTTCCCACTGCTGATCCCAATAAAAGCAGAACCTCAGACCTGCATTCTCTCTACCTGCAACCTTGCTGTGTAGCCCCAGGTGTACTGTGTATCCTCCAGGACTTGTGAGCAATAAATCTTTTTTCAAAGTTTCCCAATGGTTTTTGCTGAGGGTGTCTTGCTATTACAATAAGAGCCACAAAGGCCAGCCCAACCACGATGCTGGTTCTGAAAGGGGAGATGTCTGAGGTGGGCTAGCCACAGACGCAGGTGAGTGGTCTCAGGCATTTCTAGCCAATAGCTTCAGTACCAATAAGCTGAGACCAGCACAAAACAGAAACACAAGTCCCTTGTCTTATCCTAGTACTCTGAAATTAACCCTATTTGGTTACTTATCATACTGGATTTTGGGTGTCTATTTATATGTTTGTATCCTTCACTAGACTAGGGACTCCATGAGAACAGGGGCTGGGCTTTGCTTGCTTACCATTTATACCTAGCAACAAATTTAGTAGCTAACATTCATTCAATGAGAGTATTTATTACTAGACGCATAAAAGGGTGAATGCCACCAATACCACAAAGGTGAATAAGGCACTATGCCTGTTCCAAAAGAGCATATAGCCTAAAGGAACAGACAGCCATTCAAAAGACATCCTGACATTTTAATATAGGCATTTGCCCTCTTTCCATTTTGGGCACTTTGAATTTAACTAAGAGATCCTTGTGCAACTATATGTATCTCCTTAGACAGCAGCACTTCTTGGCTTTTCATTTCTGTTCTAGCTTAAAAATTACCTACTTTTGAGTGACATCAGCAAGATGGAAGAATAGACCCTCATTTCCCCAAAGAAGCATCAAGTTAACCACAAAATACAGACCCCGTTCCAAGAAGAGTGGCATAAAAACAGGCAGGAAAATTCATTGCATTTTCCCCACCCTAGCCTCTTCCCTTCCCTGGCACAGTGTGGTGTGAATAGATAAAGCTCCTAACTTCCAGCCTCTCCCTTGGAAGGGAAGGAAAAGGGTGAAATATGCATCTAACATTCTGGCTTTTCAAGGAGCTGCCTGAGGGACTGGTTTCTATCTTGCTTAGTCTGGAGCACTGAAGGGAATGATGGTATACTCTGGATGCCAGGTTGTGGACCTCTGAGAACAAACGCGGACACCGTGGCTTTTCAGAGCACCAGAGAACCCTTGTGCACTGTTGGTTAGAATGTGAAATGGTGCAGCCATCATGGAAAGCAGTATGGAGGTCACCCAAAAATTAAACAAATTATTACCATATAAATCTGGCAATCCTACTGCTAGATATATATTCAAAATAATTGAAAGTAGGATCTTGAAAAGACATTTACACACTCACGTTCATTGCAGCGTTATTCACAATAGTCAAGAGGTGGAAACAACCTAAATGTCCATCTATGGGTGAATGGATAAAGATTACGTAGCATATACATACAGTGCAGTATGATTGAGCCTCAAAAAAGAATAAAATCCTGCCACATGCTACAGCATGGGTGAAACTTGATGACATTTTGCTAAGTGAAATAAGTCAATAACAAAAGGCAGACAATCTATGTGTATACTTTCATGGGGTATCTAAGTAAAACCCCAAGAAATAGAAATTTAGAAGGGTTATCAGGGCCTGGGGTAGGGGTAGGGGGAGGGTGAAATAGAGAGATTTTTAAAAGTAGGCATAGAGTTTTAGTTGCGCAAGAAAAGTTCTAGAGATCTGTTGCACAACATGTGAGTATAGATAACACTAATGAACTGAACAGTAACAAATAGTTAAGACAGTAAAGCTTATGTGTTTTTTACCGTAATTAAAAATAACAGAATTCCCTAGTGGTCCAGTGGTTAAGACTCCGTGCTTTCATTGTCGTGGGCATGGGTTCGATTCCTGGTTGGAGAACTAAGGTCCCACAAGCTGCATGGTGCGGCCAAAAAAAAAAATTAAATAATAATTAAAAAAAATGACAAACATTGCCTGCTATAAAGTCCTGCTAAGATGGAGTAGCCCCATTCCTCGCCAATCTGCCCTCTTACAACTAAAGTTATGGGGCATAACACAACAAACAAGCATAAGAAGACTCTGAAAGTTAGAAAGAAACAGGTCGACAGACTACAGTTGGTGGGACTCGAGGACCAACATGATACTGAGGTGTGAGGTTTCCTTCCCTCACAAATATCTTGAACAGGGTTCTGCAGAAGCTTCCAGGTCAAAACTGGCACAGATAAAAAAAGTCTCCAAAGAAAGCCTCTTCTTTCTTATCAATACTTGCCCAATTCCAGCCAAAACATGGATGGAAAAGACTCACCACTAGCGTGGCCCCTGAAGTTTCAGCAGACCAAGCTGAGATTTGAGTCTTCCACTCCTCCACCTCTACATAGCAAGGAAGCAGGTGGCATGCTCTGATTCTCCCACCTGGTGGTGTCAGCGGGCCTATGTGGCAGTTGCTTTTCCATTCCCTGCCAGACAGAACTAGGAGGTGCTGATTGCCCCACCTGGGTACCATTGACAGTGAACTGATTTTTCATTTCCTGCCTAGCTAAAACAGGCTGTATTCCAATTCCCCCCACCAGGATAGCATCAGTGGGGTCCAGCAGCTGGCCGAGGCTTCACCCCGATTCAGCAGAATTAACAAGGTGGGGTAAGGCAGGGCTAATCACCAGGAGGTTTCACTGAGCACCCAGCATCAGTGGGGCCCAGTGGCAAGCTGAGCTTACATTCCCATCTAGCACCGAGACTGAACATGGTGATGAAATTCAGGACTAGTAATCACTCCACTCTCTCACCACCCCTGGTAACAGCAAGGCCCAGTGGGTTGCTGAATCTCCACACTCACTCCGGAGCATGGAGATTAGGGAAGCACTATTAAAAAGGGCTAGCCAGCACTTCTGTTCCCTTCTCATGGTGTCTCTGGGCCCTGATGGGGAGCTGAGACACAACTCCCTCCAGTATCAATGAGGCAGAACAAGATAATATGAGATGCCCACTTTCACTGGGGAGGTATCAGTGGGGGCAATGAGAGAGGTGAAGTTGCACTCCACCCTTCTT
Source organism: Eschrichtius robustus (assembly GCF_028021215.1). Classification (NCBI taxonomy): domain Eukaryota; kingdom Metazoa; phylum Chordata; class Mammalia; order Artiodactyla; family Eschrichtiidae; genus Eschrichtius; species Eschrichtius robustus. The sequence goes on from NC_090829.1 coordinate 6,348,712, forward strand.
CAATGAGACAGTAAGAGTATAGGCTCCACTTTTGTTGCAGTAGTATTAGCAGGACCCAGTAGAAAGCCAAACATGCACACCCACTCAGCTCTTGCACTGCATACAGTAGGGTGGCCGCCTACCAAAAAAGAAGACTCAATAGGCTCCAAGGCTCATATAAAAAGTGATATATTCAAAAATACAGATAATCTGAACAACGTAATCAAAGAGTAGAATCTAATTGACATTGACATATATAGAATAATTCCTCCATCAACAGCAGAAGATATAGATGTGGATATAGATATATTTAGTGACTATGGACTATTCAACAAAATAAACTATATTCTGAGGCATAAAGTTGTCCTTAAATTTAAATTAATTGAAGTCATAGAGAGTGTATTCTCTGACTATAATTTTAATAAAACTAGAAATCAGTAAGAGAAAAACTAGAGGAAGATTTGTAACCACATGGAAATTAAAACAAAAACAAAAACAAAAAAGTACATTTCCAAGTAATTTATGGGGGAAGAAGGAAATCTCAAACCCTCATCTCAAGATTAAATTATGTCTAGTCCTTGGCATATGAACTTAGACACAGGGCAAGTGGCTTAACAGAAGGCCCTCACTTGTATAGATGGGGAGAGGGAATCTTCTCCTGGGGATGTGCCAGCTGAGTTACACGCTGCAGAAGGGTAAAGGATGAACTCAGAGCCATGGTTTATCCAAAGGTCTGCTGTGACAGGCACAACACTAGATGGCTTCCATACAGCATCTCATTTTCTCCTCACTACAGGTTAGCTAAGTCCTAATTTGCCTTATTTCATAGATCTGGGAGACTTTATATGTTCTCTGATTAGTAACAAAGGTTTTATTGTAAAGACATTGAGGCAAGTAGCCAACAAATAGGACATTCCATGTCATCCCAAATGAGACTTTACAAAGTGGGGAGCGAGATAAATTAGGAGCTTGGGATTAACATATACACACCACTATATATAAAATAGATAACAAGCAAGGACCTACTGTATAGCACAGGGAACTATACTCAATATTCTGTAATAATCTATATGGGAAAAGAATCTGAAAAAGAATATATACATGTATATGTATAACTGAATCACTTTGCTGTACACCTGAAACTAACACAACATTGTAAAGCAACTATGCTCCAATATAAAATAAAAATTAAATTAAATTTTTAAAAAATGAGACTTTAGATCAGAACACATTTTAATGAATTCCCAGCTAAGTAAATTTTTCTCAGACCTAATTACTAGAGGAAACTTAAAGAGAGAAGTTCTCAAGGATCTTTAAAATTATATCCTAAAGGATCTGCCAACCACAGCTTGAGAAACTTTTAACTTGAACAGAGAAAACCTAATTCTATGAAAGTATCTTTCAATTGCAAATCATGACTGCAAAGAAAGTGTATCTTTACAACTGGCAAGATGTTTCTAAAGAGCAGGATACTCCTAATAAGTTAAAATAATTTTATATTTTAATTAAGTTAAAATATAAAATTTAAAGATTCTCATAGATCTCACAAACATCCAAGTACTTTCCAGACCCTGGTTCTACATACTTCCCAGTTTAAAAAACAGTTTACTAGAAAACATTGTTAGACTCCCAAGTAGCACCTACAATGTTTTTTGAGGGATTATCATAGAGGATCAGAGAATCTACTCTTAAAAAGGCTACAGAGAGAAAAGACGACAGCACTTTAAGGCAATTGACTATCTTTCCCCTTTTGCCAGAACTGATATTGGTACCCACTCCACTCTTTCTTTACACAGGTGACTCTGAAGTGGTTTGATTGCTTTCAGGTTATGAGGGATAGTTGCCAAATTCTAGAACTGCTACTTATTTTCCTAATTAGTTCCTAATTGGGGATGCTATTATGTTTCTCCTTAAAATGCAAAGAAGCCTGCTGCAGCTGTATAGGTCTATGTTCACCATTCAATACCTATCTGGCCTGAAAGGATGATAAACTCTTTAGTCCTTTCCCTGAACAGGGTGATTGGTTTTCTGTTTGTTGTCTGTTGTGCTGTTGGTAAATCCTAGGTTTTTCTCTTATGCACATAAGTCAAAGAAGGAGGAATTTGCTTCTGGTTCAATCAGTATTTCTCCTGGAAGGTAGCAGGGGGCCCTGGAGAACTAATCCAGTTAATCCAGTCTGCTGGGTTAGTATATGGCACAAGTGGAGAGGCAGGCTACTGAAGCAATAGCCACGAACAGTGGTACTTGATGATATACAGACTTCACCTGATCTGGAACCAAAGCCTATAATAAAGTTTACAGTTTATAAAACACAGTCTTAAAATATTTATGCAGTTCTGTAGGTGAATTGGATCTGCTTTTCAACTCTGTATGCAATCATGCTGTACAAAAGGCACTGACATTTATAAAGGAAAATATAAAGCTTCCCTTAAACTGTTAGGTGAATTTAATGTTCTACTTGAACGGGAATTTTGTGTTTTGGGGAGAGGTAAGGGAAAGTAGGGGAATGGTAAAAAAAAAAAGGGGGGGTTGGCTTCCTTAATGTAGAGTAATGCACCTTTGCATTTCCTTCAAATGTTGACTATCCTCTAAAGTAGCACTGTCTGATGGAAAATATTTTCATCATTACAGGAAGTTTTATCAGTATTGTCCAATATGGTAACCACATGTGGCTACTGAGCACCTGAAACGTGATTAGTGTAACTAAGAAACTGAATTTTAAATTAAATTAAACTTAATTTAAATTTAAGTAGTTCCATGTGGCCAGTGGAGAACATATTGAATAGCACAGTTTCAAGCATTAATTTTAATGTTTGAGGTTACAGAATTCTTTATAAATGTGTTGAAAACTACAGACTTCTTCTATCTAGAAAAATGTTTAATACAAACACATTTCCAAGTGTTCACAGGTCATCTAAGACATATCTATGGATCTGAAGATGTCTGTGTACTCTGAGGACTTACATTCTGGAGTGAGACACAGAGCGTTTGAATTATGGTCACAACAAGTTGTGTGAATCAAATTAGACAATATTCTTAGAATGTGTTCCTTCAGCTGTAAAATGAGCCTATTAATAAAACCTACTCCATAGACTTGTTGTGAGGATTAAATGAAAACATTTATCATCACTCTTAGGTTAATGGTTGAGTCTGTGAAAGAAATCATAGAACCATTTCACATCCTAACTAGAAAGGACTTTATGAATTTTGGTCTGTATCCATCCGGACTCTGTTAGAAGAATGGGGCCACTTATAAGTATTATGGTGACAGGGTACATATGACAGGAATTAGATCTTACATAAATGTGGGAGGGGATGAAGAAAGGAAGGTCTAGAAGGGGGGAATTGGGAAGATCTGAAAGATAACTACTAACCATTTCGTTCTTGATGCCAAAAATTCGGCCTCTGCACACAGGTGCCGAATTGAATCTCAGAGACAGAGTTTTGGGTGAAGTAGAAAAGAATAGCTTCATTGTTTTGCCAGGCAAATGGGGACACAGTGGGCTTGTGCCTCAAAAACTGTGTGTCCCTACCTGAGGGGATTTGGTGAGGGGTTTTATAGCCATGGTTCAAGGGTGGAGTTGTGATAAGGATCAGGGTGTGTGCAGGGCCTGCATTCCTTTAATCTGGCTTCAGGTGGTCTCCTGATGAGCTTCTCTCCTTCTCAAGGTTATCAAACTGTGACCTTCTCTCTGGAATGAAGAATGCTTCATCAAGTAGTTAACACCGTCATTTGTTGGGGGTTTAGTTCTGTAGAAGAGCTCAAAGATATTGTTATGTGTATCCCTTGAGGGGGAACCAGGACCCTGCCCCAAGGCTGCACTATTGTTTCTTGACTGCTCCTCCCTTGTCTCTGCATCCCCTCCCTTCCCTGATCAGCAACTGTTCGAACCTGCCCTTTGGAACTCAGGGAAGGTCATGGAGGCTGAATGAAGCCTATGTCCTACAAACAAGAAATGGGGGACACAGAAAAGCTTCTGGGCCCAGAAGCCCCACAGGGTCCTGCTCGGTTTCAGTCTGAAACACTGGAGCACATGGACAAGTCAGAGCTTGTAGGAAAATTCTAGAAGCAAAGACCCTCTGGACATCTAACTGGGCCATGAAGGGAGAACTAGTTGAAGACCTGTAGTAACTGCCTCTTCTGAGGAAGCTGGTGTCTCCCTGGGCTTGTGCCTGGTGGTGGGCATGGGGACACTGTGGGTTGACAAGACCAGCAATTAGGAAGACCAGATGGCCTCAGATTTTGAGGAGAAGGAAGACAACTGGAGTTCATGGACACTTCTGGTTTGCTGTCCCAATGTCTGAATGCCAAGTTCCTTCAAAGAGTAATGGCCCTGGCTTCATTTCTACCGTCCAATCTTGTACAAGTTTCTTTCTTGGCCAACTCAATTTTGAAACCACACACGGAAGGGTATTCTGGTGTGGACAAAAAAATATTGCCTGCCACGTTAGTAAACAAAGAATGTTGCCTGCCATCAAGACATCAGCCACTGTAGGCACTACTCCCACCCTAACTGAGGGGAATTCAGGATGGAGAAAAATAGGATACTGGTCCTAGATAATTAAGATGCTTATCAAAGGGATAACTTCATTGAGCCTAGACTCTTGCATCTTCCCATACATAGAAAAGCATTAAGATCATTAACTTGAGATGTCAGTTTTTTTGTGATTAGCAGTAATCTTTTGGTCTTTGACTGCATGTTTTTGTTTGTTTGTTTGTTTTTCAGCAAAAACTCCTATAGTGTTAGCCTAGTTGATAAAACACATTCAAGCACACGGTCCATCACCTGATTTTAGAAATGATTTTGATTTTATTATTTATAAATGCTAATGATTTTAAAATCATTTATACATGATTTTATAAATAGACATATCCAACCTATCCTCCTTATTTTGTAAATGACTTTTAGAATGCTCTGTCAGTGATTGGCACAAGAATGTCAAATGGGGGTTGTGATTAGAACACAGGTTTCCTGATCTTCTTGGAGGGCTCTTTCTATCTGTACGCAGACTGGAAAGCATGCCCCAAAGCAGTTCTACTGCTCTTACTCTTATGCTGATGAGAGAGGATAAAGGGCTGAATAACATCTAAGGACAGTCCACATTTCCATTCAAAGACAGTGACTCCAGTGAACTAGCCAAATGATCACTGGAATACACAGAAAAAGCTCAAAGTTAAATTACTGTTAGGGCTTTCTATGTCTCTGTGGATTATTAGCCTTTGGCTGAATTCAGGTATATCTTTAAAAAATAATAGATTAGTATTACCTTCCCAACAAAAAAGACTGAAGCAATGTATTGTGCTCACATTTACCCATTGTGCCACCTAAGAAGATAAATCAATCTTCATTCTTTTTGTGACAAACTTGTAGAAATAATGGTGTATAAGCAAACGAAATGCAAGGGAATTATTTATGTATTGGAGACATTTTTCTCATAAATTGTCAAATTATAAATAGTTGCCGACCTGTTGGACTTTCCTAAGGCTGTGCTCTTTGCTTTTATCAACTTTATATATGATTTATGAAGGCAGATGCATCAGATTGAAAACTGGTAAAGAAAATGTGACTTGCCTGAAAATGGAATCCAGAGATAAGCTTGTGAGCTTTAAAACATTGAATCAGAATACAAAATTTCATTGTAATGATGATACAAAATTTATCCATTTTCACCAAAAAAAATTGTCATGCAAAATACTGTATACTTAAATTGATCACCAAAACTTTGTGAGGCTGATATTACAGTGCCCATTTTGCACAAGAAATACTTGAGACTCAAAGGAAATGCAGCAACTTGTTCACATTGTTGTCCAAGCTAGCGGGGATGATGGATGTGTCTACCAAGAAATGCAGAAAGCTGCAAATAAGAAGAAGAGTTTAATTGGGATCTTAAGAGTTGCAATTCAGGAAGCACTGACTCAAGTAACAACTCAAATGTGCTCCAAGAGAAATAGAAAATGGCAGGTGGACATAAAGGCAATAGACAAAGCCATTCCAGAGAAGTTATATAGGTTATCTTTATAGAACTATGATTGGTACCAGCAGGTATTCAGTCACTGGTCAGCAGCAGATTTGTTGTTTAGCTGTGGTCTCTAGGGAGTAAAGAAAACAAGTTCCAGGTGGTTTTCGGATGGCTGGGTCAAAAGTTTATGTTACACTTGGGGATGAACATATGAAGTAAATTCATGGTCCACATTTCCCCCCTTTGATGACTCTCTGCTTGGAAAGCATTGATGATAATCATCTTGTGTATTAGTCATCATTTGTTAATATCATTAAACAAAAGTCCCTTGGAACCAAGAAGTTTCATTCCTTGTATGTCATACTGCATGGAGGAGGAAAAGGGACTAAGAGTCATGATCTTAAGAGGATAGTCACATTCATGCAACAAGGAGATTTTCAGGAAGTACACCTAAGACATCGTCCACACCTGAAATAATGACATACTTAGTTCATTTTTTATCTGTGGTATAAATTGTGGGACACTTCTAGTTGAGTAATTCAAGACTTTGAGCAACAATAATCTTAATATCCTGAGTAGCTGAGCAACCTCAAGAAATACAGAGCATCAAAAAAAAAAAAAAAAAAAGAAAAAAAAGAAATACAGAGCATCATTAATTTAACAAGGACAAAGAGAGAACAGATGAGATATCTGAATGACATACAAGACCCTTTAACATCTGATGAAATTTACTTTTATTGACTATGTCATCCCAACTGAGAATCAGAACCGTCTACACCCACACAGCTTGCTGTCTATATTAACATGACTGTTAAAAGTTGCAAATAACTATCTTTCATTCCAGGAACTTCCTGAAAGATCCATCAACTCTTCAATTGAAAGTGTCAAATGATAGTTTGTACTCTAAGACTCTTTGAAGCTCTTGCTTCAAAATACTTGCCCTGCTGCTGTGTACAAATCCTAAATTATATTGTAATTACAACTCTCACATTTAAAGACCTTAGACTTGATTTTAAAAGCTCAATACATAATCCAAATTTGCCCTTCCCCCATCCATCACTACTAGTGTGGAAGTAGATCTCTTACTGAGGTAAGCAATAAACTCAACTTTGTCTTATTGGCCTGTTGTTTTGCTTCTGCTCTGGTGACTCTGCCTTTGGCTTAGCCCAGCCAATATTAGAGAATTCACAGCTCACTGAATGTCCCATTCTCAGTCACACCCTGTTTTTTCCACATATCTATTTCTTTCCACAAAACAGACATGCTGATTCATACTACCTCCTTTTTCTTCATCTGACAAACTTCAAATTAAAATTTAAGATAAATTGGATATGTTCTGTGAAGTCTCCTTCAGCAATTACAGTTGGTGATAATTATTTCTAACTAGGTGCTACCAAAGAAATTTGCCTACAACACAATTATTATAATCCCACACTATATTATAAGTATATGCATGCTTGCCATGCTCCGTCTGTAGTCTGTGAGCTCCCTGAAAGCAAACAGTGCTATGTTTCTTTTACCTCTGTCTCCTAAACAATCAGTCTAATGACTGACACATTATAGCAATGCACTTGTTCTTTTTTGAGGAAATGAATGAATATATGTATAGTCAATTTGTCCCTTTTTGATATTAGGTACTCAAAATTTAAGTTATATTTTTGTTTTAAGATACTGAATAACTCAAATCAATAATTCAGCAAGGCAGTGATGAAAGAAAATACAGAAAATGGTGCTCTACTGTTTTTATCCTACAAATACACTTATGATAAAGTTTGATTTATAAATTAGGCACAGTGAGAGATTAACAAGAGATAAGAATAAGATGGAACAATTATAATAATATGCTGTAATAAAAGTTATGGGCATGTGGTCTCTTTTCCTCTCAAAATATCTTATTTTATTATATTCACCCTTTGTCTTCTTGTGATGATGTGCCTACTTGGTGAGGTGAAGTGAAATGAATGATGCAGGTATTGTGACATTATTAGGCTATTATTGACCTACTGACAATATGTCAGAAGGAGGATCATCTGCTTTGGGTGATCCTGGATCATCGAGCCATGACAAATTCGATGGTTGGATGTCAGGAGTGGATGATGTTGATGGTTGGGGATCCCACGTGGACAGAGCAGGATGGCATGAGATTTCATCGCACTACTCAGAACTGCATGCAATTTAAAACTTATTGTTTATTTCTGGAATTTTCCATTTAATATTTCTGGACCTAGGTTGACCTTGAGTAACTGAACAAGGGAAAGTGAAACCGTGGATAAGGGTGGTCTAAGCCTCATGGTCTTTGGCAAAGGTTCTTTCCCTCCCTCTCAATTTGTAGAACTACACTCTGCTTATTTTCTAATGCATTGCTAGTTCACCATGTTTTGTTTTTTTGTTTTTTTTTTTTAAGTTAAGTCAGGTATTTCAGAGTTGATTCAGTAAATATACACTGTGGCAAAATGGGAATGGATTCTAAATAAAGCAGGAGTTGAACAACTTTGTTCACTACAGTAGGGATATTCTTCTACATTCCCTATTCATTATAGTTTTTAGCTCTTATTTCTCTTCCATTCAGTAAGGAAAGTTTGTATGTAAGTGAAATACAGAATTTTCTCAGATGAGAAAGAATAAGATTTAAAGGCAGAAGACCTATATTTCAGCACACCATACCATTTTCTAAATATGAGTTCTGAATAATTTACTTCTGCTAACCTAAGATTTAAAATGGAGATAAAATTAATACCCAATTCAAAGCATTATGTAGAGAGTTTAATGTGGTAATGTAAACAACAAGTGTTCTATAAATGATTAGGATCAGGGCAAACAATGGCCATTACTATTCCCTTCTGAATTTGTTGAAAAGGGGATTATTCTCTCTAAGCTAATATGCATGTGGTATCATGATGACTTCTGCTACGATAACCTGAGACATGGTCCATCTGCAGAAGCTTCACTAGATACAGAGTAGACATAATATTCACCAAACAACTGTGTATAGTTTCACACTTCCCATTGATAACTTCAAGGTCCCATAATCCTTTCATGCATGATCTCAAACACAATCCTTTCTCTTAGAACTGATCTTCACTACAAGTATCAGTTTAATCACAAACAAGGAATCAGATGGCAAGTTGGCAAGCAGGACTAACTCTCAGCCAATTTGTGAAAATTGGGACAATTTGTTCCATATTTCTTCCTGATCTTCTCCATCTTTTCAAAGACTAAGTTCTAGAATGTATCAAAGTGCCCATCTCGGACCTAGACACAAGGGGAAGAGTGAATTTGCAACCATGAAATTTTTCCAAAATGCCAAACAATGGGAAAGGAGTGAAATTCAATAGAAATCAGAAAAGGACATTTGGATAGAGATAGAAGGATACATCTTCAGAGAGAATGGTCTCTTCTTCTAGTTCAAAATTGTATAATCCCAAGTGGAGTTGAAGGGTAATTGTGGTACTGAGCAGGACCCTGTGGGCTCCTGGGCACAAAAGCCTTTCTGTGTTTCCCATTTCTTTGATTGTAGGAAATAGGCTTCATTCAGCCTCCATGACCTTCCCTGAGTTCCAAGGGGCAAGATCAAACAGTTGCTACTCAGGGAAGGGAGGGGATGCAGACACAAGGGAGGAGCAGTCAAGACACAGCAGTGCAGCCTTGGGGCAGGGCCCTGGTTCCCCCTCAAGGGGTACACGTAACAATATCTTTGAGCTGTTTTGCAGATACTGAAACCCCCACCAGGTGGGAGAAGTTAACAGTATGCTGCCCACAAAAGCATAGACCCCAGAACGGTTAGAAGCAGAAGGTTGATGATGCTGACTCCCAATTACCTCACCACCAACCAATCAGAAGAATGTCCATGAGCTGACCACACCCTCTTTGAACCATTCCTATAAAACTCCTCACTACCCCCTCTAGGTCGGGACACACAGTCTTGAGGGCATTAGCCCACTGTGTCCCCCTTCGCCTGGCAAAGCAATAAAGCTATACTTTTCTACTTCACCCAAAACTCTGTCTCTGAGATTTAATTCTGTGTCAGGGTACAGAAGCCGGATTCGGCTTCAATTGCGTATGAGGGGAATAGTGAAATGATAAGATGAATAAAGAAGCACAGGTTTTATAACTCAGAGTGTTGTATGGGGTATGGGATGAGGACAGAAAGAGTGTTGGCTCAGGCAGGCCTTTTGAACTTCTGGGGCTTTTGGCTGTCCTTTCAGCAATGTGCTCTCCTCTGCATAGATTTCCCCTGTTTTGTGTCTGTGGGTCTTTCAGGAACCTGCTGGGAACACTAAATGGGTTTCAAGAAAGTAAGAAAGCCCAGCAAGGTTTGTCCCAACACTGCTCTCATCATTGCTACCCTCCCGTGTGCTGGAAAGCTGCTCCTGAAGGCTTCCTGACTTTCCCATCATTTAAGTTCCTGGGGTTTCTTCCTGAGAAAAGCGTGAGGGATTAATAAGAGCCCTGGGTCTTTCTGGATCTGAACCATGACACTTGCTTTTACTAGTTTCATGACATTAGGAGAAGTCATCACATTTGAGATTTGGAACAATTCAGGAATAAATTTGTTTTCCTGGTTTGTTGGAAAGAACACAATGATGAGGTATAAGAAGTTTTAATCTGTAAACTGATATATAGTCTTTAAAAAATGAACACTTTCCCTTACCAATGTCTCAATAAATTCTTGACATTCCTAATATAGGTCGGTGTTTATTTATAGAAGCTGCAAATGCATACATATATAAATATACCCTATTATACACACACAGACACACGTTTGCTGCTGGTCAGAATTTGCAGGCTGTAGGGAAGAGCACACTTGTCCTGGGTTTTATCTCTACTTACACACTCACAATAGTTCTGAAACTAGATGTGTGGGTTCTCAAACATCAAGCAGTTCTCTGTACCAGCTGAGTATCCTACGATTTAACTCAATTCTGACACTATCAACCCAGAGACAGCATCAGACCCCACAAATTAAGGGCTCAGTCCCACGAGACCACCCCTGCACCACTTCAGGTGTTGATCACAAGTCCAAGGTTGCTACTCATACTTTTGATTGACCAGCTCTAAATTGGGGTTCCCATGACTTCCTCTTTGGGTTTGATAATTTATTAGAATAGCTTACAGAACTCAGGAAAACACGTTTACCAGTTTATTACATAAAAAGATGTAATAAAGGATACAGATGAATAGTCAGATATAGGATGAAGTTCAGAAAGGTCCCCAGTGCAGGAGTTTCTGTACCAGGGATGTGGGATACGTCACAATCCTGGTGCATGTAGATGTGTACACCAACCCAGAAATCTTATACTTTGGGGATTTTTGTGGAGACTTCAATGTGTAGGTATGATTGATCATTAAGTCAGTTAATGACTCATGACAATACTAGACCCTTTCCTCTCTCTGGAGAATGGGGCCTGGGGCTGAAAATCAAAGCTTCTAATCACGGTTTGGTTTTTCTGGTGACCACATTCCATCCAGGAACCCACCAAGAGTCACCTCATTAGAACAAAAGACACTGCTATCGCCCAGGAAATTCCAAGGGATTTAGGAACTCTGTCAGAAATCAAGGTCAAAGAATAAATATTAGCACAAAAGATACTTCCTATGCTTTTAACACTTAGGAAATTCCAAGGGCTTTAGGAGCTTTGTTTCAGGAACTAGGGCCAGATTTACACACTACACACACATACACACACACACATACACACATATTACAAAGAGAGAGAGAAAAATGATAAATATATTTTCATTTCACACAGGCAAACAAAGACAACACAGGAGCCCCAGTTTTAGGACTAGGATATACACTCACAGTGGGTCTAGCAGCAAATTAAATTAATAAACCCCAAGAGTCAGTTTGATCTAGTAGCACAGGCACACACTTAGATACTTGCTATTCAGCTTATAAGGAGAAAAAAAATGTACTAGGGCTATCTTTTGAGATCCTTTGGCTTTTCTACTTATCTGGCATGTTATGGATTCATTAGGTCACCAAAATATCTATTAGATATTACTCTATCTCCCCTAATCATTTCAATTTATTTTTGAGTCCATGTTTCTTTTGAGCTGATTAACTTTTTTTTTTTTTTTTCCCCCTTGGTCTTTTTCCTACCAAAGTGGCTCAATCTAAGTCCCAGAAATAGTCTTCTTTTCCTGGGACTGTCACTTGTATTTCTAGTGCCTTTTAATTCTTAAACAATTAAGCCAGTTAACATATAGAAAACAGATGGCAACACACATCTAGGTATATCCAAAGCCAAGTTACCACTGATGTTTATTTTGTGTGTGTGTGTGTTCAGATTGCAAAGAAAGTACTAGACTCAACAATGATATTAGCAGCTGATTTTGACAACTTCATCATGCAGAAATAATTTATAATATGGCTGAAAAAAAGAGTATTCAGCTCTCATAGTTATAAACATGTTTCAAGATCACCATTTACACTAATGTGTATAATGTATGTACATTTTTGTAAATATCAATTGTTTAAAAAAAAATGTCAATTTGCAGTTTGAATTATAAGTGTGTCCAATTCAGCAAGCAAGTCCACTTATTTACTCAGTGGTTGCTATGATGCCAAAGAAAGTATCAGTTACTCAGGGTAAGAAAGATGCAGGGAACTTAACTTTATCTGATTCCTGCTCTGAGCCAGGTTCTCTGCATTTGTTATCTCATTTAATCCATGAAATTATCTCTTGCACCATAGGTTTTCTCATCCCTCTGTTATAGAGAAGGAACCTGAGGCTTCAATATATTAAGTACTTTGCCTAAAGTCTGGAATTCAGAACCAGGACTAGTTGACTTCACGACTTCTTTTCTTTCCACTTTTATCAAAGTAGGCTCTGCTCAAAGGGTCCCGGTAGGCTAATGACTAAAGAAGAATAAATACACATAAGACAATCAATGAAAAAGTAATACACAGTAAGGTTCATTTGTGTGACACCAACAACATACACAAGAAAACTGCTAAGGGAAAAACAAAAAATCCATGAATATCAGAAAAAGGGTTGGTATGCACAGACCTGGCACAAATGTGGGTGTACTTATTTAAATGAAAAAGTCAGCCTAATTCAGAGCTGTTTCCCTGGAAATCTGACTGCAGTGCTGCATTAGTTTTCTCTGGCTGCTGTAACAAGTTACCGCAAATTGGGTGGCTTTCAACAATAGAAATTTATTCTCTCATGGTTTTGGAGGCCAGAATCAGGCCAGAATTACTAAAAGATAATTCATAAAAAAGTGTAAATTTGAAGCATAAATATATATTACAAAGACTCAACAGATACTGAAACAATTATCTAAATTTAGAACTCAGACTAACCAAAGGCTTTTGGGGTGAGAACTGCAAGTGTAGACAGATAATGACACAGATCTTTAGTTGAATATCGTATTGCTTTTAAAATTATTTTCAGACGATGCATCCCCTTATTGCCTGCACCCAGGGCAGAACAATTCTTCCACCCAAGAGTTTTGCATGAATCGATGACTGATTCTGTTCAATGAAACATAAATTCTAATGGTTTTTAATTAAAACGCTATGGAAAATTCTCTGATCTCTGAGAAAATGGAGTAAAACAAAAAAAAAAAATTTTTTTTTTTAACTGCAGGATTTCTCAGACCTTTAACATGCAAAAATGCATTATGTCTTTAATGATAATGTCAACCTTAACCAGAGCAAAGAGCAATTTTACTTAAGAAAAGAAATGAGTTTGGGAAAAGCAGAGGGATTTCAGTTTGGGACAAGCAAGTATGGTGAATCACAGGCAAATCATGAGAAAAAAGGATAACATCGTTCTTTTACAGAGGAAAGGAGGAAGTTGGGAGGAAATGTTTTGAACAAAAGTTCATTGGAGGAAAGTGAGAGTTTGAAGTGGTCGTGGCTTCCATTGGCTGCACACGTGGTTAGTTGTCGGCAGAGAGGGAATCGTCCTTCTTCCTACTGGTCTAAGCAAGCTGCCCTGAGCCTATGCGAGTGTGCATGAGACCGCCCACTTCATGGCTTCCCGACTCCAATTTTGGGTTATTTTCTTAACACATTTTTACAAGAGGTTTCACAGACTTTTTCTTTTTTTTTTTAACGTGGAATTCTTTCCTCCCAGAGCATCTAGAGAGACTAAGAGTCAAAGGATAATACTTTGGAACACACAGCTGCAGTGGAATTCCATCCAGTTTTTAAATAATAGTAATAGTGTCATTACTATTTAACGCTTTTCTGGCAGTTCTGGTCAAAGCCAGAAGAAAGAGAGAGAGAAGAAAAAGAACAAATAACAAGAATTAAACCTATTGGAAGGAATGAAACAAGAGGATTGCAATGATGTCATCATAACCATTTTTTAAAAAAGTACCTAGAGGATTAACTGGAATAGATTAACTGGAATAATTTAATAACAAAATCCAATAAAGCAACTAAGTAAAAAAGCAATAGACTGCCTCTATATTTGTAAAGCCAGTTAGAACATATAATGTACAGAAGTTTTCTTTAATAAAACAATGGAAATAGATAAAATATGTACAAATAATTCTAATGAGAAATGGCTAAAATTCATATAAGCAAAGGTATAACACTTTCTAAGAGCTATGAAATTTTAAATAAATAAAGAAACATAGCATTTCCCTGGATGGAAAGATTGAATATTGAAAAGATATTATTTATGTTTAAAATACTTCTTATGCTGGTTGAAATCTCATTAAAAATCTCAGTGGAAAATTATTTGGAATTTGACAAAATAACTTTAAGTTATTTGGAAACATTTGAAAAAGCTATTTTGAAAAAGAGAAATAAGACACTTCCATCATCAGATATACATAAAATATATCTATTATAAAAGTCCAACTATTAAATGAGTGATTTATTGGTATAACATGGCATACACAGATCTGTGAGCTAACATAAGTAATTCTGAAATAGACCAAAGAATATGTAAGACTGAAATATATGGTAGGATATATGATATTTGACATGATACAGCAGCATAACCCAGTGAAGGGATAGAGATAGTCCAATAAAGATTAGAATTTTCCTTTCCCTGTAAATTCTGACCAGCAGATAGATGTTTATATACTTGTGTAGCTATATTTATATACTTATGTATGTTTTAACTTCTACATATAAAAGAGGGTCCTCCCATCCAAGTACTAAGCAGGCCTAAATCTGCTCAGCTTCCCAGATCAGGTGAGATTGGATGCATTCAGGGTGGTACTATGCTTAGTGAAATAAGTCAGACAGAGAAAGACAAACACTCCATGTTATCACTTATATGTGGAATCTAAAAAATAAAACAAATAAGTGTATATAACAAAACAGAAATAGACTCACAGATACTGAGAACAAACTAGTGGTTATCAGTGGGAAGAAGAAAGTGGGGAGGGGTAAGATAGGGATGGAGGAGTAAGAGATACAAACTGCTGTGTATAAAATAAATAAGCTACATGGATATATTGGACAGCACAGGGAATAGAGCCAACATTTTGGAATAACTTTAAATTCAGTATAGTCTATAAAAACATTGAATCACTATGTTGTATACCTGAAACTAATATACTATTAAATCAACCATACTTCAATAAAGAAAACAGGGCCCAAACCATAAGATATTGTAAATATCTTATTGAGAAGGCTGTAAAAGAAAGTGTTAATTTATTATTTAATTTAGTAAAGCATGTATAATCAGTTTACAGACTAAAAATTCTTTTATAAACTCTCTCTGCCCAACAACTTTGGAAAGTACAACATACACACACACACAACTTGAATGTAGGTCAAATAGAATACATCAAAATAAATTCAGAAATTACAGAATTAACTATAAAAATTTTTAAGAAACTAGAAGAAAATGGAGGTAAACTTTTAAATGATTACATCATGGGTAAAGATTTTTCAGGATGTAGTAAGTTCAAGAATTTGTATTTGTCTACAGAATAATGAAAAGATATATAGACAAAAGTAAAAAAGGAGACTGACAAGAAAAGATGTTGGAATATTTATCTCTGAAAATATACTACTATAAATGAGTGTATTAAAAACGAGATGCAAAGGTTTAGAAAGTCAGTCCCCAAAAGGAAGAATATACATGGCAAATTCGCAAATGAACAAAAATTCATTCCCCTTGTACATAGAGAAATGAAAATAACTTGATACACACAATAGGATCCCATTTTTCGCCTCTCAAATTGACACAGGTTAGAAACAGTAACGATAATCAAAGCTGGCCAGGCCAAGATAACGATGGCCACTGAGAGGAGTATGAATTGCTACAGGTGACGGGGAGGGCAATTTAGGTACATGTATCAAGAGCCTTCCAAAAGGTTTGTGTACTTTGGTGTAGACATTTCATTTCTAGGAATCTTTGGTAAGAAAATAACATATATATATACACATATGTCCTAGAAATAAAAAATATATATTATAAGAAGACTTATCCGAGTGAAGGTTTTCATCATGTGTGTGTGTGTGTGTGTTTTAGAATAGCAAAATTTTGGAAACATTTTATATGTTCAGAAAAAAAGAAATATTAAAAAATATATGTTATATCTACGTGATGGATCACTGTGAAGCTATTAAAATCATGTCGTCAAAGAATGTTTTTGACATAGGACCATATAATAAAACATTATAGGAAAAAGCACACCAAAGTTATCTCTGCCTAGAAGGAAAAAAAAGAAGAAAAAAAAAGACAAATAACCAGATCTTAAAATATTGTAATATTTTTATAATTTCCTAATATTTAAATTTTATAGACGGATCACATAATAGTTTCATAATCAAGCATAAATATTATTTTTAGAATAAATGTAATTTTGTCTGTAGTCATATAAAGGAATTTGAAAACTCAAATTTTGAAACGATTCTCTGAATGCTACATTATGTTTTTTATTACCAGCTTCACCATCAACAGTGGAATAACAGAAGACAAAAATTACCCTCCCCGCAAAAGGCAACAACAAACAACTAATAACCAACACGAAATCAGAAAATAAACAAAAAATTTTATTATATTAAAGTGTGGTTTGAAAAAATAGATTAATCGATTTATATATGAATCCTTTAAAGAAACAATATTCTGTGATTCAAACATCCCCCTCAGAGATACAGTGTCACATTTGGGGATTATTTTACAAATAGAAGCTTCCAGTTTTGTCAATCTGAATTTAAAATGTCATGTTCGTTAGCGTCACCAAAAAATATGTCATTTATCCCTGCCAAGGTTGGTAATGATATGCTAAATACTGATTGAGAAACATGACTGATGTCTTTTTTGTTGTTTTAATTCAAAACCAGTTCAAGGCAGCTTTAGGTGTATGTATAAGCCTCTTTTCATATTTTAGCAGTTACCTTTTTTTTCTATGTATCTTACAAGAGAAAGATACTTTCTTACTAGAGCATTAGGTTATAAGGAAACCAAAAAGGCAAGAACTTGGCAAATTCCAACAGGCGCAAGGTTTCCTGGCTTCAAACAGGTTTCTGATTTATTTGCATTGCAGTAACTAAACCCTTCTTTACCCATAACCTTAATTACCACTATCATTCATTCTATAATGGCTCTTATTTCCTTGACTTCTTCTCTCCTTCCAGGCTCCAATTTGTAACGTCTCCTCTGTAAGGATGCATTATCTGGCATTCTACACCCTGACAGAGGGAATTTCTCTCTTCAAGTTCCACTCTGCTTGCATTTGTAAGTCTCTGGGCGCTCCTTCCTGAAATATATCAGAAATATATCAGAGTAGCCTTGCCTTTATGAGGCATCCATATGAAAAAAGAACCATTTTCTATGAAGAAGAGTTAAACCAAAGATATTCCTTTTTCTGATGAGATGTAGATTTCCCATTAAAAATGGAATCCTTTATTTCAAATACTTTAATATTTGAAGTAGTAAATATTATTCACGGTCACTCCTAACCATCATATTTGGGGTGCTTCAAGTCTAATATGCATGTTTACTGTACCATAAATTTCATTACTAACTGGATATTTTTGCATTTTTTAAAACTCCACACTTGTTTTCAAACCTGGGAGCCATCTAGACTTGTCCCTTACTAAAGCTAGGAGCAATTCTTGCAGGATGAACTACCCAAATGATGCCCAAACCTATACTCTCTTTTTGCTATAAAAGTCCTGACACAGGTCCTAAACTTCCAGTAGCCTATTGCAACTTCCCAGTACATGACTTTCCTGCCCACACAATATATCTTCCTTTTCAAAAGTATACATCTGATCATGTCATACCTATGTGCAAAAAAAATCCTCTAATGGCCCCTTGCATTAATTAGGGTAAAACTAGCTGCAGTGACAAAATCGAAAATGTCAGTGGCATATCAGAGTAAAAGCTGATTTTTCACTTCTGTATCAGTCCAGTGTTGGTGTTCTTGATTAGAAGGTGGGGCTGTGATTTGTCCAGTCATTCAAGAACCTAGGTTGCTGGCGACTGTACCATCTTCTACATGTAGCTTCCGAGGGTGCCCTGCATATCATTATTCAACCAAGAGATGAGAGGCAGTGAAGAAGACTAATAATCATTTTCTATCACCTCAACCTGGGAGTGACACATTCAATTAGTGTACACTAGTCACCATCTAGATTCACCAGAGACTGGAACATGTAGCTCCTGTTTGGGAAGCCACTTTTTTTAGCAGTAATTCTGCCTCGCAGGAGGGGCTCCCAAATCTTTGGTGGTCAGTTTGCTTTCTCTGACATAATTACCATCTCAGGCTTCTGAGTAAGAAATGCAAGGTGATGAGCCGATCTAGCCCTTTGCTAATGTGCCAGCCTCTTTGTCCATGTTTCCCCTTTGCAGACATACATGTCATTGCCTCCTAATCGTGCTGTTCCAGAATCTCACCATTAAGCCTCCAGGTCTCTGCACAAGCTGTTTCCTTGCCTGGATTTCTCTTTCTCTTGTTGATAGTTTCCTGAATTCCAAAAGTATAACAGGGGAGTTCTCAAACTCATTTTTGTGTAGCAACTAATACGTATAACACATTCGAGGCATGTCTCCTCCAGAGTGAACTCTCTGACAGCAGGCACCACTTTATGTTACTGAAGGGGTTCAGAACTTGTCACCCCCAAATGTGCTATTTTGGCATATTGATTATTTTGAGCTGAGGGCTCTTGAGAAACAGAAGATGTGGGAAGGTCTCTCTGAGCTTCCCTTTTCTACCTAAAAGCAGGTCATAAAATTTCCCAGGAGAAAAGTGACCTCCTTGTACTGAGAAAAACATTTTATCAGCTGATGGGGAGTCAATGCTGAAATAGATCTGGACAAACAAACCTCCTAAAATAACCCTGTCTTCCATTAGTTCCCTGCATGTATTTCCTAGTCACGGCCCCACAGTTCACTAGCCCTGGCCTAAGCCAAATTATCTTGTCACAGCCCTACAACTTATCATTCTTTATTTTTAAAAGTATATAAGATTTGGAGCCGTACAGCTTCTTGGGGTCTTTGTTTTCCTTTGGAAGACTCTCGAGTACATGTAAAAAATATTAAATAAAACGTGTGTGCTTTTCTTTTGTTAATGTCTTATGTCAGTTTAATTCTTAGGCTCAGCCATAGAGCCTAGGAAGGTAGAAGGAAGATTTTTCTCTCTTTTAGGTTCCTTTAGGGAAAGGAAATGTTTGCTTGGCTAAAAATGTATCCCAAATTTCTAACACATCATATCGAGCCACATAATAGATGTTCAAAAATATGTGTTGAATAAGTGAATGCACACACCTTTGTATTATGAGTATCTATCAGTGTTGATGAAGACATGCAAAGAAGAAAGTAGAAAGTAGGAAAGAAAGGAGAAGGAGGAGGGGAGGGAAACTTGCTGGATTCTGCAGCCTAGCCACCCTTATTTCAAAGCTCATCTTCAATAAGTTTAGGTTTGAAGTCATAATTAATACTATCACTGAAGTAAGGTAAGTGAATAAGCAAATAAGTTCACATCTTGGTGGGAGACTTCTCCATGAACAGAGAGGGCAATAGCTCTCTTTAATGCAGGTTATTAAAGAGACTTCTAATTTACCTACAACCCTAGTGAATCTCCAATTTCTAAATCTCAGTAAATACTACCTGGCAGGAGGGGGATCAGGAAATTCTACGATTTAATGGCACCAGGAAGATATGACCAAGAAAAGTTGAAACATAGAAACGTTCTGAATCTCAGACTAAAAATACTCAGAGGAAACAGGAAACTTTTATAGCTAAAGTTTAAAAAACATTGGTATCATCTTGACTGAGGGTATGGAAATTCACTGGGGAGAGTGAAGAACTCAAAGAGAGCTCGTGATTACAGAATTTTCCAGGAAGCATCTGAATGCTAAAATAAAACTGCTTATAAAAAATCTATTAAGAGGTTTTTTTCCCCAAATATTTGGAAGGGTTCCATGAAATATCTCCAAAATTGTTATTAATATGAAAAAAAAATTGTTTTCTTCTTGGCTCCATGCTGGTTGTCCTGGGATGTGTTCAGTGAAGGGTACTTAAGTCCAGTGAGTGACTTCATTATGTGTAAGGGGTAATGAGCTGAAGTGTTCTACACTAGTAACATCTACAGGAGAAATTCCCTCATTTGCTCAAACCCCTTTCCCTGTAGAAAACGTGGTGTCTTTTCTCTAATAGTCATCCAATGATTGAAGCTGCAAAAGCAAAACATATTTTCCTCTGGGACCTTTATCTAATTTTTAAACACAGATGACTGCAAAGGCAAATGTTCCTTCTTTTTTTTTTGAGACGATCAATTAAATTTATATCTCTGATTTCTAATGATGTATTTAAGATCTCAATCTAATTATCTTTCATTGTAAATTTCCTCATTTTATCTAATGTCCTCCAAGATTAGGGCCCTTTTAAATCCTATAAACTCAATCTCTTTTGTTAGCCCTATCATCTAAATTCAACTTTTCATTTATTTAAGGCATTCTTTTTTTTAAAAAATATTTTATTGGAGTATAATTGCTTCACAATGGTGTGTTAGTTTCTGCTTTTTAACAAAGTGAATCAGATATACGTATACATATGTCCCCATATCTCTTCCCTTTTGCGTCTCCCTCCCTAACACCCTCCCTATCCCACCCCTCTAGGTGGTCACAAATCACGGAGCTGATCTCCCTGTGCTATATGGCTGCTTCCCACTAGCTATTTATTTTATGTTTGGTAGTGTATATATGTGCATGATACACCCTCACTTTGTCCCAGCTTACCCTTCCCCCTCCCTGTATTCTCAAGTCAATTCTCTAGTAGGTCTGTGTCTTTATTCCCGTCTTGCCCCTAGGTTCTTCATGAACTTTTTTTTTTTTTTTTTTAGATTCCATATATATGTGTTAGCATACGGTATTTGTTTTTCTCTTTCTGACTTACTTTACTCTGTATGACAAACTCTAAGTCCATCCACCTCACTACAAATAACTCAATTTTGTTTCTTTTTATGGCTGAGTAATATTCCATTGTATATATGTGCCACATCTTCTTTATCCATTCATCTGTTGATGGACACTTAGGTTGCTTCCATGTCCTGGCTATTGTAAATAGAGCTGCAATGAACATTGCCGTACATGACTCTTTTTGAATTATGGTTTTCTCAGGGTATATGCCCAGTAGTGGGATTGCTGGGTCGTATGGTAGTACTATTTTTAGTTTTTTAAGGAATCTCCATACTGTTCTCCATAGTGGCTGTATCAATTTACATTCCCACCGACAGTGCAAGAGCGTTCCCTTTTCTCCACACCCTCTCCAGCATTTATTGTTTCTAGATTTTTTGATGATGGCCATTCTGATCGGTGTGAGATGATATCTCATTGTAGTTTTGATTTGCATTTCTCTAATGATTAATGATGTTGAGCATTCTTTCATGTGTTTGTTGGCAATCTATATATCTTCTTTGGAGAAATGTCTGTTTAGGTCTTCTGCCCATTTTTGGATTGGGTTGTTCGTTTTTTTGATACTGAGCTGCATGAGCTGCTTGTAAATTATGGAGATTAATCCTTTGTCAGTTGCTTCATTTGCAAATATTTTCTCCCATTCTGAGGGTTGTCTTTTGGTCTTGTTTATAGTTTCCTTTGCTGTGCAAAAGGTTTTAAGTTTCATTAGGTCCCATTTGTTTATTTGTGTTTTTATTTCCATTTCTCTAGGAGGTGGGTCAAAAAGGATCTTGCTGTGATTTATATCATAGAGTGTTCTGCCTATGTTTTCCTCTAAGAGTTTGATAGTGTCTGGCCTTACATTTAGGTCTTTAATCCATTTTGAGCTTATTTTTGTGTATGGTGTTAGGGATTGTTCTAATTTCATTCTTTAACATGTAGCTGTCCAGTTTTCCCAGCACCACTTATTGAAGAGGCTGTCTTTTCTCCACTGTATATTCTAGCCTCCTTTATGAACGATAAGGTGACCATAAGTGTGTGGGTTTATCTCTGGGCTTTCTATCCTGTTCCATTGATCTATATTTCTGTTTTTGTGCCAGTACCATACTGTCTTGATTACTGTCACTTTGTAGTATAGTCTGAAGTCAGGGAGCCTGATTCCTCCAGCTCCATTTTTCTTTCTCAAGATTGCTTTGGCTATTTGGGGTCTTTTGTGTTTCCATACAAATTGAGAAAATTTTTGTTCTAGTTCTCTGAAAAATGCCAGTGGTAGTTTGGTAGGGATTGCACTGAAGCTGTAGATTGCTTTGGGTAGTAGAGTCATTTTCACAATGTTGATTCTTCCAATCCGAGAACATGGTATATCTCTCCATCTATTTGTATCATCTTTAATTTCTTTCATCAGTGTCTTATAATTTTCTGCATACAGGTCTTTTTTCTCCTTAGGTAGGTTTATTCCTAGATATTTTATTCTTTTTGTTGCAATGGTAAATGGGAGTGTTTTCTTAATTTCATTTTCAGATTTTTCATCATTAGTGTATAGGAATGCAAGAGATTTCTGTCCATTAATTTTGTATCCTGCTACTTTACAAAATTCATTGATTACCTCTAGCAGTTTTCTGGTAGCATCTTTAGGATTCTCTATGTATAGTATCATGTCATCTGCAAACAGTGACACCTTTTCTTCTTCTTTTCCAAATTGGATTCCTTTTATTTCTTTTTCTTCTCTGATTGCTGTGGCTAAAACTTCCGAAACTATGTTGAATAATAGTGGTGAGAGTGGGCAACCTTGTCTTGTTCCTGATCTTAGTGGAAATGGTTTCAGTTTTACACCATGGAGGACAATGCTGGCTGTGGGTTTGTCATATATGGCCTTTATTATGTTGAGGAAAGTTCTCTCTATGCCTACTTTCTGGAGGGTTTTTATCATAAATGGGTGTTGAATTTAGTTAAAAGCTTTCTCTGTATCTATTGAGATGATCATATGGTTTTTCTCCTTCAATTTGTTAATATGGTGTATCACATTGATTGATTTGCGTATGTTGAAGAATCCTTGCATTCCTGGGATAAACCCCACCTGATCATGGTGTAGGATCCATTTAATGTGCTGTTGGATTCTGTTCGCTAGTATTTTGTTGAGGAATTTTGCATCTATGTTCATCAGTGATATTGGCCTGGAGTTTTCTTTCTTTGTGACATCTTTGTCTGGTTTTGGTATCAGGGTAATGGTGGCCTCGTAGAATGAGTTTGGGAGTGTTCCTCCCTCTGCTATATTTTGGAAGAGTTTGAGAAGGATAGGTGTTAGGTTTTCTCTAAATGTTTGGTAGAATTCGCCGGTGAAGCCATCTGGTCCTGGGCTTTTGTTGATAGATCATATCTTGGGTAACAAATCAAGCCTTGGTAAATTTAAGAAAATTGAAATCGTATCAAGTATCTTTTCCGACCACAACGCTATGAGACTAGATATCAATTACAGGAAAAAAATCTGTAAAAAATACAAACACATGGAGGTTAAACAATACACTACTTAATAACCAAGAAATCACTGAAGAAATCAAAAAATACCTAGAAACAAATGACAAGGAAAACACAACGGTCCAAAACATATGTGATGCAGCAAAAGTAATTCTAAGAGGGACGTTTATAGCAATACAATCCTACCTTAAGAAACAAGAAACATCTCAAAAAAACAACCTTACCTTACACCTAAAACAATTAGAGAAAGAAGAACAAAAAAACCCCAAAGTTAGCAGAAGGAAAGAAATCATAAAGATCAGATCAGAAATAAATGAAAACAAAATGAAGGAAATGATAGCAAAGATCAATAAAACCCAAAGCTTGTTCTTTGAGAAGGTAAACAAAATTGATAAACCATTAGCCAGACTCATCAAGAAAAAAAGGGAGATGACTCAAATCAATAGAATTAGAAATGAAAAAGGAGAAGTAACAACTGACACTGCAGAAATACCAAGGATCATGAGAGATTACTACAACCAACTCTATGCCAATAAAATGGACAACCTGTAAGTAATGGACAAATTCTTAGAAATGCACAACCTTCTGGGACTGAACCAGGAAGAAATAGAAAATACGAACAGACCAATCACAAGCACTGCAATTGAAACTGTGATTAAAAATCTTCCAACAAACAAAAGCCCAGGACCAGATGGCTTCACAGGCGAATTCTATTTAAGGCATTCTTGAAGTGTGTATTCAAAATGGAAATACAAAATACCATCAATGGAGAATTACCTCTACGAGCTTCACAAAATAATACTGAATTGAAGATTTTGAAGCAGCAAAGGATGGATGCAAACTGATTTCCCTGGGAAGCAAATCCTGAGGTGGAAAATGTATCATGGAGCTTGCTGTGGATTTCACCCATGGAAGGAAAAATGGAAAAGCAGGATTTGACAAAATGAGAAGTGGGACTGCAATGTGGTCTCAATGGCAGTGAGTTGTGAGGATGGGATACGCCTTCAAACTTTGGGGTTGGAGGGTGGGGCCTTTTGACCTTTGATTAGTTGTTGGCTGCAGGCTGTCCCAGGAAGGAGATGTGACCAAGTGAGACAGATGTCCACCCAAAGCAGTACCTGAAGGGTGCGGAACACTGGGTCTCCAGCAACTGGAAGATTAAATCATTCCTGAAGGAGGATTTGGACATCAAACAATCACCAGGGGAATGCAACCATTCACTAGACAATTTTGGAAATGCACTGCATGTTATATAGCTGCACTTCTGTTTCCTCATTTGGAAAGTTGAAGCATGAAATACATTCCTCACAGTGTTATCGTAAACATGCTTAAGACCCTTCCCTTGGCCAAATGAGACATATCTCCTCATTGATCTCAAGCACTGAGGAAAAAGAAGAGGGACTCCTCCCAACCAACAACACAGGGACTCTTTGCAGAGGACTCTCAGCAGGGTAGTTACCATCTCAAGCTGATTTGATTGAAAAACCCACTGACATGATTTCTTGCCAGTTTCTATGCAACATTGTTCAGTGGGTACACCCTGGTCTCATCAACAACTGGAGCCCTGCTGAGAACCTGAATCAACAGGGCAATGAAATTTCTCTCCTCTAAATGGCAAATGATCAAGAGGGGAGTTTATATGCCATAGGCAAGACCTGACCTGACTTCACATGCTTTGTTATTTATCTCATCATCCTTCTTCTAATTATTTTTTCATGAAGGAAGCAGAATCAGCCCTTATACCTTTACCCTTGTTCAAACGTGAGAGATGTTTGGCAAACCGGTATGGTGGCTTGACCAAGTAAAATCCCAGTCTAGAAAACTCGTGACTTGTTTCACTTCCCACTGAGCTTGATATTCAAATCTAAAGACCATGATAATTATGTTTTCTTAAATAAATAAAATAAGATTAGAGAAATGGATGCCAAACCAGTATTTATTTTAATATGCATCTAGAAATTCATATGCAGCACGAAGTGGCTACAAATGAACCCCCAACAAATGTAAGTATTATGTCATTAAAAGTGTGCAGTGAGTGACTTTAAAAACAATAAAAATTCACTTCATAATCTAGATTCTATTAACAATAAGTGCCCAGTTACACTACTGCATTTTTACTAATCCATTAAGCTGGTGTTTTAAAATTACTTATAAGGAAATGTTAGTATGGGCTATAATAAAATACTGCTTTAACATGTTGGATTTTAATTACTGTTCTTATAAAATATGAATTAACATGGTGGCAATTCACTTGAAATCTAATTAACTTGCCTTAGTTATCTTGCTCCATACCTACAATACTCAACTAATCTTTACAAAGTTAACATATTAATAAGAATATGATTATGCATTTTCTCCAATTTAATTTCTATTTAATTATATTACAAAACTTGGTTTGTCTCCCAACAAAGTATCAGTTTTGTAAGCAGTATCTGTAGTAGTCACTTGATCATAGATCTTGAAAACAACCCAGTGCCTTATTAATTCTGTGTAAGTTACTAAATGTATCTGTGCTTCATGTCCAATGCCCCCAGTTTCTGCCACTCTGCCCCAGTGTTGCTCTGGCTCTTTCACAGATTTCTTACTAAGTGAAATAAACAATATGTGGAGTTGCAGTTCTCATGCCTCAGGCATCTTCCCTGATAAACAGGTTGACATGGAAACGATGGAAGGAGACCTGCAGAAGAGAGAGAGAGATGCCAGACCAAGGTCAACTTACAGGTCATGGATAAAATAGTATATTATTTGTAAAACTTGACGTCACATATTTTACAAAGTACTAATGATATGCTGAGTTGCATTCATTGTTTCTAATATTCATGCAAAACACCTCAAATTTTCTTGCTAACTTGGGGAAAACTATATCATGTAACGGAGAATTGGAAATCTAGTGCACCTCTGTCGCTTAAACAGAGGCCCATCCCAGCTTTCTACTCTTTCATCACCTGATCCTAAGGGAACTGGTTGACAAGCTCAGGGGTTTGTTGTTTTCCTTGTGGGATATCACACAGCATGGAACTGACCAATATCCCTTGAATATTCAATTCTGAGCGATTTTCACAGGATCACAAATTACAACAACTCTTAAGCCTCTCTGATCAATTTCTTCCCATCCACTTGCATGTTGAGGAAAGGGAAGTGAGGGCAGGAAGGCAGAAGGAAACTTTTCAGGTGAATTGATCTGCACGTGCCACTTTTGCCCTTTATCCTGAGAGCTTTCTGATTCTAGCTTGTGCATGTGAACTCCTGACATTTTATAATCTTTAGCATCTGCCCAAAGGAGCCATGCTAATGCTTCAGGCCAAACTTCAAAAGTCCTCAGTTTATATTCCTTTCTATCACCTTATTTACAGAGACAGTTAGAAATAGTTCAAGGTACAGAGATAGGTTACTATATTTGGGTAATTATAAGTGCATCTTTTTAACAGGTTTTCACTCCATGAACTAAGAAGGAAAGGAAAAGAGAATGCAGATGTGGATTTCTGGCCATTCAAAGCCGTTTAGTCTTGAATATATTTGGCAGACATTAGGGAGAAAATGGCAGATTTAGTGCCTTTGGGGGGTTCTCAGATATTTAAAAAATTAACATCATGCCTTTGAGCTACAGTATTCATATTACAATTCAATTGCACTACCTTTTTCTAATTGAATGGGGTCATGATATGGGATTGATAGATAGAAGAAACATTTGTAATCGGAAAATCATCCCTCCTTTCCCAGAGTAATTAGAAAAATTCAAGGACCAAAGTATGCGTGAAAGTAGGTAGAAATAATAATAATTTTTATATTTACACAGAGCCTTAGTCTCTTCTTATTTTCTCATCGAAACATCAATACTAACTCATTTGAGCCCAGCAAAATCCTTTAATGAGATAGACATTATAAGTCCCATTTTATAGATGAGGAAACCAAAGCTTGATGGGATTAAGTGATTTGCCCAAGTTTCCCTGTAGTAAATTATGCTTCTAAGATTTGAACTCAGAACTTTGAACTCCAAGCCCAGTTAGTGTTCTCTCTACTCGTCTTCACAGATGGGTCTTGCACACAGATTTAGAGAAACACAGCAGAAGCAGACATCATAACTCTTTTCTTCCTCAGTTATTACTTCTGGGAGGCAGTTACTTTAAAATCTGTGTTAGTGTTCTAACCTTCAGTCTTAATACCTTGAGAACATTTGGGCCCACAATATAAAGAACCTTTGACCACAAATTTGGGCTCTTCCCAAACTAAAAAGGGATTTCTGTGGTTCCATGTTCAGAACCTAAACCTGACAGCCCTAGGTGACCCTGGGTCTGAAGCTCTGAAAGCGGCAATACCAGCCAGAAAATAAGGATTAAGCCCTATGGTGGCAAAAGATGAAAGCACATGACAGAGAAATTTTAGCTTCAGCTTTCTGCCTTCCCAGAAATTCTGGGATTTGGATAAGCATAAGAGCATCAACAAAAACAATGATAAAATATTTACCAAGAACTGTCATAGGCAATATGCAAAAACACTGACATCCATCATCCAAATAATGCTATAACATGGTGTTCCTGCTAGAGTCCATTTATAGATTCAAACAAACAACACTGAGGTCTAGAGGGTCTAAATAACTTGTGTAATGTCAAAGATCTCCCCTAGCGAAGGGGGTAGGATTTGAAAGTGTGTTATTTGATTCTAAAGCCTTTGCTCTGAATCACTAGCT
The DNA here is from genome assembly GCF_028021215.1 of Eschrichtius robustus. NCBI lineage: Eukaryota > Metazoa > Chordata > Mammalia > Artiodactyla > Eschrichtiidae > Eschrichtius > Eschrichtius robustus. The sequence goes on from NC_090829.1 coordinate 6,377,136, forward strand.
ATGCTGCCTTCGTAGTATAGACGGAGAAATATGGAAAATGGATGGAGACCCATGATTCCTAATGGCTTATGGGGAAAAAAGATAGCTATAGCTATGATAGAACTATTCAAAGTACATGAAATCAGCTACATAAATTCTAGAATACAGGTCATATTTCTTCCTTATTCTGCTTAGATTATACATTCTCAAGGGGGATGGGTATGATATCACCTCCAAGGGGGTGAAAATTGGCTCTTGGGGGACAAAAAACCTTACCATTTTTATGTGTAAAGCTCAGGTATACATATGGCACATAAACATATCTAGTATATCTGTAGTATTAATATTTTATAAGGGGTCAGTTTAGAAAAACCAATATCTAAAAAACCTCCTTGGAGGGGGAAAAGATAATGCAACAAAATATTGAGAAATAGTAGTCCAGATACACAATTAAAAAAATTTAAAACTAGGAGCACTTTGGTAGAGTTCAAAGAAGACTCCATCCTAAATACCACATGAAAGTAAGTGGTCAGTGCACTACCTCCCTTCCCTAAAAATCATTTTGGTGACCCTAGGTTTGACCGAATTTGTTGCAACACAGCAGGATATGAAGGTTTGGTACAATCATACAGTAATGTTCACTGTGTGCTCTGCCATATTTCTCAGCCCCTTTCCAGTCAGATGGGGCCAGAGGGCTCATGCTGGCCAATGGGCTCAAAGCAGAATTAACAAGTCTCACTTCCAGGGCGAAGCATTCAAGAGCCAGTGGCATGGGTTCCAGACAGTGCAGCTATAAACTGTCAGAGCCTCCAACAGCCCAGGTCCCTGTGGGACAAGGAGAAGAAGGGGCCCCTGCTCGTCTGCACTGGAAATGGAGCCTGAGTGAGAAATCGACTCTGCTTATGTTCAGGCACTGAAATTCTGGGGTTAATTTCTTACCGTCTCATAGTCTAGCCTACCCTGAAAAATACAAAGGTGATTGCTAGTTTTGAGATGGGGAGCTGATTTGGGGGCTCCAAATTTAATAATCCCTTCAGTGACTTTCCAGACTTTGCAAAATGTATTGTCGTATAAAGCCCTAGCTTCGTGCACCAGATATAAATGTTTCATAAGCTTCCTAATGGAAAAGCCACGGGTCTTCCCCAGAAGCAAGATGTTCTCTTCTAACAGTTATTTCTTAAAGAATTTATTTCAGTGGCCTCAATGGTGAATCTTAATACTAGAGTCAACTCTCAAGGTGGGGTTCACAGGATTAAAAAAAGAAAACACCATAAAGCAAATTCTACCAGCGCTTTGGGAATTAGTTTTGATTTTTATTAAAATAGGCTTGCTTCCAGCATTCCTTTTAAGCCCAGCCTCATTTCTTTTAAATGCTGGGCCTGTGGGCCAGTGCTTATTTGCATGCTAATTACCAGCTGAAGGCATTTTATGCTGATCTAAGTTCTTCAACTAATTAATGAACCAGGGAAAGATGATCTTTCCTTGGAGGAGAATTGCTTACTTTCATCATCATTACCACTGAATTGTATTCATTCTGCCCATTGCCTCACACTTCAGGCTCTTTCATGAATATATGAGTAGACAATTAAGTAGCCATGGTTAGATGCCACTGAGGATCTCATTGCGTGCATCAATACCCAGGAAACACATGAAGCACTGTAGATAAGTAACTGATTCTAAATGGAGAAAAGGAAAGTCTAAAGACAGTCTTCTTGCCATGCCAAGAGCTTTTGAGAAGAAACTGTATTTGGCCAAAGCTCTTAGATCTTTAGATGAGGCCCTATATAACCCCTTGCTCATAGACTGTTAACGGTGTGTTTAGAGACACCATAGACAAATAAGATGGTGATCTAGTGATAGTAAAAATAAGCAAGACAATGTCAAACACTGATTGGAGTTCTAACAAAGGGTGAAAACTGAGATGTACCTGGTGATACTTGGGCAGAGGACGTAAATATTCTGTTTCCATATTACATAGGAGGGTTCCACATAATCAGGAGAGTATTTTTGAAATCTATAGCAGCTGTTTCAATGACTTAGAATACACATACATTTACACAAATTCCTTCAAGCATGGCATTATCTAATTTCAAGGACCAAAGCAGCTTACCTATCCTGCTCTTTCTCCTAGGAAGCTGATGTTTGTACCTAGGGCACAGTTCCAGTTCTTGGCTTAAAGGGTTTTAGAAAATGTTATCAGCACAAATAAACAACAGTAGTATATTATTTCTTCAAACCATCTATTTCTTGATGATCCTGTCTCTCTGAGGCCTCCAAGGTGTATCAGTGTTCACATTGCTCCATGACAACACTCTATCCCAGGTGTCCTGTTGTCCTACTACATCCCCTTGTTCCCTAATAGAGGACAGTTGCAAAATTGCTAATGCATGCGCTAAGAAACATAGCTTTGTTTGTTTGTTTGTTTTCTTGGAACTAATTGATGTGACATGCTAGAACACTGTCTGCCTCTAGGAGAAGAGGACCAAAACTTATCTATCCGTTTGGTTCAGTAATCTCAGACCCATTTAATGTTTAGACTATGAATAACTCAGTCTCTGTTTGGGTGGTTCAGCAGATACATCTTTCTTTCAGATTTAAGTCAACCCTCTAGCAAAAGCTCCTCTCTTCCATCACCAGTGCTGCATGCAGACTGAATGAGGATGAAGAGTGCAAGGTAGTCCTGTCTCACCAAAATCTGAGGCCCTCCACGTTGCAGGGATCCCTGTTATTTATTTATTTTTTTAATTTTATTGGAGCATATTTGATTTACAATGTTGTGTTAGTTTCAGGTGTACAGCAAAGTGATTCAGTTATACATATACATATATTCATCCTTTTTCAGATTCTTTTCCCACTTAGGTTACTACAGAATAATGAGTAGTGTTCCCTGTGCTACACAGTAGGTGCTTGTTGGTCATCCACTCTATTCACAGTAATGTGTGTATGCTAAACCCAAGCTCCCAATTTATCCCTCCCCCGACACATTTCCCCTTTGATAATCATAAGTCTGTTTTTGAAATCTGTGAGTCTGTTTCTGTTTTGTAAATAAGTTCATGTATGTCATTTTAAAAAAATTAGATTCCACATATGAGTGATATCGTATGATAATTGTCTTTCTCTGTCTGACCTACTTCACTTAGTATGATAATCTCTAGGTCCATCCATGTTCCTGCAAATGCATTAGCATTAGCTCATTCTTTCTTATGGCTGAGTAATATTCCATTGTACATAAGTACCACATCTTCTTTATCTATTCAAAAATGGGCAGAAGATCAAAATAGACGTTTCTCCAAAGAAGACAAACAGATGGCCAAAAAGCACATGAAAAGATGTTCCTGTTTGTTTTGTTTGCTGCTTTATCTCTGTCACTTAGGACAGTCATCAGCACAGAGTAGGCACTCAACAAATATTGCTGAATGAGCAGTTGAATAAATACACAGTGTTCTCCTTCAAAAGCTCCACTGGGGGCAAGAGTACTTGAAGTGCTCTTCACTCTGTCACAATCTATCAAAGCCCTGGAGCAGGGATATATAGCTGATTTCATCTGAGGCCTTCCTGCTGTTACCATTTTTGTCTGCCCTCTCTCCATTCTTAGCAACTAGAAGGGGTCTTCCTAAAATTTTCTCTTCCTGCCTGGGTCACCTTTATGAAAAACTTTTTGTTACTCCACCTACCAAATATAGCTCTCCATCAGCTAAAGAAGGGATCGTGGAATTTAGTGAATTCTTTCTTTTCCCACATCTTGTATTCTAATCTAGTGTCATGCTAAACAGATCAATATCAGATCATTCCCTTTTCTATTTTATTTTAGGAGGTAAGTCGCTAGACTCAGTCTCAGAGAAAGAAGAAGGCTGAGTCTTCTTTCTCTGGTGAGAGGTGTGAGGACAGAGTAAATGCATAGACTTGATATTTGCAAATGGTTCTTTCTGTTTCACTAAGAGCATTTCATTTAGAAAGAACAATAAAATACAGGTCACTGTATTTTCAGTAGTAACTGACCTAGGAAAAGAAAGTAATTGGTTAAGTTTGGTCAGGGACTATATTTTCACTGGTCACTTCACCTGTTTCTTGAGTACATGCCAAAGGCTACTGCGATTGATTGATTCAATGAGAAGAGGGGTTGCTACACATGGGAATAGTGACACTGGAACACTCAACAGAGTCCACTAGTTAGAACTTTCTCTTTGCTTGCTTTGTATGCTGTTCCTGCTGTTCCAAGGGTTCTATTAGTTATTAGTATTAAGTACATGTTTTCATCATATCTTCACTGCTAAAGACAAACCCTAAAAAAACCTGCTTAAGGAGAATGGGAGATAAAAAATGTCATGCCAACTGTTTTGCTTTTAGCCTGCCTGCCTATGTTACACGATGTTGCGTTGACTAAATAAGCTATGCTCAAATATTAGCTACGATAAAGGCAGCCTTTTAGATTGGTGCCGTGGATCCCACCCTTGGCTATACATCAGAATCTCCCAGGGAATTTCTAAAAAATACTGATTCCTGGACCCTACATTTAGATATTCTGAGTTAATTTTTCTGAGTTAGGGCCTGGGCATTGATATTTATTTTCAAAATTCCCCATGTGCCTGTAATAGGACATTCTGGAGGCAGGATTTGGAACTGATGGTGTAGTGAAAAGAGCACTGGATTTAGGGCAACAATGTTACCAATTGTCTGATCCTTAGCAAGCCACAGCACTCCTTGTAGTTTAGATTCCTCATTTTAAAAGTGGGGAAGAATAATACCAAGTCACAGTGTTATTTTGGAGAATACATTTGATAGTGTACCCAAAAAATCTTTGGAAATTCCAAAGTTCTATACAAATGTTAACTATACACCTAAAACTTAAATGATTACTCAGATTCTGTTAAATGCTTTGAAATAGAAAAATGCAAACAACAACAACAACAATAATAATAGTACCCCTCTGCCAACCTCAGTATATCTTAGCAAAACTTATAGAGAATATGATTTCTGTGACCTCAGTGAAGCAGCACAGTGATGGAGTTATTTTCTTTAGTACTCTATGAATTTCTCTCTGGAAACCATATTTAATAAAAATGAATTTTATTTTAAATTTATTTTTACCTAGGTAATTCTTATTTTTAGGTCTTCTCCATAATATGGGTTTTCTCAGGTCAGAATAGAGTTTTAAAGTGCCAGAGAAAGCCATAATTCAATAAGGTACATGCACCCCAATGTTCATAGCAGCACTATTCACAATAGCCAAGACATGGAAGCAACCTAGGTGTCCATCAACAGAGGAATGGATAAAGAAGATGTGGTACATATATATAATGGAATGTTACTCAGCCATAAAAAGGAATGAAATTGGGTCATTTGTAGAGACGTGGATGGGCCTAGAGACTGTCATACAGAGTGAAGTACGTCAGAAAGAGAAAAACAAATATCGTATATTAACGCATATATGTGGAATCTAGAAAAATGGTGTACATGATCCTATTTGCAAGGCAGAAATAGAGACACAGACATAGAGAACAAATGTATGGATACCAAGGGGGAAGGGGGGGTGGAATTGGGAGACTCAATTAACACATATACACTATTGAGAGTATGTATAAAATAGATAACTAAAGAGAATATACTGTATAGCACAGGGAACTCAACTTAATGCAGCATGGTGACCTGAGTGGGAAGGAAATCCAAAAGGGAGGGGACATATGCATATATATGGCTGATTAATTTTGCTGTACAGTAGAAACTAACACAACATTGTAAAGCAACTATACTCTAATAAAAATTAATTAAAAAAAAGTAATTTAAAACAATTTAAAAACTAAAGTGCTACAGATCCTCAGAGAGAAGCGTGCAGGTGGAATGCAAAATCTATGTTTGCTATACCCATTTCTTGTTTACAAAAGTAAAGGGCAGCAGCAGCCATTTGAATATGCTACTGTTTGCAATGATAAGCTGTAGAAACATGAAGGGGGAGAGAAATTACCTTAAAGCAGGGGAGGGCCAGAAGATGGGATACAACACTTGCACAGCCTTTCAATAAAAATAACCTAAGTAGATTGCTGGAACTATTCTTGGATGGAAGGAGACATGACTAGCAAAGGAAAAAAGGTAGAACTAGCCAAGCCAGTGAAGAGCACGTTTGAATCTTACCAAGAAGAGGTGATCTGATTCCTTAGTGAGGGCTTGATAGACAGGCTGGAAATGTGCAACCTTTTAAACACTAGTCTAGGGAACACCTGCATGTGATGGAATAATTCCTGACTACTCTCTCTCAGTAGATTTGCCTTCAAATCAAGGAGCTATGAACTAGCTCAAATTCTTACTCAAGGCCACAGAGTAATGTCGAACCCTGGGTATATCCCACACATACCACCACAGACAGAGCCCAGAGGACTCCTAGGAATATTTCAGTCGGAGAACCAAAACGGAAGACTTCCAGTGCTTGAGCCAAAGATGCTGTGCTTAACTCTCCATGTGGTTGAAAGACATCCCTAACACATTTATCCTTCCCAGTGAAGCTTTGCCCTGGAGATTTGTGTTCCACTTAATCTCTGACTCAGATCAACCGTCGAGGACCAAATATCATCCTTGGTGACCTCACGTTAGAGACATCAATTGTTACTCCAATAATCTTGTATGTTTGAAACTTGACATTGCATACTAAGGCGATGAACTCTCCTTCCCTGCCTTTTTGGAGGGGATGTCAGGCTAATTTTAGTTCCAGTAAAATATATTTATGTAAGAACAATTATGGGCACGTGACCTTGAAACTAAGTATGCAATAAATAGTCTCTTTAAATGAATCATCCAGGAAATAGAGTGTGATTTCTATTCCAGGACTTTGCTGATCTACATTGCTTTCAGCTACATATTTCAACATCACTGACATCGAGAAATGCAGTGCATAAGCTGTAGCTCTTACATCTGCCTCATCTCACTGTCCCCTTTCGCCTTAATTCTAAGGCATGCCATACATGTCACTCCAAATGTTTCCCAGGTTCTTTTGATTATCTTATGGTCAGATGATGACCATACTTGGTGTCAGAGAAGGCATTTCAGAAACTTCAATAAATAGGCTTTCACAAGGGACGCCAATGTTAGAAAAAGATGAAGCAAAGACGTGACTTCCCGCCAAGCTCCAGAGAGTTGAAATTCTTTCTGAAAAGATGATGAAGAGCAGGTCCTTCTGTCTCTCTCAGGGTTGTTCTAGTGCCAGCCAGATGCTCAGCGGAACCAGGCTGTTAGCATGGGCCTTGCCAGGGAACTTTAGAGAGAAACATGAGAAACAGCACATCAAGACCTTATTCCAAAATGACGTTCTTTGGGGGAAAAAGGAAATTAGCAAAATCCTCTCAATGTTCTAATAGCGTGTGCTTTATGCACAGCCTAAATTCATAAAATGATGGGAATAAAACCAGATTTTACTCATTTATACTCCAAGAGTTCCAGAATGTTTTTCAAAGCAATTGGTCAAACAGACCTAGGGTGCCAGCCTTCCATTTACCTACTGACATGAGAATGGAGACAGTGTAGGTAATTAAATCCACTTATGCCGTCAAATGCAGGAAAGGCTAAAAATAAGTGATGTTTGTTCTCAACAGTTTTTTTTTTTTTTGTACCTATCCAGGCTTGGATTTTAGTCCCAGCTCTGTCACTACCTGAACGAATGGCCCTGGCCAAGTTGTTCTACTTAATAAGGGTTAGGCTGGTTAGACTAGCTCATTAGTTTCTCTTTCCAACCCCCTCTACTCCTCTATACTACTCAGTAACTTCTTTTTTTTTTTTTTTTTTTTTAGCTCTTTTCTTCAAGTTCACTTTCTGCCAAAAACATCTGGAGCAGATTCTCAACCTGACTCAGGCTTTCCATTCTCAAGGCCAGTTGTTCTCGAAGTATAGTCCAGAAGTATCAGCATCGCCTGGGCACTCAGAGAAATGCAGATTCCGAGGCCCCACCCCACCTGCTGAATCAGAAACTCTTGGGCTGGAGCCCAGCAGTGCATTTTATCAAGCTCTCCCAGGTGATTCTGAGAGGTTTGAGAACCACTACTTTAGGCCACATCGTTCCGTCATGGCCTTCATTTAGTAAAACTCTTTCAGTCAAGGTATAAAATGCTGAGAATAAATTACAGGATTTCCCAGCTATCTCAATGTAGAGCATCCCTACAAAGCCTTTCGTAAGTTGAAATGGCATAAGGCAAAGAAGCAATTACCTTAGGACACATCTTGCTAACGAATGCACAAAATAAATCGAGATAAAGCACAAATGCTCACAGGTACAGTTCAAAGCTATGGTGACTTCATGCTGAGATGTTGAGTGTAGTTCCTGGGTAAAGAGCTAGGAGGTGGTGTGGCTCTCACTGCTGGGGTGGTGGGGTGGGGGCAATGCCTCTCTAACAGCTGCTGCAAAACAAACTCTGAATGCTGTTTTTGCTTTTTGTCTTTTTCTGTAAGAGTGAAAATCCTCTTCAGATTTCTTTCGGTTAGGGAAGACAGGTCTTTCGTAAAAGCAAAGCGGTGTAAAACAAATTTTGAAAATCGGGGTATGGAATCTGGAGCCAGGAGACCTTGGAATAGGACCTTGGCTTTGCCACTGAGCTTGGTCAAAGCTGTGCGACTTGACCCAAGCCTTGATGCTCCCTCTCCTCATCTGTAAAATGGTAATAAAAATAATGCCTACTTCAAGGGTCCATTGTAAGAATTACGTGATAATATTTGTACCTGAAAAATAATAAGCACTCAGTACACTGGAGTTACTGTTACCTAGTCCAAGCTCATACTGCTTACTGCAGCTGAAGGATAGGCCAGTAAAGCAAGAGACAAGGTGTTGGGGGCAAGGAATAGTGACTTTATTCTGGAAGCCAGCAGACCGAGAAGATGGTGGACTAGTGTCCCAAAGAACCATCTTGCCTGGGGTTTGGGTGCTAGTTTCTTTTATAGAACAAAGAGTGGGAGGTGAGGAGGGAAAGTAAAAAGGTGGTAAAGTGTTGCAAGTATTTCCTGATTCCAGCCAGACTCTGCAGGGGATGTGTTAATTTCTTCTTTCCTGCAGTCATTCACAGGTGGGTCTGGTTAGGATGTTTCCTGTGAGCTAAACACAGGTATTTTAGCTCTGGGAGATGGGTCATTTTGTATACTTTAAGCTATAGGCAACATCCCTTTAGTGATTAACTTGTAGCAAAAGAAATAGAATACAAAGATTAAAGCAAAAGAAACATCCAATACGGAATCAGGTTTATTCTTCCCTATTACATTATTACTCATGGGTTACTTAGGTATTTTGGCAGCATTAATTATTGTTTTACCTAGAACAAGAGGAGCAATATGAAAGTTTGATATTCACTGAGTGTGGTAGGCAGAATAAAGACCCTTCAAAGACATCAGTGCCCTAATCACCTGAAATCCATGAATATGCTTTTTTTACATGGCAAAAAAAATGTAATTTGGGGTATAGATCTTGAGATGGAGAGATTATTCTAGATTATGTGGGTGGGCCAATTTTAACACGTGATTGTTTCAAGATGAAGAACCTCTCCAGGTTGTGGTCAAAACAAGATATAAAGATGAAGAACAGTCAGAGAGATGCTTCATTGTGTGAAGATGCAGGAAGGAGGCCAAGAGCCAAGGGATGTGGGTGGTACCTAGTAACTGGAAAAGGCAAGGAAATGGACTCACCCCTACAAGATCCAGAAAGAAATGCAGACCTGCTTACATCTTGATTTTAGCTCAGTGAGACCATGCCCCTTCTGACTTTCAGAACTCTAATAAATTTGTATTGTCACCATGTTTATGATGATTTGTCAAGGCAGCAATGGAAAAGGAATACATTGGCTCACTGAAATGATTTGGGGCATGGTTCCTTTAATTCACTCTATATAAGTAGCTGCCTAAATACCTTCGTGTATGACTGACCTTGTCTCCAAATCACTTCAAACTTCAACTTGGCTAACAGGTGTAACTAACTCCTACACCAAAATGCATCCAAGGCTACTCTGAGCCCTGGTCCCTCATTCTGTCCCCAACTCTTGCAAGAAAGAAGAACTAACAAGCTTTGAACTAATGACAAGAGAAGCAAAGAACTTGAATAATCCATAAAATGGATAAGCAGCCACTGAATATTTAATTGCAGGCAAACTGTGGTTAGAGCTTCTTACCTAAAACAAAGATGTAATATATTCCAGGATACTTAAAGCTGAAAGCAATAAGCTCTTCCTCCAAGTTCTTCTTGGAAGTCTTTGTGAAAGGCACCAGGGTACATTATATTTTCTGTGTAATTTGTAGAACATAAATTTCTGCTCTCCTACTAATTATGAGCATAATTATGATGATCATTTTTATCATAAAATGGCTTTTTATTAGGAAACTGAAGAGAAAAAAATCAATGGTAAATTTAGATAGAAAAACTGACTTTTTCAACTATTTTTTAAAAGAAAAAATGAGAAATAATACACTAGGGCTAAATATATGTGATTCTGGTACTTATTAATTTCCTGTGATGCTGTTAAATAAACAAAGAAAGAAAAATGTTTGGGAACTATCTTTAGTTTATAGATTTCTGAGTATGATTCTCTATGAAAACAAACAAAAATCCAACCACCACAACAAGGTTTAATATACAGACAAGTTTAAACAAATGGTTAGGAAGTTAGCGTATACTCTAATATTGGGGTTTTAGGTCCTGAGTGTAGGCTCCTGCTATGAAATCCAAGATGTGTGAAATTTAAACTTTTTTTTTCATGTGATCACATTTTCTTTTAGTGATAAGCTCTAATGATTTAATGACTAACTTAGGCAAAAGCAAACAAATGATGAGACATCACAACCAAAGTGGGTTCTGATCATCTGTTCTATTAATTCATACACTAGTAATCATTTTTCCTATCTGTAGTATCTACATTTTTTGAGGGGTTGTTGCTTAGTTTATACTTTTTAGATCTCTATTTTGCATGGCTTACTTCTGCAAGATTGCTATACTGTCTCTAAACCATGGGCCATGGCCAGGTCACGGATGAGACACAGAATCTGCTGATACTGCCTTTCATCTTTATATTGTACTTAGACTCACTAAACGAATTTGGAATGCATATATTTGAAGCACACAATGGATAACACCATCTGATGAGAAAATAAATCGATCATTATATTGGCATTGCATTATCTTCATTTTCAGAAAGGCACTCTGGCCACCTGGCTTACCCTATTGAATTCCTTGACTCACAAAACATCAAATTCCCCATCTATTACTCTATTACTTCAACTCGGAGTCCACACAGAATGTGAACTGGCAAAAAAGTAATGAGCTAAACATCCAAGCCAAAGCACTTATTATTTTTTCACCGATCATTTTTTTTTACATTTTAGAAGTCCGATTTTGAAAATGTTTACTTAACATTAATCTGATAATTGGTTTTACCTTATAACTTGTGTCTAAATACAGTTTTGGCATGCAAGGACTTCATTGTGGAGAAAATGGAAATTTCTTGGGTAGTTTTATAGTTGATTTAAGGAAATTTATTTTTGAGAGTGTTTTAAAAGTGACATATTTAGTTACAAATTAAACTTTATACATATTTAATTTTGAAAGCATCCTGAGGTTTACAGCAAACCCTCATCCTCTTAATCTCTTCTGGCTAATTATTTATTCAACATACAGTGGGTGGTGGCCGACATCTAAATTAAGGCAGTCAAACATATGTAGTCATATGCTCCCAGCCAATTTGTAATATATAGGAAGGAGTTTTCCAGTTTCAAGTAAAAATGGAAAATCCAAAATATCTCTCTTGGAGCAGAAGTCCCAAAGGAGACTTCACACACTGGTTTTAAGTTTCCTTATTCAGATCTGCTATTTCTCTAAAACAGTGTCCTCTAAGTATGTACAAGCTGGAGTAGACTGTTTCTCCTCACTAGCTGGTGTTGCTGAAACCTCACACCTTGCTGAAAAGCATTGGTTTCAAATACATGTGAACTACTGCCTGTCAGTTACCTAACTAACTGGATAGTACAGTTAGTGTTGATAAGCCAAAATCCAAGGATGCTTTAAGAAAAGAATTCTTTCTGTATATACGTGATTAGTTTCTCCTTTGCTAATCCTTACCTTACCCTATTTTGATGTTTTCTATTTTATAGAGTCTCTTAACAATATAATGAAGTGACTCTGGCTTCATGTTGTCTGGTGAAGTGTACCTGAATGAAAACATCTTCAGTTTGTTCATCAAGGATGCCAAATTTGGTTATTTTTTCTTACTGTTCATTGCTAAGTTTGTGTATGCAGAGTTATGATGAAAGGTCAAATACTACTCATTTGCAAGATCATAGTGAATGAAATAGACTAGACCATGAAGAAATGCAAATCTTCTGGATTTCTCAGAGAAGTCAAATTCTCTTGATGTTAATCCACAGTCCAAATGCACTAGATACCTCACTCAAGTGTAAAATTGCTGGCCTCCAATTCATTCATGTATTCAGTGAGTATATATTGAATATCTGCCATGACACTTAGGCATTCTGTTAGGTACGGGGATACAACTGTGAACAAAACAGACAAATACCCTGCTCACAGGTAATACATATTCAAGGAGGAGTGAGGGGCATTAAACAAAATGGCTAACTAAAATATACAGCCTGTTAGAGATGGTTATAAGTGATATATACAGGATAGAGGATAAATATAAAGCAGGGTAGAGAAAAAGAAAATGTGAAGGATAAAGGCTAAAATTTAATATTTCTACCATATAGAAGCATAAATATCAAAACTCATTTGTTAACTCAGAGGCAATACTAAGAAAAAACAAAGATCCGTACCCTGGTGGAGTGTCCATTCTAATGTCCTACAGCAGAAAATAAAATTGACATTATCAATAAGAAAATTATAAATGATGTAGTGTATTAGAAAATGATAAGTGTTGAGAGAGAAGGGGAGAAGAAAGGGGGATTTGGAAAGCCAAGGGGAGAGATACAGTTGGGTTGCAAATTAAAATGTGGTGGTCATTACAGGGGTGGGATAGGGAGGGTGGGAGGGAGACGCAAGAGGGAGGTGATATGGGGATATATGTATACATATAGCTGATGCACTTTGTTATACAGCAGCAACTAACACAACATTGTAGAGCAATTATACTCCAATAAAGATGTTTAAAAAAAAAAAATGTGGTGGTCAGGGTAGACATCATTGAAAAAGTGAAAGTGAGCAGAGAATTGAGGTAGGTGAGAAAGAAACCATGTAGACATGTGAGAAAGAGCCTTCTGGGCAAAGCGAATAGCCAGTGTAAGGAACCCACGAATGGAGTTTGCCAGTTTGTTCCAAAAACATCAGTGAGGCCAGGGTGTCTGGGGTGCAGTTAGCATTGGGAAGTAGCGTAGGATCTGGAGTCTGGGAGACCAAGGGGGCCAGGGTCTGCATGGCTCAGCGGGACATTCTTGGGTTTAAGAGAAACTGAAAGCAGTGCTGAGTTTTCTTAGAGTAATTACGCAATTGGGCATATTTCTTCTGGTTGCTGTGTTTGGAATAGACTGTATAAGGGCACAGGGGGAAGGAGGCGAGGGTACCAGGGGCTATTTTAGTAATCCAGACAGGAAACGATGGAGGTACAGAAGAGGGTAGTGGCCATGGAGGTAGGAGGAAGTACTTGGATTCTGTGTCTATCACTGCAGTACGTCAAGAAATAACGAGAATGAAGGCAAAGTAAAAGAAGAAAAAAAAAAAAAAGCCCAAAGAAAGACTAGCAAGTTCAATATGGTGTTCTATCTAGCCATTAGATCTGTTTGTCATTTGCATAGACAAAATAACCACATTTTCTGGACCTTTGGGGACCTCCAATACACAATTCCATTGCCCTGGAATTCCTACTGAAAAGTAATAGTTATAACAGTTTATTTCTGTTTTAGAATAGAATGGTAATTCAAGACTTCTTATTTTAGTTACAGACCTTGCCTCTTACTTTCATATGTCTTTCATGAGAACTAAAAAAAAAAAAAAAAAAAATCAAGAGCATAGTTTTTCTTCTTGTTGAATGTGATCTATTATATTACTCTTATAGAACTATTGCCAAATGCTGCAGTTTGTTCTTGAATTTGCACACAATTACAGGCAAGTTTTAGTTCACAAAAAGAAATAAGGACCTGAAGAAGAAATAAGCTAACCTTAAATATTCAATTGTGTATCACTATTAAAAAGTCTACTCTATAGATTAATAGAACAACATAAATATATGAAGATTGTGGGCACACCAAGGAAACATTGTGGCTGTAATCAGTACATGAAATCTTTTAGAATAAAGAAAACATTTACTTATTATTCTCTGAGCTTCACCGTTCAACCTGGGAGCCACTAAGCAGTGGCTATTGAGCACTTGAAATGTGGCTAGTCTGAATTGAATGCACTGAAAGTGTAAAATACACACCAGATTTCAAAGACAGTACAAGAAAAGAATGTAAATTATATCACTAACATTTCTATGTTGAATACATGTTGAAATGATAATACTTTAAATATATTAGATTAAATCCTATAAACTGTTAACATCAATATAACCTATTTCCTTTTTTAAAAAACATAGCTACTAGAAAATTTAAAATTACATATGTGGTGTATATTTGTGGCTTGCGTTATATTTCTACCAAATATCTCTTCTCTAAGGTATAAAATGAGAAGGATAAAATTTCAAATATTTTCTCTTTTTTCCTATGTCTCCTTTTTAAAAGTTTGCATGAATTTAAAGCGAAGAAAAAGAATCTGTTCCTGGTAAGGGAGAGAAAATTGGATAGAACACAGTGGGGAAATGCATGATGTATTTTTTTTTTTTAAACATCTTTATTGAAGTATAATTGCCTTACAATGGTGTGTTAGCTTCTGCTTTATAACAAAGTGAATCAGTTATACATATACAATATGTTCCCATTTCTCTTCCCTCTTGCATCTCCCTCCCTCCCACCCTCCCCATCCCACCCATCTAGGTGCTCACAAAGCACCGAGCTGATCTCCCTGTGCTATGCGGCTGCTTCCCACTAGTTATCTATTTTACATTTGGTAGTGTATATATGTCCATGACACTCTTTTACCCTGTCACATCTCACCCCACCCCCTCCCCATATCCTCAAGTCCATTCTCTAGTAGGTCTGTGTCTTTATTCCCGTCTTGCCACTAGGTTCTTCATGGCCTTTTTTTTTTTTTTTTTTCCCTTAGATTCCGTATATATGTGTTAGCATACTGTATTTGTTTTTCTCTTTCTGACTTACTTCACTCTGTATGACAGACTCTACGTCCATCCACCTCACTACAAATAACTCAATTTTGTTTCTTTTTATGGCTGAGTAATATTCCATTGTATATATGTGCCACATCTTCTTTATCCATTCATCTGTCGATGGACATTTAGGTTGCTTCCATGTCCTGGCTATTGTAAATAGAGCTGCAATGAACATTTTGGTACATGACTCTTTTTGACCTATGGTTTTCTCAGGGTATATGCCCAGTATTGGGATTGCTGGGTCGTATGGTAGTTCTATTTGCAGTTTTTTAAGGAACCTCCATACTGTTCTCCATAGTGGCTGTATCAATTTACATTCCCACCAACAGTGCAAGAGTGTTCCCTTTCCTCCACACCCTCTCCAGCATTTATTGTTTCTAGATTTTTTGATGATGGCCATTCTGACCGGTGTGAGATGATATCTCATTGTAGTTTTGATTTGCATTTCTCTAATGATTAATGATGTTGAGCATTCTTTCATGTGTCTGTAGGCCATCTGTATATCTTCTTTGGAGAAATGTCTATTTAGGTCTTCTGCCCATTTTTGGATTGGGTTGTTTGTTTTTTTGTTATTGAGCTGCATGAGCTGCTTGTAAATCTTGGAGATTAATCCTTTGTCAGTTGCTTCATTTGCAAATATTTTCTCCCATTCTGATGGTTGTCTTTTGGTCTTGTTTATGGTTTCCTTTGCTGTGCAAAAGCTTTGAAGTTTCATTAGGCCCCATTTGTTTATTTGTGTTCTGATTTCCATTTCTCTGGGAGCTGGGTCAAAAAGAATCTTGCTGTGATGTATGTCATAGAGTGTTCTGCCTATGTTTTCCTCTAAGAGTTTGAT
The DNA here is from genome assembly GCF_028021215.1 of Eschrichtius robustus. Classification (NCBI taxonomy): domain Eukaryota; kingdom Metazoa; phylum Chordata; class Mammalia; order Artiodactyla; family Eschrichtiidae; genus Eschrichtius; species Eschrichtius robustus. The sequence goes on from NC_090829.1 coordinate 6,393,171, forward strand.
AGTGTCTGCCCTTACACTTAGGTCTTTAATCCATTTTGAGTTTATTTTTGTGCATGGTGTCAGGGAGTGTTCTAATTTCATACTTTTACATGTACCTGTCCAATTTTCCCAGCACCACTTATTGAAGAGGCTGTCTTTTCTCCACTGTATATGCTTGCCTCCTTTATCAAAGATAAGGTGACCATATGTGTGTGGGTTTATCTCTGGGCTTTCTATCCTGTTCCATTGATCTATATTTCTGTTTTTGTGCCAGTACCAAACTGTCTTGATTACTGAAGCTTTGTAATATAGTCTGAAGTCAGGGAGCCTGATTCCCCCAGCTCCATTTTTCGTTCTCAAGATTGCTTTGGCTATTCGGGGTCTTTTGTGTTTCCATACAAATTGTGAAATTTTTTGTTCTAGTTCTGTGAAAAATGCCAATAGTAGTTTGATAGGGATTGCATTGAATCTGTAGATTGATTTGGGTAGTAGAGTCATTTTCACAATGTTGATTCTTCCAATCCAGGAACATGGTGTATCTCTCCATCTATTTGTATCATCTTTAATTTCTTTCATCAGTGTCTTATAATTTTCTGTATACAGGTCTTTTGTCTCCTTAGGTAGGTTTATTGCTAGATATTTTATTCTTTTTGTTGCAATGGTAAACGGGAGTGTTTTCTTAATTTCACTTTCAGATTTTTCATCATTAGTGTATAGAAATGCAAGAGATTTCTGTGCATTAATTTTGTATCCTGCTACTTTACCAAATTCATTGATTAGCTCTAGGAGTTTTCTGGTAGCATCTTTAGGATTCTCTATGTATAGTATCATGTCATCTGCAAATAGTGACAGCTTTACTTCTTCTTTTCCGATTTGGATTCCTTTTATTTCTTTGTCTTCTCTGGTTGCTGTGGCTAACACTTCCAAAACTATGTTGAATAATAGTGGTGAGAGTGGGCAACCTTGTCTTGTTCCTGATCTTAGTGGAACTGGTTCCAGTCTTTCACCATTGAGGACAATGTTGGCTGTGGGTTTGTCATATATGGCCTTTATTATGTTGAGGAAAGTTCCCTCTATGCCTACTTTCTGGAGGGTTTTTATCATAAATGGGTGTTGAATTTTGTCGAAAGCTTTCTCTGCATCTATTGAGATGATCATATGGTTTTTCTCCTTCAATTTGTTAATATGGTGTATCACATTGATTGATTTGCGTATATTGAAGAATCCTTGCATTCCTGGGATAAACCCCACTTGATCATGGTGTATAATCCTTTTAATGTGCTGTTGGATTCTGTTTGCTAGTATTTTGTTGAGGATTTTTGCATCTATGTTCATCAGTGATATTGGCCTGTAGTTTTCTTTCTTTGTGACATCTTTGTCTGGTTTTGGTATCAGGGTGATGGTGGCCTCGTAGAGTGAGTTTGGGAGTGTTCCTCCCTCTGCAATATTTTGGAAGAGTTTGAGAAGGATAGGTGTTAGCTCGTCTCTAAATGTTTGATAGAATTCGCCTGTGAAGCCATCTGGTCCTGGGCTTTTGTTTGTTGGAAGGTTTTTAATCACAGTTTCAATTTCAGTGCTTGTGATTGGTCTGTTCATATTTTCTATTTCTTCCTGATTCAGTCTCGGCAGTTTGTGCATTTCTAAGAATCTGTCCATTTCTTCCAGGTTGTCCATTTTATTGGCATAGAGTTGCTTGTAGTAATCTCTCATGATCTTTTGTATTTCTGCAGTGTCAGTGGTTACTTCTCCTTTTTCATTTCTAATTCTATTGATCTGAGTCTTCTCCCTTTTTCTCTTGATGAGTCTGGCTAATGGTTTATCAATTTTGTTTATCTTCTCAAAGAACCAGCTTTTAGTTTCATTGATTTTTGCTATTGTTTCCTTCATTTCTTTTTCATTTATTTCTGAGCTGACCTTTATAATTTCTTTCCTTCTGCTGGCTTTGGGGTTTTTTTGTTCTTCTTTCTCTAATTGCTTTAGGTGCAAGGTTAGGTTGTTTATTCGAGATGTTTCCTGTTTCTTGAGGTAGGCTTGTATTGCTATAAACTTCCCTCTTAGCACTGCTTTTGCTGCGTCCCATAGGTTTTGGGTCATTTGTTTCTAGGTATTTTTTGATTTCCCCTTTGATTTCTTCAGTAATCACTTCGTTATTAAGTAGTGTATTGTGTAGCCTCCATGTGTTTGTATTTTTTACAGATCTTTTCCTGTAATTGATATCTAGTCTCATAGCGTTGTGGTCAGAAAAGATACTTGATACGATTTCAATTTTCTTAAATTTACCAAGGCTTGATTTGTGACCCAAGATATGATCTATCCTGGAGAATGTTCCATGAGCACTTGAGAAAAATGTGTATTCTGTTGTTTTTGGGTGGAATGTCCTATAAATATCAATTAAGTCCATCTTGTTTAATGTATCATTTAAAGCTTGTGTTTCCTTATTTATTTTCATTTTGGATGATCTGTCCATTGGTGAAAGTGGGGTGTTAAAGTCCCCTACTATGATTGTGTTGCTGTCGATTTCCCCTTTTATGGCTCTTAGTATTTGCCTTATGTATTGAGGTGCTCCTATGTTGGGTGCATAAATATTTACAATTGTTATACCTTCCTCTTGGATCGATCCCTTGATCATTATATAGTGTCCTTCTTTGTCTCTTGTAATAGTCTTTATTTTAAAGTCTATTTTGTCTGATATGAGAATTGCTACTCCAGCTTTCTTTTGATTTCCATTTGCATGGAATATCTTTTTCCATCCCCTCACTTTCAGTCTGTATGTGTCTCTAGGTCTGAAGTGGGTCTCTTGTAGACTGCATATATATGGGTCTTGTTTTTGTATCCATTCAGCCAGCCTGTGTCTTTTGGTGGGAGCATTTAATCCATTTACATTCAAGGTAATTATCGATATGTATATTCCTATTCCCATTTTCTTAAATGTTTTGGGTTTGTTATTGTAGGTGTTTTCCTTCTCTTGTGTTTCTTGCCTAGAGAAGTTCCTTTAGCATTTGTTGTAAAGCTGGTTTGGTGGTGCTGAACTCTCTCAGCTTTTGCTTGTCTGTAAAGGTTTTAATTTCTCCATCGAATCTGAATGAGATCCTTGCTGGGTAGAGTAATCTTGGTTGTAGGTTTTTCTCCTTCATCACTTTAAGTATATCCTGCCACTCCCTTCTGGCTTGCAGAGTTTCTGCTGAAAGATCAGATGTTAACCTTATGGGGATTCCCTTGTGTGTTATTTGTTGTTTTTCCCTTGCTGCCTTTAATATGTTTTCCTTATATTTAATTTTTGACAGTTTGATTAATATGTGTCTTGGCGTGTTTCTCCTTGGGTTTATCCTGTATGGGACTCTCTGTGCTGCCAGGACTTGATTAACTATTTCCTTTCCCATATTAGGGAAGTTTTCAACTATAATCTCTTCAAATATTTTCTCAGTCCCTTTCTTTTTCTCTTCTTCTTCTGGGACCCCTATAATTCGAATGTTGGTGCGTTTAATGTTGTCCCAGAGGTCTCTGAGACTGTCCTCAGTTCTTTTCATTCTTTTTTCTTTATCCTGCTCTGTAGTAGTTATTTCCACCATTTTATCTTCCAGGTCACTTATCCTTTCTTCTGCCTCAGTTATTCTGCTATTGATCCCATCTAGAGTATTTTTAATTTCATTTATTGTGTTTTTCATCATTGCTTGGTTCCTCTTTAGTTCTTCTACGTCCTTGTTAAATGTTTCTTGCATTTTGTCTATTCTATTTCCAAGATTTTGGATCATCCTTACTATCATTATTCTGAATTCTTTTTCAGGTAGACTACCTATTTCCTCTTCATTTGTTAAGTCTGGTGTGTTTTGACCCTGCTCCTTCATCTGCTGTGTGTTTTTCTGTCGTCTCATTTTGCTTATCTTACTGTGTTTGGGGTCTCCTTTTCACAGGCTGCAGGTTTGTAGTTCCCGTTGTTTTTGGTATCTGTCCCCAGTGGCTAAGGTTGGTTCAGTGGGTTGTGTAGGTTTCCTGGTGGAGGGAACTAGTGCCTGAGCTCTGGTGGATGAGGCTGGATCTTGTCTTTCTGGTGGGCACGTCCACGTCTGGTGGTGTATTTTGGGGTGTCTGTGGCCTTATTATGATTTTAGGCAGCCTCTCTGCTAATGGATGGGGCTGTGTTCCTGTCTTGCTAGTTGTTTGGCATAGGGTGTCCAGCACTGTAGCTTGCTGGTCGTTGAGTGAATCTGGGTCTTGATGTTGAGATGGAGATCTCTGAGAGATTTTTGCCGTTTGGTATTACGTGGAGCTGGGAGGTCTCTTGTGGACCAGTGTCCTGAAGTTGGCTCTCCCACCTCAGAGGCATGGCCCTGATGCCTGGCTGGGGCACCAAGAGCCTTTCGTCCGCACGGATTTTCGAGGGGAGTGGTTCGGTATGGCCCGGTCGCGGAGCTGCCTGCAGTCGGCCACATCAGGCTCGGAGCCGCACGATGTATTTTTAAGGATGTATCTCCTTCACTCTCTTTTTTCAAGCAGATAATCCTTAACAATAATGAAACAAATTCCCACACATCAGCGATAATACATCCATATGAGCACTTAAGGTCTAACTAAAACCTCCTGCCTCAGACGTAGAAAAATATCATTCTGTTTTACTTTTAATTTACTGACCCCTGACATTTTAAAAAAATAATAGAAAATACTGATCATTCTCAGTTTCTGTGCCTGAGCAGAGACCCCACTGTTGATTAAACTATTTATTGTTATGGAGAATCCAAAAGAGAATTTTGCATTGTCCAAACCACTTATTCCTAAATTCTAAACAAAATCTTTACTCAAGGCTTCATAACATTGTGCAACTTAATTGTTCTGTTTTTATGTTGCATAATATTTGTTACTTGAATTAATTATTCTTCATACAGTTATTACATTTGGATAAGTGTACGGAATCCTATAATGCAAGACGAAACGTGCAATTAAAATATTTATTTTCTCTCCATTGTTCTATAAGTAGTTTTCTGTTTTACCCCTATGCACATGATTCATTTTGGTTAATTTTTTGTAAGGTATGAGACTTAGATCAAGGTTAACTTTTTATTTTTGTGGCCTATGGGTGTTCATTTTGTGACCATTTGCTTCCATAGTCTTGATTACCATAGGTATATAGTAAACCGTGAAACCAGGAAAACAGTTTCCTCCCATTTTATCTTTATTTTCAAAATTATTTTAGCTATTCTAGTTCCTTTGCTTTTACATACACATTTGGGAATAAGCTTACCTATACAAAAATGTTTGCTGAGATTTTGATAGGAATTATTGTAAACTTGTACTATTTATAGGAATTCACATCTTTACTCTGTCATTTTCTAATTCATGAATCCAGTATGCCTCTCCATTTCTGATTTCCTTTGGTATCTTTCATCATCTATTGTCTTGAGGTTGGTGTCTCTTGTCTTTTTTTCAATCAGTTTGAGATCTTCTTAGTTCTTGGTATCATGCTTGATTTTTACTTTAATAAAAGCTGGCCTCTTTGGATATTAAGCTTCTGTTTTAGCCTGGTTCCTCTGACACTCTGTGGGATGGGGTTGGGAGGGCGTGCCACCCCCTCACTGCCAAGTGGGAGCTGACGTTCAGGTGCCCAATTCTGCCCCGACTGACACTAAAGTAGGTGAAGGGCTTACTCATTCCTGAGTGAGGGCTCTTCTTCTCCACTAAGCCTCCACTAATACCTCTCTGGTTGGAAAAGGCAGGGTTGCCTTTAGGGTCAGTGTTAGCATTAGGCAGGAATGTCTTGTCACTCTTCCCTATGAGGCCTCCACTGGCATCATGGGAGGCAGATCTAATTATGACTGGATGGTGGTGAATGCCCTGACTCTGCATTAGACCTCCTGTAACGCCACCCCATCCGAGACGGGGTGTCGTGCTTCAACGCTGCAAGATGTACGTGGAAATCCATGGTCTCTACTGACTCTTCACGGGGAACTTATCACCTGGTGGCGATGCACTTTCCGGCTCTCTTCTCTGACCTCTCTGAAACCATACTGACAAAGGAGGACGTCTAGGCTACCCACTCCATCTTTGCTGGGCTGTGTTGGAGTGGGGGTCACAACTGTTCTCTGTGTTGTTTGGCTGAAGTAGAGAGGTATGGTCTAACGTTTTCCGTCTTCCCAGGTTGCCCCTTTTCTGGTCCTGTAAATAATGAGGGCTGACTTTTGTTGGGGTTATTTTTACCTACTGGCATTTCTGGATTGTCAGCTTTTTTAGTTCCAAGTCTGGAATATATTAGACAAAAAGAAAACCCAGAGAAGTCAGTACTGTATCATTCTCTGGGTCTCAAGATCCTCAGCCAAGCTGTCTTCTTCTCTCCATCTTTTGGAGTTGTCTACGTTTATCAGATATATAATACCCAAGATTTTTGCTTGTAATTAGTGGGAGAAATAGGGAAAATTATGTCTATTCCATCTTCTCAGAAGAAGAGATCCTTACCTATGTACCTTTTTACTCTTCCCCACCCAGACCAGCCAGGCAAGCAGAGTCAACGTGAAGGTTATATTTCTTGCCCTAAACTCTGCTTTTGGACAAAGGTAGATGCTTCCACTTGCAGAGTCAAGGGGGGATGTGGAATTGAAGGCATCTCTAGTTTCTCCCTAGCTTCCCTCTATCTGACCCACTTTGCCATTTTGGAACTACACACCATCTTCCAAAATGAGCTGCTCCATATGCTTTCTTAGAGGAACACAAAGAAATACAGGTATATAAGGCCTGTTTTTTTTTGACAGCCTCCATCACTTGAAGGGAGTTATTTAGCTTTTTCCTCCTACAGGACTTCTAATTATCACAAGGAACCACAAATTACCATGAATCATTTGAGATGCAGGGTCAGCCAGCCCATCCACCTGTACTGTGGGAGGCCTGATTTTATTAGCACTAACCAGGCTTGATAGATGGATGTCAAGCCAGTCTCAAATTCCTTTACAAAAGAAGCTGTGTAACATTACTTAGCAGGTTACTCATTTATTCTGGCTGAATTGTCATTGGATTTGATTTTTAGCGAAGCAGGCTAACAGAGATAACAGCGAGGAGGAAAAGAAACCAGGAGGAGGCATGAAGTCTGTCATTCAGAGGGGACTTGAGGAAAAAAATGGTCCCCTGGCATTTAAATCAGAAGAAATTGCCAGTAGGGATATGTAAGAGTGGGGAAGGGATGAACAGATCATACTAGGTCATACATGCACTCCATACCTCATCATCCTCTTTCTTTAGCACTCTCTAAATTGGGATCATAACGTTTATCTTCCTTATCTCTAAGGGTTTTTGTGAGGCTGAAATGAGATATGCTGTCCACTTCTCCAATTATAAGAAGTGAGTAAAATCCTTAGAACTGTCAAATTTGCCTTAGTCAATGCCTCCTCTGTATCTTTTTTGCTTTCCCATCTTCCTCCTCCTCAAGTTGCCATTCAGGGCATTAAGAACATAGAGATAGAAAGAAATTCCAGGATCCACGGGGTATGATGGAATAGGCCTTGGAATGCCAGTTTTAGTCTTTCATCATAAACCCTGCTGGCATGAGAGCAGAAGAGAATGGGGAGGATACAGGTGGGAACAGGAATGGAGGGTAAGACAGGAACTGGCACCCATTCATGAACTATGTGTTAATCACTTACTTATGCCAGGCTCTATGCTGGACATTGGAATAAAAATGTATATGTGGCCTGATCCGTAACAGGATTCTTGTGAAGAGGAATAAAAATGTACACGTGGCCTGATCTGTAACAGGATTCTTGCGCAGAGGGATAATGAAACAGATAGTAATTATACAATAGGAGTATTGTCAAAGAGATTTATGGAAGTGTCTTTGAACACCTAGGACTCTTAACTCTGCCAAGCTGTTCAGGGAAGGAAAATTTCACTGAGATGGTTATATTCAAGCTAAGTCTTATAAAGGATGATCAGGAGTTAAGAAAAGAGGGCTAGGGAATACTGGATGCAGGAAAGATGAAGAGGACAGCTTGTAGCATCAAAGATTTGAAGTAACAACAGAAGTGTTAAAATTTACCATTAGCAAGGACCCACTGGAAAAAAATACAGAGAGATGAAACAGACACACCAAATACAACTTGAAAGCAAGGTAAAATTTGATGCATTTCAAGTCATCACAAGAATATTTAGTCTTCAAGAGTTTCTCTTTAAGTTAGCAACAGTTTCTTTAAGAATGAGAATTCCCTCAACTTGCCTCTGTTCTTAAAACATCAGAAGCTTTATGCTTCAGAGAAAAGAACAAAACTCTTTTTGTCTCTTGATTCCTTCATGTACACAGACTGCAGAAGGCACTTGATGCCACGTTGACTCACCTGATTTCTTATTGGATTTGATAGGCCACAAGCCCTAGAATTCTCTCAAGAGTATAAAAAAAGTAGAACAGGAGGAGATCAAGAGTTTATGGTTGCAAATGGATGGCATCAAAGGAGTGGCATTTATTTGCATTTGTACATCTTTAAACCCACTAGGATCCTTGTCCTGAATCTCTAATCACTGATCACAAACTCCAGGTCTACTTCTGTATGCAGGAGATAGATGTATTTGTTTGGTCCACAAAGCTTTTTAAAAGTCTTGAAATTTTACCCATATATATTAGATGACTTCATTGACTCTCTGTAAATATCAGAGCACCTGGCTTTCTATCAATAGATCCACATTTCTGCATAGCAAATGGGCTGGGAGTAAGTAGCTACTGCCCTCTTTACACAAAGCCTGTGCTCTGCAGTTCATCACATCTCCATCCCTCTCTGTATTCTTCCACCTGGCTGGAGTCACTCATTTGTTCTACTTTCTTGACTTCAATAGACTTAGAATTCATGAATTCTTAAATAAATAAAACAATTTAAAATGTAACTCACTCGATTTTGATGATGTGCCTTATTTCGAGTTTCCCCAAATGCAGAACAAAAACATGGATTTGGGTACAAGGAGTTTATTTGGGAGATGATCCCAGGAAGAAATCATATGGGAGTGAAGACAGGGAAGGGAAGATTCCCAAAAAATGGTGGATAAGTTGAGAACTTAGTGCATGGAGCCATTGGGAATCTTCTATGTGACCTTATAAAACATGATTTAGGGTCTCATGGAGGGGCAAGAAAAGAAGGTTTATCCACCATTTCTCCTCGCTCATTGGTTGAGAACCATGCCTGGGAGCCTGTCCCTCTCCTCCATGCTCAGCCTTCTTCCAGGCTGCCGGAGCACAGAGCAGTGGAGGCTTGGTCAGGAAGTTGCAGGTGCTTGTGAAAAGGTTCCATGGCAGCTGCAGGTAGCCTTCCACTGGGCCAAGTGATGTGGATGAGCTGACAACAGTTTCTGCTACGTAACGATAGTCCTTAAATGGAATGTTAGTTCAGATCCTTTGAGAACCAGACAATAAGATAAGATTAAGCATACAAAGATTTTGTTAGGGGAAATACCTGAGTGAGAAAATGGGAAAAGGAGAGTCAGGAGACCTCAATGCAGGTCTGACCTTGAATGAGGAAGAGAGGAAACAAGGGTGAGGTGCAAGTGTTGCAGACTGCCAAGCCATCTAAGAAAGGTTTATCTAAGCCACTGGGAAGTCCTAGGGCCGAAATTTGCTGTCAGAGGAGTTCCAAGTCTTCCAGGAATGGGCCTGCTTTAGTATCTCTGCCGTCCTGCCATTGGCTGGGAGCCATCCTGGGATGTGTGTCCTCTGCACAAATGTGATGGTTCCAGGGCGCAGCTGCCAGTTAATTACCATCCTTGCAGTTGAAAGCCTTCAGAGTGCATTCTGATGGCCACCACAAATGGTAATAGAAATATGGCATGGAATATAGCATCCAGTGATGTACAATTATTTTTTTTGCAGGGGAGAAAGAATAATATTTATTCATAGTTTTATTAAAAATGTGTGGTTGACATAATTTTTTTGTGCTTATAAAATCATGTTTAGTACTCCTTAATCCTCACTAGAATGACACTATAGTAGGAGATCACTGTCTTCTCTTTACAGGTGTGTGAAATAAAGTCTGGAGATAGCAGGTAATTTTTCCAATTACCTAGGAGGCTTAGAGGAGAAGGTCTTTTTCAATCATCTTAGAGGGCAGACCTAGAACTTTAGAGGCTTAGAGCTCACCTCTGCCTCCTAAGGTGTTAACCATCTACGTGTAACTCCTCTTCTCCCACCAGATGTTAGAAAGTGGTAGATTCTTTTTTTTTTTTTTTTGTCCACACTACACACACATCAGGAATTTTAAAGACCTCACAAGTGCAGCTCAAGGTAGAGTGATTCAAATGCCCCCAGGCTTCAACTTTCTCCTTCTGGGGCCTCCCTAAAAAATGACTTGGAAATGCCCTGGCATGTCTCATTGCACTATCTTGCTCACTGCTTGCTCACAGATCATGGAACCATTTGGAAGCTGATGAGGTATAAATATTATGGTTCAAAACTCAGTGACAACCAAATGTAAAATAGATAGCTAGTGGGAAGCAGCTACATCGCATGGGGAGATCAGCTTGGTGCTTTGTGACCACCTAGAGGGGTGGGATAGGGAGGGTGGGAGGGAGACGCAAGAGGAAGGAGATATGGGGATATATGTATATGTATAGCTGATTCAGTTTGTTATAAAGCAGAAACACACACACTATTGTAAAGCAATTATACTCCAATAAAGATAAAAAATAAATAAATAAGAGAGATGTCGAGTTTCTTGCCCTGTATGATATACTCGAATACAGAACTGTCAAACACCAAACCCTGTCTTAACCATCATTGCTACATTATCTTCCTCCTAGCAGATTGTTTAGTAAGATTCATGAAGAAAAACTGTTCTGTGATTTAATTTGTTTGGAAAGTGATACATATTATAATCCCCATGCCCTTGAATAATTAGAAATAACGATAATATATTAAGGCTATGAGAAATCCCAAAATTTTTCAAAAATAAAACACTTTTATATAACCCACCAGTTTTAAAAATTTTATGACCTAGAAATATTGATTGAAGAATGTTATCAGCTTCTGATGGAGCTAGTACTCTACAGAACATAACTTGATATCATGAGCTAGGGAAAAGTGACCTAGTCCTGAATTTCCCTCCCTTCTCTTAATATGTTTATGATTTTACTAAAATTATTTCTTGTTTGTTCATGAAGTCTTTTAAGTTCAGTATGGAATCCTGAATAGAATTTAAAGAGAGGATAACTTAAAGTCTTTTGTGGGAAACTTGGTCAACGGCTTGTCCAGGGAACTTGTTGCAGGCGTGCTTTCCCAGGAAATAAATGTGGATTTTGGCTCACCAAGTGCATAATATTGGATTAGATTTTTAAATTTCATCATTTTCTAACTCTTGCTAGATCATATGCTTCATGAAGGCAGGGGCTAAGTTTTATTTCATTCACTACTGTATAGCCAGTATAATTCTTGGGCCATTAAGAGCCACTGAATAAATACTTGTTGAATAAGATCTTGAATGATTTAACAACTGAGAAATGGCTTAAAAACTGAGTACATTCTCAAAATTAATCTCTGTCATTAAAATCCAGGATAGTGGTTGTCCTTAGGGTGGGAGTCAGGGGTAGTGACCAGAAGGGAGCAAATGGAGCCTTCTGCGGTTCACACAATATTTGTTCCCTGATCTTTGTGTTGGTTACCTGAGTGTGCGCAGTGTGTGAAAATTCATCAACCTGTGCATTTTTCCATATGTTTATTGTACTTTAATAGTGTTCAGGGAAATATAGGCAATCCAAAAGTGATCTATGGTTTCATCCATTTCATTAATCCATTCTGAATATGCCAGGTCTCATAGATATATGGAGATCAAAAATTCATTACCAACTATTGATGGAGAGTAGGGCGTGGTTAAACCTCATTTTGGTAAGCCATCCCTAGATGGACTTGAAATGCAAAGATACCATAATTGCCTTGGCTTGGACCTTTCCATCCTGTTTTGGACAGTTTTTCAAGTTATGCTTCCCTAAATGCTTGGGTTATTTAGCAGAGGAGGGAAGTTTCCTCTATTGTGATTCAAATTTTTGGTTTTACTTGCATCATTTCATTTAGTCCATTCAACAGTTTTGAGTTGAATGTTTTTAATCTCTGTTTTATAGGTGAAAATACTGAGACCCAAAAGACTAAATTTATTGGTCCAAAGTCGCAGGGCAAGCATGAGATTTCAACTTGGACTCTCTAGTCTTAAAGACCCAGGCTTTCCTAAAGACTGTGCTGCCATGGAATCAATTCTTCCTGTAGTGAGAGGAATCACTGTCTTGGATTAAAATAAAAAAACAAAAAACAAAATAAACAAGCAAAGAAAAAAATGTGACATTCATCACAAATTGGACTCCAAAAACACTATGTTCCTAAGATTTCAATTTACTTTTGATATCAATGTTTGACATATGTGGATTCCATGGATTTGACTTTTTAATTTGCATTTTAAATGAGCCATAATAAAAAATATGCATATCCTTGTGTGTGCTTCTGTATGTTTTTATACAAACACAAATACTATATATGTAAGTATAAGACAAATGAAATGTTCATAATTATCAATCAATAAACAAGTGTTATGTGAATTTTTTAGAACTGTCTTTAACCTTCCGTATTAGACATATTCACAAAATTCAATAACACCCTTATCATCTTGTTAGGTAGTTAGACATTAGCAGCAAGGTGGTGATAGTGGCGAAAAGACAAGGGGGAGTAGTTGAGTTACACCCCAACCATCTGGGGACCCTTCCCTGACTCCACTCAGAACAGGAGAAATTATGGTCGTGGGGTGGGCAACTTATCCTGAAAGAGGGACACAGTAACACGAGGGAACTTCCCTGGGCTGCGCATGCCCAGACCAGACAGGCGTATAACCTACAGTAAACCCAAACTCATTATACCATCATTATAATAAAATCTACATGTGGTTTTGTTCCCCAGCCCCCTCCATGGGCATTTCTTAGTGAATCAAGGGTGAGAGCATGCGCAATAGTAAACTTGTTACATAGCTCGGGACTGTCAATCAAATAATGATCCCCTGTCACTCACCCCGGCTGCCCGAAATATTCTCGAAAACGCCCTTAAGCCTGTACAGGAAAGCTGATTTCAGTTTGCAGAAACAGCTGCTCCCTCTCTCTGAGAGTGTACCTATGCTTAAATAAACTTTGCTTCGATCTTCCGCCGGAAGTGGTAGTCTGCAATTCTTTGCTTGCTATCGCGAGGACCGAGATTGCGGGTCCGGGTCTTCTCTTGACCTCCTTGGTTGAAGCTCTTGTGACCCAACCCACGCCAACCCCGTAACAATCTCGTTCTCTCTCTGTTTACAGATAGCATGCATTATGTTTAAAATTTTACATTTCTCAGCAAATGTCTTCTGTTGTTTGAATGATACAAGTTTAGAAGTGAAGTAGGTTGGATAAAATATAGCTTATTTATGTTTGGTCCAATCAGAAAGTGGAGCAATAATAATAAAAGAAAAATGTAAATTTGCTTTTTTAATTCATTTTGATAAGGCCTTGAAAAGGCAAGAGACTTTTATAAGGTAAATTCTGGAAACATCTTATTTAGATTATGCTTTTTCTGCCTTAGGAATGCAGATCAGAAGTCCAAACCTTGGCGCAAGTTTTCTTCTTTTATATTTTAAAACAATGTCATTTAGTTGCAAGATAAAATTTTTAAAAATGGGAGAAATCAGTCAATTCCAAAAGGTTCATTTTGTTTCTGACAATATTTCTCACATTTTCAATGAACTATGCAGAAAGAGAGTTGCTTAGCATGTGCCATTAATCATTTAGGTAAAAACAAGGGGGCCTTTAATTTTCAGTAAGCAGAAACACAGTGGCAAAGGAAGGCAAAATCAGTGGATGACTAGTAGCTTACTTATCTCCTAGAATAAAGTCTGATTTGGAAAAAAATATTGTGATTCCAGCAGCATTCATTTATGATTATTGAAGTCATTTATTCTCTGTGGCACATAAATATATCATTTGTCCAAATATATTGGCTTTAAAAAATTATCTTTTACTATTTATTTTCCCTGTTCAAAGTGAACATGAAGCTGACCTACAAGCATATTCAGTGGAAACTGTGGATATTCTGCCTCTGGAAGGACACTGCAGAGGTAATTTGCTTGCCACAAAAGGTCAGAGAAAACCATCAGAGTCATTGCATGAAAGGTACAAAACCTGATCACTTAAAGGTAAAGGAAAACAAATACGATTCAAACAAAGTTCTAGGCTAGGCTTTGATTGGAGGAGATATCAGTAAAGATGAATACAGAAGTGGAGATAGGGCAGGTAGCTCTTGAAAAATTATAGGGCACTCATTACAAAAAGGGATTTGATCCTTGTGTCAGGAGACAGAAATCACACAGTAAACCAAACAGGGAACGTTTAAATGCAAAGAATGATTAAATAACAATAGGAGATTAACTACTAAGGAATAAAGAGCAGTCTAAAGAATTCAATAGGAATAGAATAGGGGACTTAGGGGGCATCCACTGCCTCCAGGGATAAAATAGAGTACTTAAAAAACTAACATTTTTGGAAGATGATCCCCACCCCCAAGCAAAGTGGAGACTCAGACTTTGTTGGAAAAAGGTGGCTTTTGTGCACTAAATGGCAGAGAAATTTGCTGAGGTGCTGCAGGATGGGGCTGAAAGGCAGGAAACTGCCAGGTAGGGTGCTGGCGAGAGCTACCGAAAAGCTGCTTTTAGGGGCACCTAAAAGCCCCCCCCCTTTTTTTCCCTCTCTATACAACTTTCCTTATATTTCTTTTCTTGTGAAGAACTTGTTCAAGTATTATGTCCATTTAAAAAATTGAATTACTACATCTTCTTACTCATTTGTAGTCACTTCTAAATTCTGGAAACAAATCTATTGCCACTTAAATGTGTTGCAAATGTTTTCTCCCTTTACGTGGATTTAAAAAATATTCTTTAAATACTGCACTTTACGAGCATTCATAATTTTATTGTAGTCAGCTTTCTCAAATTTTCCCTCTGTGTTCTTTTTTTTTTTTTATTCTTAAATTTTAATTAATTTATTTATTTTGTCTGCGTTGGGTCTTCGTTCCTGTGCATGGGCTTTCTCTGGTTGTGGTGAGTGGGGGTTACTCTTCGTTGCGTTGCGTGGGCTTCTTATTGTGGTGGCTTCTCTTGTTGCAGAGCATGGGCTCTAAGGCACGCGGGCTTCAATAGTTGTGGCTCGCAGGCTCAGTAGTTGTGGCTCACGGGCTCTAGAGTGCAGGCTCAGTAGTTGTGGCACACGGGCTTAGTTGCTCCGCGGCATGTGGGATCTTTCCGGACCAGGGCTTGAACCTGTGTCCCCTGCATTGGCAGGCGGATTCTTAACCACTGCGCCACTAGGGAAGCCTCTTTCTCTGTGTTCTTTATGCCTTTTTGTGTGTTTAGGAAATCTTATAATATTCAAACTTGAACAAAAATTATATTTTCTTCTAAAAATTTATAAAATTTACCTTTTTAAAAGTGTCTTTGATTAAGCCAATTGATTTGAAATTAATTTTTTGCATATAATATTAGGAATATATTTTAATTTTTTATACCATAGAAAAAACAAATTATTCCAATACTATTTTTTGAATATTTTACTGTTTTCCTACTGATGTGCATTACCAGCCACATTATAAAATGGGTTTCCATGCTTAGGTCTGTTTCTGGGTTCTCTCTGCCCCTTTGATCTATTCTGTGCCAATTACCACACTATTGTAATTTGTATTAAAATTTTACCTGGTTCTCCTTCTTCAGCAGTGTCTTAGCTTCTCTGAGCTCTTTGCTATTCCATAAGTCTTCCACCGTCAGCTTGTCAAGTTCTTTGAAATATGCTAGTGAGAGTTTGCCATGCAATATCGTCAAATCTATAGATATGAGGAAAAGTTAACAGTTTTACTATATTGGGTTTGACAACCCCAAATCAGAATTAGTTAATTAATTGATTGATTAATTAATTTATAAAACAGATTTATTGAGGTATAATTTGCCTACCATAAAATTCACCAATTTTAAGTGTACAGTTTGATGAGTTTAGTAAATTTATTGTGCAACCATCACTACCATCCAGTTTTAGAATATTTCCATCACCCCAAAGTCTCCTGGTGCCCATTTAAAGCCAATTTCCACTCTCAGCCTTAGTCACAGGCAACCACTGATCTACTTTCTGTTTCTAGAGATTTGCCCTCTTTAGAAATATCATACAAATAGGATCATATAATATTCACTCTTTTATGTTGTCTTCCTTAATTTAACATATTTTTTTTGAGATTCATCCATATTGTTACAGGTAACAGTAGTTTGTTCCTTTTTATCGTTGAATAGGATTTTACTATATGGCTATACCACATTTTGTTTATCCATTCATCTGCTGATGGACACTTGGGTCATTTCTACCTTTTAGCTATAGTGAATAATGCTGCTGTGAACATGAGTGTACAAATACCTCTTTAGGTCCCTGCTTTCACTTATTTTGAGTATATATCTAGAAGTGGAATTACTAGATTGCATGGCAACCCTATTTAATTTTTTGAGGAATTGCCATACCATTTTTTATAGCAGCTGCACCATTTTACATTCCCATCAGCCATGCACAGAGGTTCCAATTTCTCTATGGCCTTGCCAACACTTGTATTTTCTGATTTTTAAAATTTATTTTATACTAACCATCCTAATGGGTGTGAAGTGGTATCTCATTCTGGTTTTGATTTGCATTCTCTAATGATTAGTGATACTGAGCATATTTTCAAATGCTTATTGGCCATGTGTATATTTTCTTTGGAGAAATGTCTCTTCAAATCCTTTGCCAATTTTTTAATTGGGGTGTTTTTTTGTTGTTGAGTTGTAGGAGTTCTTTGTATATTATGAATAGCAATCCTTTATCAGATGTATGATTTGCAAATATTTTCTCCTATTCCATAGGTTTTCTTTTCACTCTGTTGATAGTGTCCTTTGATGCACAAAAATTTAAATTTCTGGTGAAGTCCAACTTATCTGTTTTTTCTTTTGTTGCCTGTGTTTTTGATGTCATAGCCAAGAAATCATTACCAAATCCAATGCCATGAATATTTCCCCCTATGTTTTCTTCTAAGAATTCTATAGTTTTAGTTCTTTCATTTAGGTCTTTCATCTATTTGAGTTAATTTTGGTATATGGTGTAAGGTAAGGGTCCAACTTCATTCTTTTGCATGTAGCTATTTTCACAGATACATTTGCTGAAGACTGTTGAATGGTCTTGGCATCTTCATTGAAAGTCATTTGCCCACATGCTAGGGTTATAATTAAATGACAATAAAGTAGAAAATAGAAGTAGAAAAGATATGAAGATTTGTTACAAACCCAAAGAATAAGAACCCAAATAATAAGAATTTCATAAGAATAGAAGAGAAAATTTTATGGGAAGGAAATGAATGATGGAAAAATTAAATAAAGTTTAACAGAACTAAAGGACATGAGTCTCCAAGTGACTAGCATAGAGAAAGAAAAAAAAAATCCACATCTAGGAATATCACTGTGAAATTTCAAACATTAAAGATAAAGAGATAATCCATAAACAGTCCATGGATCAAGGTAGGGATGGAGGGAGCAGGTGCCTATAAAGAAATGGGAATGAGAATGGGTCCAACTTCTCAAAAGAAATCCTAGATGTCAAATGATGGTGGATCAATGTTTTAAAGGTTATGAAGGAAACACAAAAATCAGTTGCATTACCATACACTAACAATGAACAATCTAAAAAAGAAATTAAAAAATAATTTCATTTACAGTAACATTAAAAAGAATGAAATACTCAGGAATAAACTTAACCAAGGAAGCAAAAGACTTGTACACTAAAAGCTACAAAACGTTGCTAAAAGAAAGTAAAGAAAACACAGAAATGGAAGGACATATCTGTTCATGGATTAGAACACTTAATATTGGTAAGATGTCAATACTACTCAGAGCCATCTACAAATTCTGGGCAATCTATTAAAAATCCCAGCAGTGTTTTTGCAGAAATAGAAAAATTCATCCTATATACATGCAGAATTTTAGGGGACCCGGAAAAGCCAAAACAATCTTGAAAAGGTATAACAAAGTTGGAGGAGGTCTCACACATCCTGATTTCAACACACACTACAAAGCTACGATAATCAAAACAGTGTGGCACTGATGTAAAGACAGATATATAGACCAACGAAATAGAACAGAGAGTCCAGAATTTTTTAAATGTCTCAGTAAAGTTACATAAATTTTACCTAAAAGTTTTGCATATCTTTTGTTGTGTTCATTTCTACAATCTTTGATTTTTAAAAATTCTATTGTAAATGGCATTTTTGAGTTTCATTTCCTGGTCTTTGGTAATACATAGATATGTAATTAATTTTATATTGATTTTGTATTTATTAAACTCGATAAACTCTTAAATTCATTCAAATATTTTGGTGGTAGATACATTTGGGCTTTCTGTATTGACAAACATGTTATTTGTAAATAATGACAGTTTTGCTTCTACCTTTCCAAACATTACAGTTTAGTATTTCTTCTTCTTTTCTTATTGTACAGGCTAATACCGCCAGTAAAATGGTGAATGCAAATAGTTACAGTGGACATGGACATCTTTGTTGTTTTTTTTTTAAGGGAAGGATTTTAAGTTTTCAACATTTCGTATATGAATTTTACTAATCCTTCTGTAGATACTTTTTTTTAGCAGATTAAGCAAGTTTCCTTCAATTTATTTTCTGACATAAGAGCCCTTGTTTCTTCATTATTTTTAGTTCTGTGTTCTAACTTTTTTAACATATGAAACATAAATATTTTATATTCTACATCTGATAATTCCAATATTTGCAGTAATTATTTTTCTGATTCTTCAATTTATGATTTTTGCTGACTCCCTCAGGTGTTATTTCCCCATGTTTAGTGATTTTTCTTTTTTATTATGAATTCAGGTTCCATGGAACACTGCCTGCAGTAACGTCTTTCAGCCTGAGTTTTAAGTATGATTTTCCATAAGGGAGGTGTGAATGCTTCTGGTAGGCAATGGGAGAATTACAACCCAAACTTCAACTTGAGTTTTAGGTACTATGAATTTTAGTCACATACTTGTCTTCTTAGGGATTCTTGGGGAGAATTTTATTTTCTTTCTGTACAGATCCAAAGTCAAGAGAGGTGAGTAGACCTCAGATAGACCCCTGGGTAACAATTTTTTTCTAGTTCACCCCTCAAGGGTCCTTGTTTATGAAGGGGGTTCAAATGATTCCCTAACCTGATTGGGTAAATTGACTTGTGCATGGACCTAGAAGCTCAATTTCAGGACCCCTAGGGATTGGCCTATGTCTTTAAGGCCAAATGGGGTTCTTGGTTTCATTTTCTCTTATGGATTTGTAAATATTGTTTCCAGCATTGGAGAAAGTCTCTTTCTCTTAAGTTCAGAGTGCTTAAAATTTTAAGTAAGTTATCAAGCCAATTGTCTCCCTGGACCAGGAAGGACTTTATATGGATAACTAGACATGAACCGCCCCCCACCCCCCGCCCCACAGAGCATCTTCCTTAAAGCAGTTATTACAAATATTATAAGGAACTGAGTACTTAAATAATTAATGACTGTGTACCTTTTTAGGATATAAGTTCCTGAAGGATAGAGTCTATGTTCGTTTTTTTGTGCTGTATTTCTATCACCTCACACAATATTTTTCAGATAGTAAGCAGTGAATAAATGTTTTTAGATGGATGAATGAATTAAATTATTGTATGGGAAATGCTGAGTTAAAGCATTTTCATCACTGAAGATCTTCTGTGCACCTTAATATGTGGTCAAATATTGCTCGTCACTGAAAATAAGATCAAAGAAATACAATATTTTTAGGTAAAATTTACAAAAGCATATTGAGATGTTTAAAAAATATGACTGATGTTTAAAATATTTTGCATTGCAACAGAATACATATGTAGTTTGAGCATGGCCCAAGGATCGCTAATTTTCAAAGTTAAGATAAAACGATACCATTTATCACATACAGTGACAGAGATCCTATCATGAGTAAGACAAGATAGTAATAAAGAAAAGAAGGAATTGGGTCATGAATAGAATTTGGAATTTCACAGTTTGCAATAGAACATAATGAAGATAGAACTTGGCCCACTGGTTGTCTTTGGTGGTTTGATTATGGAGGATACATATAATTTTATTTCATATTTCATCTGTCAAATCATTTAAGTATGTATGTTAGTACTATTTAAAATGAAATCACTTGGTCATTTTATTTTTCTCCAGAAAACAGTACACTGTGCCACCTTCATATGTGTATATATATTTACATATAGGCATATGTATATTTACTGATATATGTATATATGCATGTATTTATATGTATGAATGTATATATGCATATGTATATACGTATATGTATATATATATGTATGTATTATTTTTTAACTCTAAAAAAGGTTCTTCAATCTCTTTTGTGGATGTGTTTTATTATTTCACATGTTTTGGTCAGGAAGTGCTTATGTAATTTATGAAAATCCTTCTTGGTATAATGGTAAACAATGTTATCCTCATCTACTAGAATTGGAGAATAATCCCTCAATATTAATAGTGAACATATTTCTATATGATGTAAAGTTGTGATAGAATGGAAAAATATATTTTGATATTGCATTCTTTGGGTCAGAAAATCTCAATTCCTATAGCCGGTCTTCCTGCATTTAGTTTGTTTTAACAAACACTTCTTGAGGACATTTTCTGTACCAGGCAGGGTGCTACTTGCTGCAGAAAAACATATAAATAAGTTACAATCTCTGTGTTAATTGAAACAAATAATTTCAACAAAATATATATGAACAAAGCTTGAGATTACAAGAAAGATAACTTGGTTTCCTGCTCGGCTGAGGGCACATGGTCATACAAATTTCATAGCCATACTAGGAAATACTTTAGTTATTTTACATGGCTCTGAATGCATGACTCAGATTCAAATTCTTATTGCCATTCAGATCCTAAGAATAGGAATACAGTTTTGTTACTATATACCTTTTCCACTTATGACTTCTTTGCAGTAGCAAGTTGACTAAAGGAAAGGGAATCCACATCTGACTCTCTAGTTTGGAAGATGCATTTCTGAAAATGGGAACACCACCTGAATTAGGGCTGTGTAATATTATTATAGTCCAGTCGGAGTGGAGCTGTGTTCTCAGAACCATTTTTTCAAGTTATCTTTCATTCTCCTTAAGACTCTGTAATGTCATGCCCTGCCTCTATCACTGGTTTCTTCCACCTCCATTCATACAATTGGCGATCAGCTTCCCAGGGGGTAACAAAGCTTATGATGTCTTCATAATGTCAGACAATATCCACCTATCCCTATGCGCTGGCTGATCTTTACCATCTGTTTCCATGACAACTGCCTTATAGGCTGTTCCATGTACCATAAAAGCAGCATTTTAATATCCAGCATTATATGGTCCCCTTATTGATTTGGGTCAGGTATACCAATATCACTTACACAGCTTTGGTCAGCCATTGTAGGTTCAAAGCAGTATAAGAGAACACAAAACAAAGAGGGGTTGCAGTGTGGTTAAGTGATATGTTGTAGAAAAGACTTGATTCTTGACCAAAAGGTAGAAAGTTCTTTGACTGAATGAGGAAAAAAATTATAGTACTCAGAACATGTGAAAAAAACTACACTGTAATGAAAATAAATATATTTATATTTAAAGTATTAAAAGAACAAATAGAATTACAAGTCAGCATTGCATGGAGAGCAGGGTAAATGAGGTGTATATGTGTATTTTTGATTCTCTTTATTGTAGTTGATTTACAATATTATGTTTTAAGTGTACAACACAGTAATTTGATATTTTGCATAGATTATACTCCATACGAAGTTATTATAAAATGTTGACTATATTCCCTATGTTGTGCATTACGTCCTTGTAACTTATTTATTTTTTACAACGTAGTTTATGTCTCTTAATCCTTATTACCTATTTTACACCTCCCCTAACCCCTCTCCCCTCTGGTGACCACTAGTTTGTTCTTTGTATCTATGACTCTCTTTCTCTTTTGTTACGTTTTTTCATTTGTTTTGCTTTTTAGATTCCACATATAAGTGAAATCATTAGTATTTGTCTTTCTCTGTCTGACTTATCTCACTTAGCATAATGCCCTCCAGGTCTATCCCTATTGTTGGAAATGGCAAAATTTTATTCTTTTTTATGGCTAAGTAATATTCCATTGTGTGTGCATGTATGTGTGTGTATATATATCCCACATCTTCTTTATTCATTCATTTCTTTCTTATGGCTGAATAATATTCCATTGTGTGTGTATGTGTGACATAATTGTTTATTCATCATCCAATGATGAATACCTAGGTAGTTCCTATATCTGGGCTGTTGTAAATAATGTTACTATGAACATTGGGGTGCATATATCTTTTTGAATGAGTGTTTCCTTTTTCTTTGGATAACTAACCAGAAGTGGAGTTGCTGGATCATATGATAGTACTATTTTTAATTTTTTGAGGAATTACAGCAGTGGCTGAACCAATTTACATTCCCACTAAGTGTACTAAGGTTCCCTTTTCTCCACATCCTCACCAACACTTGTTATTTCTTGTCTTTTTGACAGTAGCCCTTCTGAGAGGTGTTAGATGATGTCTCATTGTGGATTTGATTTGCATTTTCCTGATGATTAGCAATGTTGAGCATCTTTTCAAGTGCCTGTTGATCATCTGTATGTCTTATTTGGAAAAAAACGTCTATTCAGGTCCTCTGCCCATATTTTAATTAGGTTTAATTTTTTGATTTTAAGTTGTATGAGTCCTTTAGATATTTTGCATATTAACCTTTATGGAAAACATTGTTTGCAAGTATCTTCTATTCAGTAGGTTGCCTTTTTATTTTGTTGATGGTTTCCTTCTCTGTGCAAAAGCTTTGAAGTTTGATTAGGTTCCATTTGTTTATTTTTTCTTTTGTTTACCTTGCCTGAGGAGATGAATCCAAAACAATATTGCTAAGGCCAATATCCAAGAGCATACAGCTTATGTTTTCTTGTAGGATTTTTATGATTTCAGGTCTAACATTTAGATCTTTAATCAATTTTGAGTTTGTTTTTGTATATGGTGTGAGAAAATATTCTAGTTTCATGCTTTTACATGTAGCTGTCCAGTTTTTCTAACATCACTCATTGCAGAGACTGTCTTTTCCCCATGGTATACTCTTGCCTCCTTTGTCATAAATTAATTGACCATATATGCCTGGGTTTATTTCTGGGCTCTCTATTCTGTTCCATTCATATATGTGTCTGTTTTTGTGCCAGTATGTGTCTGTCTTGATGACTATAGCTTTGTAGTATAGTCTCAAGTCAGGGATCGTGAAACCTCCAGCTTTGTTCTTCTTCCTCAAGACAGCTGTAGCTATTACAGTTCTTTTGTGATTCCATACAAATTTTAGGATTATTTGTTCTAATTCTGTGAAAAATGTTATTGGTATTTTGATAGGGATTGCATTAAATCTGTAGATTGCTTTGGATAGCATGGACATTTTAACAGTATTAATTCTTCCAATCCATGAACATGGATATCTTTACATTTATTTGTATCAGCTTCGATTTTCTTCATTAATGTCATAGTTTCCAGAGTGCATGTCTTTCACCTCCTTGGTTAAATTTATTCCTAGGTATTTTATTCCTTTGATTCAATTATAAATGGAATCATTTACTTGATTTCTATTTCTGATAGTTCATTATTTGTGTATAGAAATGCAACAGATTTCTGTATATTGATCTTATATCCTGCAACTTTACTGAACTCATTTATTAGTTATAATATTTTTTGTGGAGTCTTAGGGTTTTCTATATATAGTGTTATGTCATCTGCAAACAGTGGCAGTTTTACTTCTTCCCTTCCAATTTGGATGACTTTTATTTATTTTCCTTGTCTGATTGCTGTGTCTAGGACTTCCAATACTATGTTAAATAGAAGTGGTGAGTGGATATCCGTGTCTTATTCTCCATCTTAGAGGAAAATTTTCAGCTTTTCACCATTGAGTATGATATTACCTGTAGGTTTTTCATAAATGGCCTTTGTTATGTTGAGGTATGTTCCCCCTATACCAACTTCCTTGAGAGTTTTTGTCATGAATAGATGTTGAATTTTGCCAAATGCTTCTTCTGCATCTATTGAGATCATCATGTGATTTTTATGTTTATTTTATTTGGATTCAGGAATAAGAGGATTGACAACTCACCATGCACCAAGTCACAGCATGGGTGCTCATTTTTTACTCTTCACCAAATTCTGCAGTGGATTCTTTGTTTCTAAAGTAGCAATACTAATAATCAAAGAGATTACAAAGCTCACCCAAGTTTATGTTCTTAGCAGGTAAAAAAAAAAAAAAAAAAATTAAGATTCACATTCGGGTCTGTCCACTCCCCAAGGACATGCTCTCTCCTGTAGCCTGCAGTGCTTCCCAGTTGTTAGGATTGTGAAATAAAATTATTAAGGGCACAATTTAGGTGAGCTTGACACATCATGAGTGCTTAACAAGTGCTAAATGTCATATGTTGTTGTTTTTATATTGTGCTATCATACAATTAGGGTTTTCTAGTGGAAGAGAAGGAACAACGAAGAGTCAGCAGGATCACCTTCACTAGTTGGTGTGTATATCCAGTGTTTCTCACAGCGTATAAAGTACTTAGAGCAGTACATTTCAAAATTTAAAGGGCATAAGAATCACCTGGGGATTTTCTAAAAATAAAGATTCTGATTTGGTAGGTCTAGGGAGGGTCCCAAGATACTGCATTTCTAACAAAGCTCAGGGATGATGCTGATGCACATGGATCACACTTGGCGTAGCGAAAGCCTAAACACCTACGTAAGAGTCACCTCGTGCATTTATTTAAAATGCAATTACTGTGCCATAGTTACTGAATTAGAATTCTTGAGTGTGAAACTCGAGAATTTGAATTGTCTACACAATCTTAGGTTCTTTTTCACACTAAAATTTAAGAACTATTTGTGTAGTCAAAGGCTCAATGGTTTCTGTTATACTGTACTATTGTGAGAGAACAGAAATGTTAACTTTTGTTCTCATATGCTGATAAGTTTCATATTTTGATTTATTGGAAGATTGACCAGGCTTATCTCGTGATTATTTTATAATGTGATTTCAGGAATCAAAAATCTACTTATTAGTGGCGAGTTTGGGGTACTTTAGTGTCCTCTGATTCATTCTGTTTCTGCTCAGTGTTAAGAGTGAGGCTCCTAAAAGGGAACCCTCCTGCACTGTTGGTGGGAATGTAAATTGCTGCAAGACTATGGAAAACAGTGTGGCGGTTCCTCTGAAAACTAAAAATAGAGCTACCATATGATCCAGGAATCCTGCTCCTGGGCATATATCTGGAGAAAACTATAATTCAAAAAGATACATGCACCCCTATGTTCATTGCAGCACTATTTACAATAGCCAAGACATGGAAACAACCTAAATGTCCATCAACAGATGAATGGATAAAGAAGATGGGGTATATACATACAAAGGAATACTACTCAACCATAAAAGTAACAACATAATGCCATTTGCAGCAACATGGATGAGCCTAAAGATTATCATATTAAGTGAAGTAAGTCAGAAAGAGAAAGACAAATACCATATGATATCACTTATATGTGGAATCTGAAATATGACACAAATGAACTTTTCTATGAAACAGACCCACAGACATAGAGAACAGACATGTCGTTGCCAAGGGAGGGTTGGGAGAGGGATGGAATGGGAGTTTGGTATTAGCAGATGCAAACTATTTTATATATAGAATGAATAAATAACAAGGTCCTACTCTATAGCACAGGGAATTATACTCAGTATCCTGTGATAAACCATAATGGAAAAGAATATAAAAAAGAATGTATATATATAACCGAATCACTCTGCTGTACAGCAGAATTAACAGAACATTGTAAATCAACTATACTTCAGTTTAAAAAAAGAGTGAGTCTCCTGCTCCTTCTTATTTTATGCTCTTCCTTCATGATGATAATTCCATAAAGAGATGAATCTAAATGGAGTTATTCCAGCTTTCTTTCCTGAGGTGAGCCTTCTCCCTAGAGTTTATGGTGTATGTACTTGTGAGTATCATATCTTAGGATTAGGCTGAAGAATTAGCCACCCTGTTCAGTGTCACAAAGAAAACACAAGCCAGAGAGGGGAGGAGAGACATAAAAATCAGAGGCCCTCAAACAGAAGTCACAGAAAGGACAGAATACAGAAGGATGTTCATGAGTATTAAGAGGTTAGTTTTGTGTTTCAAAACAGAGTTCATGAAGAAGCTGTCTTAAAGAGTCATTTGACAAATTTTAATTCAGCTAATACTGACTGAGAACTTGCATGTGTCATGTGCTAGATGGCAGAAGAAGACAGATAAAAGGATACAACCCTTTTCCTTGTGGCAATTTCAATTTAGCAGGAGAGGATGGTGTGACCTAATAGAGGAAACTTAAATATGTATTCCTGGTGAGAAGAAAGTGAATGAGTCATTTTCTTCCAGGTATTTTCCACACCTTTCCAGGTCATTTAAAAAAATTCAATGAGGAAAACCTATACCCACAAAAGTTTTGAATAATATACAATGACTGAAAACAATCCCGATACCCATGAACAGGTAAATGAATAAGCAAACTGTGACACAGTGGACCACTCCTCAGCAATAAAAAGAATGAACAAATGATATGTGTAAAACATGGATGAATCTCAAAAACATTATGTTAGAGAATGAAGCCAGATATAATACATTGCATATTGTATGACTCACTCTACATAAAGTTCAAGAGAAGGTAAGACTAATCTATGGTGTCAGAAATTAGAACACTGATCATTTATGTTGATGGGGGTTGGCTGGAAAGAGCATGTAGGAACTGTCTGGAGTGATGAAAAAGCCTTCATTTTGATAAAGGTGGTAGTTACCAGAGTATATACATTTACTAAAATTCATTTAAGATTTGTACATTTCACTACATGTAAATTTTATCCTTCCCAAATGAAAAACGTGTGGTTATGTTTGTTAGGGATTGGCAAGTCTGCTTTTGAATTTGAATTTATCGGCAGATTTTCTTGAACCTATTTTTTTTTAAATAATAGAAAACAACAGATCAGGGACCTATTCCCCTCCTAACTAAGTTACAAGCCACACCTTTATTTCTTTCATTGTAATTTCTTCCTCACAGAGTTATTTAAATAATTACATGATATAATGTCTATAAAGCACCTAATGCAGTATGTACTTAATAATGATTAGCTACTATTACCATTGCAATAGGGATTTATATATAATGTTCATAAAGAAGGGAAGAGGCAGGTAGAGTTTACCTTGCAGAAGATCAAATGACTGATGTATGGAGATGGTAAGGCAGCCATTATACAAGGGGTGGGGTTAAGTTGTTAATTTGTGAGCAATTGAAAGGTCAAGACAGGGAATTTTCATTTGATCTGAGAAGCAGTTGAAACTATTATTTCACAGAAGTAGATTAAGGCAATAGTGCATATAAAGTATGGTTCTGATTGCATAAGAAAATTTTAATATTATCCTGACTGGGTAAGACCTTGTGTGTTATAGATAGCAGGATGATTGATCAAAGAAAGACCTATGAGGAAAAGAAGGTGTGTAGAAAACTATTTGAAATTAAATGTTTTTCTCTTTTACTGTGGGTCTGAAAAAGAAGCTACCCGTCTGTGAAATGTATCAATAGTATGTGAGAAGTGGCAGCAGGTGATAGTAAAAAAAAGACATGAAAAACCCAAAAGGAGGGAGAATGCCAAGTTTGTTATCATGAGAAAATTTTGTCCACAGTGGAAATGTTTAGGTGGAATAACAGTTTGGATTTAGAATATTTTTATTCATATGTTATCAAAATGCTTCCACAGTATGACTTCTTCCTGGAATAGTCCATCTCAGGGAATCTCAATGGAAAGGACATAGAATTCGGAGTCAGACATTCCTGGGGGTGACGTCAAGCTTGAATAGTTGCTTAACCTCTTTGAACCTCAATTTCCTCATGGGACAAAATGGGGTAATAATAACATCCTCATGAGATTTGTTTTGAGGACTAAACGAGATGATGTACTTGAAGTGCCAGAATAGGCGTCTTCTACATATTCATAGTATCCTGTCAAATAATGATAATTTCAGAATCAATATCATTGAGAATGCGAATGTCCTTTTAGTTTCACCATGTCCATTATTCCTAGCATGTAAATTGAACATTTAATTCTTCTCTCCTTCAATGGAATGATGGCATTTCCTCTTTTCAATTCTATTGTATATCTCATCACCCCTCAACTTACTATAGAAAAAAAAAATGTGCTGAGTTAAAGGACAGTGGGAGTGCATGTTAAGGTAGGATTCACTGTAATTTGTTAAAAGATCCGTGAAATGCAATCAGTGACCATCTAGTAATTCTTGTTTTGTTTCATTTTTTTATGAGAGAGCTGGGTCTATAATGGAGTATTTTCCTTTCTCAGACTCTTCCTGAAAATTTGCTCTGTTAACATATCATGCTGTGAAGTTGCAATTTTTGCTTTAAAAATCCCTTTTTCTTTAAATGAAAATCAGCCAAGCCATGTAAAAGGTACACTTTCCTTGAAGAGAAAGAAAAAATCTCTTGGATTTATTTGCTTTTAGCTTAAAAACAAAATTCCATCTTATTAAAATATCTTGATGTGTTACGAATGTAGTAGTCCTCGAATTTTTATCTGAATCAAACGTCTGAGTTTGCTAATCTCTTCACTGTTTTCTAAAGGTTGTCTACTTTTCTGCTGAAATAATAAATGGGTAAATATCATGTTAGATGCTTGCATCTTTAATATGCCAGCACCTTCTGTCCTAGAGGCATATTGTGCCAGATGGAATGTTTCATAAACACTACAACAAACAAATTACATTAGATACCCTGGCTCGCACAGTGACACACAGCACCTTGATATAACTCAATTTTGTCTTTGCCTACTCTCAACCATTGCATTTTAAATCAGCACTGGGATAGTACAAACTATCATGTCTGAATAGAATGATAAATCTGCCCACTATGTTTATAAAGCATTCAGCCTCTATTAATTTCTTCACAGAAATATTTATGCTAATAGTCAAACCTTAGAATGACAAAGTAAGATTATTTTTCTCATAAAATTATTTTTAAAAGGGCAGTATCTCTTTCTATGGGTATTCTAAGCATTATGAAAGGAAACAATTGAAACAAATTTGAATCATTGTTTCAGTATTTACAGTTGAGCAAATGAATTAATGTAGACATTTTTTAAATTGATTTTTTTTTTTTTTGTCTGTGCTGGGTCTTCGTTTCTGTCCGAGGGCTTTCTCTAGTTGCGGCAAGCGGGGGCCACTCTTCATCGCGGTGTGCGGGACTTACACTATCGCGGCCTCTCTTGTTGTGGAGCACAGGCTCCAGACGCGCAGGCTCAGTAATTGTGGCTCACGGGCCCAGTTGCTCTGTGGCATGTGGGATCTTCCCAGACCAGGGCTCGAACCCGTGTCCCCTGCATTGGCAGGCAGATTCTCAACCACTGCGCCACCAGGGAAGCCCTAAATGGATTTTTTAAAGAAATTGTTAAGTTGAAGGTTGAAGAAAAGATAAGTAATTCCTATCACAAACTATTACAACTCTTTGGTACTTAAAGAAGGAATATGTTTATTTTCAATATGTAAGCAGAAGGGTGACAGAACACATAGGCGAAAATAGCAGTTAGGTAGATAGATGATACATAGGAAGATAGATTAATATAGATAAAAGGATAAGTAATGGATGGATGGATGGATGGATGGATGGATGGATGGATGGATGGATAGACAGATGGGTGCATAGGTGGATAAATAGTTGGAGCTCACCTAATACTAGGAAGTCAAGAACAATATTTATTTCTCCAGTCTGAATAATAAAATGTGTTCTTGAATGGTCTAAGTGCTTAAATTAAACAAGCACATCTAGTTCAAGAGTTTTATTATAGATGCTGTTTCAGAGATGAATTAACATCACAAGTTGCCGGCATTAGAATAAAATACTATAAAAAATGATCTGTGTACTACAAAGATGGGTTTGAACATCCCCCTTTTTTCACAAAGACCTTCTTGTCCACAGTTGCCTGCCCTCTTAACTTCCGGGGGCTTGTCTGGAGGCCTGTCTCTGAGCCCCAAGGATTCAAAGCATGCCCCCCACCGCCACTATGAGGAGGTTTCTATATGAACATGTTTCCATTCCTAAGACAAGGTGATAATTATGTTCTTCATGATGTGGCTTGCCTTTACAATCTAGTTTATTGTGCAATTTAGTAGAAACCAAGGAAAGCTTAGGAAATGCCTCGTGAATTCATGGATTAAAATCATTGTCTTAATTGGAAGCTCCTTAATCTCATGAAGGAAACAATGAAACTTGTAGCTGCATGGCAAAGTAAAGAAACTGACAGCTTTTTTTTCAATTAGTGCCCTAAAATACAATTTCAATAGGCTAGCGATGGCGAGTTATTTAAAACATAAAAGCACCAGTAAACTATGTAAATCAGGAATTGCATAAATCATAATAAAATTCCTAAAATTCTCTCCCTCTTAAAAAAATAATTTTTCACTAAGCATACAGTTTGAAATGTGTGATCAAAGAGAATATATTATGCAAATGAATCCAGCCAATGATTTAGCAAAATATCTTTTTTTAAAAAACACCTTTGATAAATCATGACTGTTCTCTGTGCTGAATCAGTTAGCTATTTGAGAAAGAAAATATATATGATTAATTTAAACTTTAGTTATCATAATTTAACATGAGCACCATTTAGAACAAAACAGTTATCCGATTTGATTGATAATGGATCCCTTTTTTAATGTTTTCTATTATAAAATTTACCATAACAAATTTTGAGAAATTACTGAAACATAAAAGAAAAACACTCATAACCTTAATAGCCTAACATACATTTTCTATTTTTTCAATCTTATTTAATATTCAGCTTTTTTTTTTTGGAACATACTGTTTATACACAGATGCTTTTCTTATTTTCTGTTATAAAGTCAGCATTTTGAGCTTATTAGTCTTTGTAATACCCAATTTTAATGGTTGAAAAATATTCCATTCTGTGGTTTTAAGCCATTCCTTTATTATTGGACCTGGGCACTTTCTTATCTGTATATTTTGTTGTAATTTGAATAGAATTACCACTTTAATAATGGTTACAAGAAGTGGAATTACTAGTTTGAAGCAAAAGAACTTGAAATTTTTCTTACTTTTTCGGTTTTGCCTAATTCTTGCTAGACCTTGAATAAGAGATATTTAATAAACTTTTAAAAAATTTTTATTTTTTATTGGAGAAAAATTGCTTTACAATGTTGTGTTAGTTTCTGCTGTACAATGAAGTGAATCAGCTATATGTATGCATATATCCCCTCCCTCTTGGACCTCCCTTACCCCCCATCCCACCCATCTAGGTTGTCACAGAGCACTGAGCTGAGCTCCCTGTGCTATACAGCATGTTCCCACTAGCTATCTATTTTACACATTTTAAAAATACATAAATGGAACAATATTATTGTTAAGGTGTTCTTTCTAAAAGTCTTCCCCCAAAAGCTTATGAAAACTCTGGAGTCACAGGAAACTGAATTGGACCCTTCCACTTACTCATGACCCATGACAAACTGCTTACATTTTCTTGGCCTAGGTTTTATCAAGTGTACAGATACACTGATCTAAGTGTATTAGATCTAACTTTTGAGAGTTTTGTTTGAATATTAAACAATAAATTGCTGGGGATTCCCTTGCGGTCCAGTGGTGAGGACTCCAAGCTTCCACTGTAGGGGGCACAGGTTTGATTCCTGGTCAGGGAACTAAGATCTTGCATCCAAAGGCCACTTGGTGTGGCCAAAAAAAAAAAAAAAAAAAAGAAAAAAAGGAAATGTCATGTAAAGTACTTAGTACAGTAAAGTCTGGATAGTATTATCAATTCCTTAAAAGTTGATGTTGATATTGAAAATCTCTACTCAGTTCTTCAATAAATTAATTCATTAAATTGCACGTTTAAAAATATTTATCCAAAAACACATGATCATTAAGTCAATATAAATCAGCTAAAATGTGCTGACTGAAAGGTCTCAGATGGGCTGGGCTTTTGTTCCCCCTGGAATTGGCCAGTGGTTTGGGCATCATACAAACTCTCTGGATCAGATATCTGTATGATTGATTGAATTGGCCAGGTAGTCAATCTGAATTGGCTCTTGAGACAGTATTTATCAAACAGACGTGTCTCTGAGTGACAAGTATGGCTGTAGGCATTCACATCTCACACTCCCACAATGACATGACGATGTAATGTGCTCTTCTCAAGCTTTAATTTGGCAAGGAGTCCCTGCCTCTGAAAGCAAGGATGTGACAGCTGTCTGAGGAGGCACACCATGTACGGGAGAAATTATACAACCGCAAAGACAGGGCTTTGCTCTGTCATTACCATCATCATTTAATATTTATCAGAGTGTCCGCAATGTGTGTTGTACTTTACAGGCTGCAGGCATCACTGTACCTCAGAAGAGAGGAGATGAAAGTCAGCACATGCCAAAGAAGAAACAAACACCCGGCTCCATTAAACGTTCATGTGATATTTAGAAAGATGCTACTTACTTCTGAGTCTTGAGATGGTACACCCTGGTGGGAAACTTCCTATCCTGCAATCATAGGTCTTCAAAAGGAGAAGAAACAAAGGTAAGATTGAAAATATTTTTTTAAACAATGATCCTGCTATCAAGGTAAGGTTGAAGGCTATTTTGACGGTATGCTCTCTTTCTCTCTTTTTCCCTAGGGGAGAAGTGAAGAAGGTAGATGCAAAGCCTTATATTTCAAGTGCCACATTTAAGATGTTAAATTGCTCCTAGAGCTCATTCATTTCTGGGAGGTGACAGCAGAGTAATAGCAAACAATCTGTACTGAAGCAAAGATTTCTATTTGGATGTGAGTCAATACTATCAGCAATTCTAATTTGATTTTATACTTCTACTCTAACAAGTTATTAATGTTTTTGATTGTAAAACTAATAGGAGAAATTATATAAAATATAAAATGTACAAAGAATATAATAAAAGTCAATTTCTTAAATTCACCACATTTAACATTTTGGGTGCTACATTTCCATTCTGTCATTTTTCCATTTAGGAAAGATTTTCCTTATGAAACTTTTAATTTTCTTTCTGTCATTAGAATGTAAGTACTTTCTCATTAAATATTCTAACAAATGATTTCTATTATTCTTTAAAATAGGTAATTAATAAAGATTCTTTATGATAGGTAACTAGAAAATACATTCCTGGCACAAAAAGGCATGCCCATTTTAAATTTTGATGGATACCAACTAATTCATTTTTTTTTTTACAGTTATTACATATATTGGCTATATTTCCCCTGTTGTACAACATCCTTGAACTTATCTTACACCCAATAGTTTGTACCTCCAACTCCCCACCCCTATATTGCCCCTCCCCCTAACCCCACTGGTAACCACTAGTTTGTTCTCTATATCTGTGTCTGCTTCTTTTTTGTTATTTTCACTAGTTTGTTGTATTTTTTAGATTCCACATATAAGTGATATTATACAGTATTTGTCTTTCTCTGTCTGACTTGTTTCACTTAGCATAATGCCCTGCAGTCCACCCATATTGCTGCAAATGGCATTGTTTCATTTCTTATGGCTGAGTAGTATTCCATTGTATATGTGTACCACAACTTCTTCATCCGTTCATTGGTTGATGGACAGCTGGGTTGCTTCCATGTCTTGGCTATCATAACTAATGTTGCTATGAATATTGGAGTGCATGTGCCTTTTTGAATTAGGGTTTTTTTTCAGATAATGCCAAGGAGTGGAATTGCTAGGTCATATGGTAGTTCTATTTTTAGCTTTTTGAGGAACATCCATACTGTTTTCCACAGTGGCTGTACCAATTTACATTTCCACCAACAGTGTACAAGTGTTCCCTTTTCTCCACATCCTTGCCAACGTTTGTTACTTGTAGGCATTTTGATGATAGCCATTCTCACAGATGTGAGGTGATATCTTATTGTGCTTTTGATTTGCATTTCCCTGATGATTAGCAATGTTGAGCATTTTTGCATGTGCCTGTGGGCCATCTGCATTTCCTTTTTGGAAAAATATCTATTCAGTCCCACTACCCATTTTTTAAATTGGGTTGTTTGATGTTGAATTCTATGAGCTGTTGGATATTGGATATTAATCCCTTATCACTCATATCATTTGCAAACATTTTCTCCCATTCAGTAGGTTGTCTTTTTGTTCTGTTTTGCTGTGCAAAATGTTTTAAGTTTAATTTGGTGCCATTTATTTATTTTTGCTTTTATTTCATTTACTTCAGTAGATGGATCCAAAAAGATATTGCTGTGATTTATGTCAAAGAATGTTTTCCTCTAGAAGTTTTATAGTATCCAATCTTACATTTAGGTCTTTAATCCATTTTGAGTTTATTTTTGTATATGGTGTTAGAAAATGTTCTAATTTCATTATTTTATATGTAGCTTTCCAGTTTTCTCAGTACCACTTATTGAAGAGAGTATCTTATCTCCATTGTATAGTCTTGCCTCCTTTATCATAGATTAACTGACCATAGGTGGGTAGGTTTATTTCTGGGCTTTCTATCCTGTTTCTTTGATCTACATGTCTGTTTTTGTGGCAGTACCATACTGTTTTGATTACTGTAGCTTTGTAGTATAGTCTGAAGTCAGGGAGCATGATGCCTCCAGCTCTGTTCTTCTTTCTCAAGATTGTTTTGGCTATTTGGGGTCCTTTGTGTTTCCATACAAATTTTGTTCTAGTTCTGTGATCAATGCCATTGATATTTTGATAGGGATTGCTTTGAATCTGTAGATTGTCTTGGGTAGTATGGTCATTTTAACAATATTGATTCTTCCAATCCAAGAACATGGTATAGCTCTCTGTCTGTTGGTGCCATCTTCAATTTCTTTCATCAGTGGCTTATAGTTTTTGGAGTACAGGTCTTTTGCCTCCTTAGGTAGGTTTATTCCTAGGTATTTTATTCTTTTTTGATGTAATGGTAAATGGGATTGTTTCCCTAATTTCTCTTTCTGATCTTTCATTGTTAATGTATAGAAATGCAACAGATTTTTGTGTATTAATTTTGTATCCTGCAACTTTTTTTTGTGTGTGTATTAATTTTGTATACTGCAACTTTACTGATGAGCTCTAGTAGTTTTCTGGTGGCGTCTTAAGGATATTCTATGTATAATATCATGTGATCTGCAAACAGTGACAGTTTAACTTTTTCTTTTCCAGTTTGGATTCCTTTTATTTCTTTTGCTCCTCTGATTGTTGTGGCTAGGACTTCCAATACTATGTTGAATAAAAGTGGTGAGAGCGGATATCCTTGTCTTGTTCCTGATCTTAGAGGAAGTTCTTTCAGCTTTTCACTGTTGAGCTTGATGTTAGGTGTGGGTTTATCATACATGGCCTTTATTATGTTGAGGTATGTTCCCTCTGTGCCCACTTTCTGGAGAATTTTTTTCCTAAACAGATGTTGAACTTTATCAAATCTTTTTCTGCATCTATTGAGATGATCACATGATTTTTGTTCTTCAATTTCTTAATATAGTGTATCACATTCATAGATGTGCAGGTGTTGGAAAATCCTTGCATTCCTGAGATGAATCCCTTTGATCATGGTGTATGATCCTTTTAATGTATTGTTGGATTCGGTTTGCTAGTATTTTGTTGAGGATATTTTCATCTATGTTTATCAGTGATACTGGCCTGTAATTTTCTTTTCTTGTGGTATCTTTTTCTGGTTTTGCTATCGGGGTGGTGGTGCCCTCATAGAATGAGTTCAGAAGTGTTTCTTCTGCAATTTTTGGTAATAGTTTCAGAAGAAGAGGTGTTAACTGTTCTCTAAATGTTTGGTAGAATTCACCTTTGAAGTCATCTGGTCCTGGACTTTTATTTGTTGGGAGTTTTTAAATTACTGATTCAATTTCATTACTGGTGATATTTTCCATTTATTCCTGGCTCAGTCTTGGGAGATTGTACCTTTCTAAAAATTTGTCCATTTCTTCTAGGTTGTCCATTTTATTGGCATATAGTTGTTCATAGTAGTCTCTTATGATCCTTTGCATTTCTGTGGTGTCAGTTGTTACTTCTCCTTTTTTGGATAACAACAAATTCTTAAAGCACACACACACACAAAATATTTATTTCCACACGTAATATATGAGAGTTTCCATCTGTTCATGCCCTTGCCAAGCCTGGATACTGGTTAAAGTTTGACATTGTATTGTTGTTATGATTTGCAATTCCCTGATAAAAATTGGTTAGTTTAAGAATTCTTTCATATGTTTACTGGCCATTTTAGATTTTTATTATGTGAATATACCCTTTATTTCACCATTTAAAATTTGCTTTTTTTTTTTTTTTTTTTTTGACTTGTGCTAGCTCTTTATACTTTCTGGTGTCAAAGCAAAAATTGCACAGAGAAAACTAAACACACAAGAAAGACTGTATTCAAGGCTATTGCAACAGGATAGAGAGGCCACAGATCAGTAGGAGCTCAACTCTGCTGAATCAAAGTGCAAGGAAGTATTAAGTCCTGGGGTGAGAGGGAGAACAGAAGCCATCTGTTTGCTAATTAGCTTTACCCAAAGGAAAGGTAAATTTTCTCATATATTCATGACAGGGGGTAGTTTTACAACTTGGAGGAAAGTTCTCACCTTTCCACAGAAACTAGGAGATAGGGGTGTTATCTCCCTTAAAGATCAAAGAGATGTTTGTAAACCCATGCTCATAGCAGCATTATTCACAATAGTTAAAATGTGGAAACAACCCAAGTTTCCATTAACAGTTGAATGGAAAAGCAAAATGTGGTATACATAGATCATTCAGCCTTCAAGAGGAAGAACATTCTGACATATGGTATAACGTGGAAGAACCTTAAGGACATTATGCTGAATGAAACAAGCCAGTCCCAAAAAGACAAGTACTCTATAGTTCTACTGACAAGAGATACTTAGAGTAGTCAAAATCATAGAGACAGAAAGAATGGTGGTTGTCAGGGGCTAGGGGTAATAGGAAATGGGGAGTCACTGTTTAATGGATATAGAGTTTCATTTTTTCAAGATGAAAAGAGTTATGGAGATAAATGATGATTGTTGACAGCATTATGAATGTATTTAATATCATAGAAGTATACAGTTAAAATGGTTCAGATGGTACATTTTATGCATTTTACCAGATTAAAAAAAAATGGGGGAAAAGATGTGCATATATCTCAAAGGGGCAAAGAAGAATTTAGATTACAAATTTTCTAAAGAAAACACTCTAAGAAAAGTTGGGCCAGGGCCGAAGGATCAGGAAGAAACTGAGGAGAATGTTATCCTCTTGGTCACAGGATATCAGTCCTTTAAAATACATATTGCAAATATTTTTTTCAGGTCTGTTGCTTACATTTTAACTGTATTTATGTGCTTTTTCTACAGAAGAATGTTAAGTTTTTAGAGGAATTAAAGTTTTTATGATTTGTGTTGGTTTAAGAAGGCCCTTCCTACTTTTAAGTTAAAAAAAAAACATATTTTCCAATACTTCTCTTTTTGTTACATTGGTTATTTGAACTTATTTTCAGAAACTAATGTTTTTCTCCAAACTTTATAGCTATTTAAATAGCCTAATACCATTTATCTAACAGTTCATCCTTTCTTCTTAAGGTATTAGTGCCAACTTTATTTTACACCATGCTGTATTTATATATCCATGGGACAACTATTGATCTCACCCTAGTCCACCAATCTGTTTATAATTCATGGGTGAGAAGCCAACCATCAGAAGAACAGAGAGGAGAGAGTTCTTGGTTAAGAAAGCAGAAAATGTAGAAGTCCTGAGGTGGGAAAGATCTCATTTTTAAAGAATGAATAGGAGGTTGGAATGTCTAGAGTATCTTAAGTCAAGATTCAGGATGAAATGTAAAACATGGATGGACCCTGATCACGCAGGATGCTGTATTTGTTGCCAGTGTGTGGTTCATCTGCCTGGTGAAACTCATACGGAGGTGGGTGGACACATCTCTGGTCACTGCTCCTCTGGAGATGATTGGAAATAGATAAGGTTTGTCCCTTCTCCACACCACCCTGGTCCTCCTCCTCAGTCCAAGCAATCAGGTCTGAGACTGAGTATTGGAGAACTTCCATTGGATGGTCAGATAGATCTCAGAAAAATGCAGTGTGGAGAAAGGAAGGTGGAAGTTCTATCCAAATTACTTGGTCACTTAGATTATGCAGAGTCTCTTCCAGACTCAGCTGTTGAAGAGTGTTCTTATAAGCAGCTACTTTGCCCCTTTTCTGTTTGTTCATCCCCATTTTCCTCAGATCTTAATCATAAAGATGAGATCACTAGGCAATATTTAACCTAGCTCCTGATTTCTGCTTTAATAAATGTACACAATGCCTTACCAAACCTGTTGATGCCTTTCCTGGATTAGGAGTAAGAATGAAGAATTAAATAGTTAAAGAATGACTGACGCTCTACTCCCAGCTTCCCATTAGTAAATTTGCAGGTGGACCACATGGGCAAGAGAGCATCCAAAGGAAGATCAAGAGAAGTCAGCAGGTCTGCATGCAATG
This sequence comes from Eschrichtius robustus, assembly GCF_028021215.1. Taxonomy (NCBI): domain Eukaryota; kingdom Metazoa; phylum Chordata; class Mammalia; order Artiodactyla; family Eschrichtiidae; genus Eschrichtius; species Eschrichtius robustus. The sequence continues at coordinate 6,431,755 of NC_090829.1, forward strand.
GAATAATGATGAAGAATCTGACCTCCTGCCTCAATGATTAACTGAGATTGTTTCCCCCTTTTCCCTTTGAAAATTCTCGTGGCTTAGCAGAATCTTTGGAGTTAGTCTCTGGACACAAGTCCACTTTCTCCCCAGATTGCTGGCTTTTCTGAATAAAACATCTTTCCTTTTTACTGACACTTGCCCCTCAATTTGTTGCCTTTTGAGTGGTGAGCACCAGAATGTGAGTTTGGTAACATTCTTGTAGCTTCTTTCTCTCTCCAGATCTCATGCCCACTAGGTCCCATTTCCTCCCTCCAGCCCTCTCTTTTAAACTCCCCAGTTCCAAAGCACACTGCTTTCCCAGGGAAAAGGAACTCCATTCCCTCCAGACACCTTAGAAAATTGTGAGCCTTAGGATTTTTTAGGTGCCAGATGACCACAAAAGGATGCCTGAGGAGGAGGCGAATTCATAGAATACATGAAAGTATTACCTGTGATTTCCTAAAGTTTCAATACCCAATAATATTAAATATTTCTGTGTTACAGTATTTTCCTTCTTTCAAATGGTTCTCAATATTGGTATAATTTGTGATTATTTAAAAATTTATGCTTATATCATGATTGCATGTAAATATCTAAAGAACCATGTAAAACCTCAGAGCCTTTGGTGCATTGGGTGGGGGTGGAGACTGGCCATATATACTCACAGGAAAGTGCTTAAAAATTAAAGAAGACAATGGTAATAATACATTTTAATATGAATACAAGCACGATAGATTCTCACATTTGAGTCTCCCAACATCCGTTTAGGATAGGTTCAATTGCTGTTAACCCCGCCTTACAGCTAAGAAACAAGTTCAAAAAGAAGAAATTACTATCTTAAACACATATACAGAAAATGGAGCTCAAACCCAGTTTTTCTAAGTTTGAGATTGTAGCTCTTTCAAGTACACTATTTTGTCCTTCTTCTATTTAACTAGACAAGGAGCAATATTGTCTCCATATACTTTACATTTCCTTAAGGGCTAACATTAGGAAAATGAACAATTAACTCACTATTATAGAACCAAAACACGTTGTTACTTCTTAGTCATGAAGGCAGAAAGATTGTGCTAACAGAACCTTGAACTAACGAATAACCTTTTATCATGAATTATAATGTAACACCTGTAACATTTAGCTATAACGGTATTTTAATTTAGTGGAGCTTTCTATGGTAATGTTAGCACACTTATGTGAAAATCCAGCAGAAAGAAATATTGAAAGAATCTTAATGGAAACCATTACACAGATGACCTACACTCTCAGAATATTTATAAGTAAAAGAAAAATTCTATTTTCTCATTTAAGAAGTGAAAGAAAGTAAGACAACTTTGGCCCAAGGTAAACTTGAGAAGCTGCTGATGACTGAATTGGACATATTTTTGGAATCACTGTGTTCACTCTCCGCTTTCTTTTTGTTGTGATTCCTCTCCCCCATTTCTCCTAATTCAGGTAGGGTATTTCCATGACAGGGTCCATCCAGACACATGCACATTCTCTGACAATATGAATTTTGCAGTGGTCTTTACTGTATTTTGAAGATGGTGTTAGATCTTTGGGATAAACACCACACAAACAAGACAGGAAACTCTTTAATCATAAACTGTATTTCCAGGCAGCAAGTGCTCCCTCTCTTGTGCCATTCAACCACATACATTCTGTTATGTAGGGATTGGTTAGTATATGTAGAAGAATGGTAATTCCTTTGAGTGTTACAATTATGAGAACAGCTTGAGTGCTCTGGATATAGACGCTCATTCCCTTTGTTACAATAAGAGGCTAGACTTGATGTTCTTAATTCATAGTTGCTTTCTTCTATCCAAAACTTTTCAGAAACATGGGTCATTTGATTTTCTTGTAGCAATTTACGGAGAATAACACTTGACATGTAGTTAATAATGCATAGGGATATCAAATATGTATTTGTGAGAGAAAATACTCTTTCTGAGTTGAATAGATGATTTTCAACATACAAAACAACTCTGACAAACTGAGCTGGGTAAATTGGCCATTTCAGGTCAGCTTGGTCATCCTTGATTTTGAGTGGAAGACAGAACAATGTCATAATAACACTGCATTTTATTTCTACAACCCCCATGCACTATAAAGGAAGTCTCCTAGGTGCTAAACAAGATTAAGAGCAGTGAAAAAGTCTGTGTACAATAAACTCACAAATAATTGAGCCATTCCAAGTAGATTCATAATATACCCTTTAGTATGGAAATAACACAACAAATCTCTAATAAGCATACACACACACACACACACACACACACACACAAGGAAATTGACTGGAATAGTGATTTGTTTCCTCATAGTACGAGGACCCATTTCTCTTTAGCAAAAGGACAGATAGATTCCCCTTGATTCTTTACTTTTTTTCTGGTTTGAGCTGTAGTTCTGAGGCTCTTTGTTGAGCATTCATAGTCAGATTAGGATTCCAGATAAACTATGGTCCTTGTTTTCATTAAGACCAGGAGACAGCCATAGGAGTTCTTTAAAAAATAAATTACAGTCCATTTTCTACATGAAAAGAATCAGGAATCTAGGGACAATGAGAAAGAAAAGTGAAGGAAATGGGAAAATGCATTGGAGAGTGCCATTGATTGTTACCAAATATTAATTTGTTCTAGGTTGTGAATCTTTTCACCAGGAGAATCTCCATCAAGCACAACATGATATTTCTGATGAATGTCTTCAAGGCAACAGGAGGAAAAGTTCATCTGTGTCACAGCAAATGCTAACCCTGAAATTGAACGGGAGAGATCAATTTAAGTCCAGACAATAACATTTAAACAAATAATATGAAAGCCTTCAGATCAAAGAATGATACAATAAAAAGGTGGCCCTCTTGAGACCTGAGAAGGTTTGGGGTTAAAAAATATATATATCCAGTTTAATTAAAAGGAAACCTGTTGAAAAAGTAATCATATTTTAAAACACTCCACTTTTAAGAGAAAAATTCTAGTCCTTTTTTTTTTTTTTGGTTTGTTTTACACACTCAATTTACACATTCAATTCAGAATGGAATATTGACCCTGAATATACAGAGGAAAGCAAGGGCTGCTTCAAGGAGCATTTTCATTATAATTGTTTTGATTGTCTTTGTTAAGATCACTTGCAAGATCTCAGGGGCCAGATGATTGTTCTCCTTTTTTTTTTCCGAGAAGGAAACGGACACAGAAACATCCAATGATGTGTACCCAAGTGATGGGAGAAATACTGTTTTGTTGGGTCCTTGTGTGGTGTAAGCCTTGATAGTTGGGTTTTCTCTTTTCTTTAATACAAGTCCCTGGCTTGATTGCTGAGGCATCTGCTTCAAAGAGGAATCCACTTCAAAGATGGCTATTAGGACTTCCCTGGTGGCACTGTGGCTAAGAATCCACTTGCCAATGCAGGGGACACGGGTTCAAGCCCTGGTCTGGGAAGATCCCACATGCCGTGGAGCAAGTAAGCCCACGCGCCACAACTACTGAACCTGTGCCCTAGAGCCCATGAACCACAACTACTGAGCCTGTGTGCCAGAACTACTGAAGCCCACGTGCCTAGAGCTGATGTTCCCCAACAAGAGAAGCCACTGCAATGAGAAGCCTGCACACCGCAACGAAGAGTAGCCCCTGCTCACCGCAACTAGAGAAAGCCCGCATGCAGCAACGAAGACCCAACATGGCCATAAATAAATAAAAAAATAAATAAATTTATTTTAAAAAGATGGCTATTAGAATAAACACATTTATTAGTCCAGCCAGCCACAGGACTCCATAAAGAGCCAGGCCACCTGCCCTCACTGAGGCGCTTTTGTTTTAGAGACGTGGGTTGTTTTTGATAACTGACAATTTAGGTTGGGGCCGCTTGTTTTTTCTCTTTCCATGCTTTAAATTCCCACCCTTATTTTGAACTCACCAATAAAGAGTGAGCCCACAAAATCCAAGGGCCCCAATAAAAGCTTTCTTTCTCTACCCTCAACCTGGCTATGTGGCTCCAGGTGTGTCATGTAATTTCCAGGTCCTGTAAGTAATAAACTTTGTTTCTTTTTAAAGTTTCCGGACTGTTATTTATGAAGGGTATTTTGCAATCATAAGAACCATGGGGGCTGGTCCAGCCACAAGATTGGTTATTGATAGGCTGAGACCTGTACAAGGTGTATACAACACCTTGTCAAACATGAGTTTATCACACATATGTGGAATCTAATTTTTAAAAAATTATACAAATGAACTTATTTACAAAACAGAAACAGACTTACAGGCATAGAAAACAAACTTATGGTGACTAAAAGGGTAATATGGGGGGGAGGGATAAAACAGAGGCTTGTGATTAACATACACACACTATTATATATAAGATAGATAACCAACAAGGACCTACTGTATAGCAGAGGGAACTCTACTCAGTATTCTGTGATAACCTGTATGAGAAAAGAATCTGAAAAAGAATGGATGTATGTAGATATATAACTGAATCACTTTGCTGTACACCTGAAACTAACACAACATTTAGATCAACTATACTCTAATAAAATTAAGAACAAAAACATGTTTCTCTAAAACATGATTTTTAAAGAAGCAAATAACAACATAACAATATTTTCATGAAACAGTTGATGCTTTCATACCAAAGTTTAATTTAAACAGCATGTGGTTTCTAAACTTTGGACCTTAGTTTTGAGATTTGGGGTTGGCATGTTTCTGATTACTGTATGCATCTTCTTGAGTGAGTATGTCTGTGATATCTTATAACTTTCTTATTTTAGTTGTAACTTTGAAATATCTTAGACTTCAAAAGAACTGTAAAATTAGTACAAAGAATTTTAATATCATTTACCCAAATTCTCCAAATGTTAACATCTTACATAACTACAGTTCAATGATCAAAATCAGAAAATTAACCTTGATACAGTATGATACTTAAATCTACAGACGAATTTTGCCAACTGACCCACAAATGTTCTTGTACTGACTCAGGATCCAATGTAAGATGAGGGTGAAGTTTGTTGCCAAGACTTTTATTTTCCTTTAATCTGCAAGGGTTCTTTCATTGACCTTTGTCTTTCACAACCCTGGTGTTTTTCAGGTGTACTGTAGAGTTCATTTATAGAATATTTCTCAGTTTAACTTAGTCTAATGTTTTCTCATGATTATGTATTTTTGGTAAGAATACCTCAGAAGTGATGCTGTGTCTTTGCAATGTGTCATGGTTATCTCAGTCTCAAGATGCCCGTATATCTTATCGCTGGTGAAGTTAATATGGTATCTGCCAGATTTCTCCACTGTAAAGTTGCTTTTTTTCTCTTTGTAATTAGTATCATATAGGGAGATACTTTGAAACTATATAAATATCTTTTTCCTCATCATACTTTTGTCTAGCATCCATAGATGATTCCTGACTGAAACAGTGATTATATTTCTTTCTTTCCTTCAAAATTTATTACTTGGAATTCTGCTTTAAGGAAGATCAACCCTTCCCCACTATATATTTGTTTTTTCAATTTTCTAATTAGTATGAACTCATGGCTTCTTCTTTTACTCTACGGGTAATAATCCAGTATTACCATTATTGACTTTCTTTCTCAATTTTTTTTTTTTTTCTGAGACAATTTTGAAAATCAATCTGTTAGAAGAGACAGAAAAATAGTCTATTAAGGTAAATTGGTGTGAGCTAATAAGGTCCCTTTTAGGGCTAAAGTTCTATGCCCATGGATGTTCCCACACCTGTGTCTGAGGTGCAATTTGCTACCACTCCTTTCTGTGTCTGAGTCATATTCATGAACCCAGAGACCATTACTGGACTTGAAAAGAATTTATTTTCTGAGCTGAAGTCTGATGATCTGCCCTTAGGCCAAATCCTTGGACTCAGCTAGATACATCCTCTACTTCTAACCCTGCCTCAGGCTATCACCCAGATCCCTTTTTTTATATGCCCTGAAAAGCCCCAAACATAAAAAGTTCTTTTAGCTTTGGGTTTCTAGTTTATCAAAATATTAACATCCTTCCCCACTCAGGTGGCCCTTCACAACATACAGCTTGTTACTTGGGTTCTCTTTGGTGCAGATCCTGAGACCTGGATTCATTTGTAAGCGGTGTATTTGGGAAGTTCAGATAACACAGGCAGAGACATGATAAAAGGAATGGAAAGCAACCAATGGAAGGTGTGCTATTAACCAGCTGTCACGGTGCAACTTAAGCTAAATTCTGCGTGGACTCTAGAAATTAATACGAAACACACACACCATCATTATCCAACATGAAGAATTAGGCAACTGGAATATTTATATACTAATTCTGGAGAACCAGTGGTTGAGAGTTGTTCTTGGAGGTGTTAATTCCTCAGCATCCCATCTGTTTCATGTGTGCACAGACTCATGAACACACAGGCAGTGGGGCTTCCATAGTTCCAGAAAAAAAAAAAAAAAAAAAAAGCCAGTATCCACAGAGCTCCAGATGCTGGACGTTGGGTGTTGGTCAGAGAACACAGAAATATACTAGAGTTAAGGGCAGGTAACCGACAAGTTCTGTTACCCAAGCCCTTTGTCATATTTTACTTAATGCTAAAAAAGAATCAGGCCAAAGAGGTAGAATAGTTGTTATTTTCATTTTATACATTAACTAGCTGAGGTTTGGAGAACCCATGTCTCAAACTTAATGTCACACACTGTAATGTATGTACATGAAAGTTAGGACTAGACAATTGCAAAGCAGAGGGGAAAACTCAAAGTCTTCACTTCCCTTTTCTAGCACTCAGAGTTGCTGGTACCAGGTCGACCTCTATGGGGGAAAGGTTTTCTCCTCAGCTTTCTAAAGTGGACCCTGGGACCTCTCAGCCACACTAAGTCCTCAGACTTACTACAAAGTGCAAAATGGCATGAACCATCCCCATTTCTCAGCGATTTACATTTTGCTGCTCTGCTCAATTGATACCATGGAGTAATGACCTATATTTCATTTCTTGCTGACTTTTCCTGCACATTAGGCAGTTTCTATTAAAATCCTAATGTACCAAAGCAAAAGTAAGTGGATGATCAGGAGATGGACACCTAGAGCCCAAAGTTTCCTTAGAGTCATCCATCATGAGACATAGTCAAGCCAGTGCCATGAATCCCTCAAGAAGGAAAAGCCTGAGCTAATTCAGCACTGAAAAGGCAGGAAGTGCTCCACATTTTCAGTAAAGATAAAAGCAATCACACATCTAAGAAACAAGAACAGAATTATTGAGCAGTCAAAATCTCCTGATAAGGACATTAATTCATCCACTTATTCACTCAGCTTGTCAGTTATAGTTTATCTGTTGAATCCCAATCATGTGCCTGACTCTGTGCTGCAAAAATCAATGTCATTGTCTGTGCTTTTATGGAACTCACGCTATTAAGAAAGTGTGGAATGCAAGGGTCTTCTTTGAAAGTTGGAAATGTTTATGATGCAAGATGCTAAAATGTCATCTACAACAGAATACAGAGTGGAAGGAAATGAAGCTGGTTGGGTCTGGATTGTGAAGGGCCTTGAATGTGATGACAGGGATTCAGGATTATTTTAGGTAACAAGGAGTCACTGGATTTTACTTTAAAGCAGTGATATGACTCAAATAGCAATACCAGAAAGTGAAGAAAATTATTCCTCCCTCCAACCAATCTGGTTCTTGAGTCCTAGTCTATACTTTAAAGAAATGTCCTGTTATTAAAAATGACACATTTTGATTATATGGGCCATTTGGTCACCATTTTTAAGTAACTTTGCCTTGTTTGTGTTTTTAGGGGGCACATCCTTTGCTTACTAATATTTCATCTGTGACTCTAACCCACCTGCAGAAACCATTCAAAAAAAAATCTGTGGATAAATGTGGGGAATATTTCTATTGGTTTTTCCCTCATAGAAATTTTTTCAAAGGAAACTTCTGAGTATGTATCTGAAAAATAATTCTCTTATTCTCTTGGTTCAGTGCAGCAATGAATGATAGGAGATGAGAATAGCTTAGAAAAATAACAATACCAACAACATATAACTAGTGAGGTTTTGTTATGTTTCAGGCATGATGTCAGGCACTAGTTAGATTCATTCCCATTTTAACCAGAAAACTGAGTAGATGGTAAAGCAGAGCTGTATCATGAAAAGAGCATGAGATTTGGAGACAGAGATGGATACCACATTAACACTGGGAAAAGTACCTAACCTTTCCTCATCTTAATTCCTCATTTATAAAAATGAGGTAAGATAGTCAATGTTTTATAACTCCCAGTCCCCATCAATCTCTTTCCACCTACCCTGCTTTGTTCAAGTGTTTATTCTTGAAAACATATCACATGTTTCTGTGTTTGTTGACTTTCTCACCCATTAAAATACAATTTCCACCAGGGCAGAGGTATTATCACTCTTGGCTACTGTGGTAGTCAGAATAATGTTACCCCAAAGATGTCCACGTCTCAATCCTTAGAAACCGAATATGTTATATTACATGGTGAATGGAGAATTGATAGCAGATTGAATTAAGTGTGCTAATCAGCTGACATTAAGATAGGGAAATTACTGGGATTATCCAGGCAGGCCCTTAAATGAAAGACCAGAGCAATGGCTATGTCAGGACTCAGCCCAGCATTACTGGCTTTGAAGATCAAGGAACGGTTGACAAACCAAGAAATGTAGGTGACTTCTAAAAGCTGGAAATGCTGAGGAAATGGATTCTCCCCTAGAACCTCCAGTAGGAAGAGAGACCTGTTGACAGTTGACTTTAGCCCAGTGAGACCCACTTTGGAATTCTGACTTCAAGATGTGTAGAATAAATTTGTGTCACTGTTCATGATAATTTGTTACACCAGCAATGAGAAACTAACAAGTCTACTCGGGACATCTGTTTCCTACTACCCTGTCACTAGCGCCTAGAACAGTGAGAGTACCATAGCAACAACTAAATTTGTGTGTGTGTGTTTTATAAATTAATGAAGAAATGCACAATCAACTAGAAAAATGATGCCACAACTCAAGAGGGCACAAACAGCTACGAGTAAGAGCACAACATGTGCACACATGCACATAAGAAGGCCAAATGTGTATCAAAGAGATTTAATGTAAAATTATATAACTAAAATTATATCCAGTATTTTATATACTACATATAGAAAGATACACATTACTTTACAGAAAACATCTTAGTGTTTTGGTTTAGGAACACAAAACTTTATGCAGCAAGTTTTTGAGAAAAATGGTCCGAAACTACTATCACTTGTTTTTATTCATTATTGCTTTGCTAAACTTCTGAATTTTATTATTACATGAAAGCCTAGGCAACAGCACTGAGAAAAGAAGTACAAGTACAGTACTTTTCAAGAAATATGGTAATGCAGACTAGGCACAATGTTATCTTGATATTGGTATTTTCTCTTGCCATCACCGCCATTCTTTTCTCTCTTTATCTTAAACTTCTTACATCATCATTTTTCAGTATTAAGATCCTTTTCCCTAGACTGTCTATCAAGGCACTCAGCAACTTATCTTACCACAATTGTAAGGTCAAAGACTGCAAGATTAGGTAGGCAAAAAATTAGCAAAAGTAGGCACAAAATGAGCCTGGAACATCTTTTTATATCATAAAATTTGAGATTACTCAATGAATGATGTGAATGTGTTAAAAATACACTTAATGAGCTAGTTGGATGGGGCTCCAAGTGGTCAACTCTGGGACAATTAGAACAGAAAAATAAAAATGATATTAATGTATTATAATCCACTGAATAAGATAAAAATGCATGAGGTCAAAGAGAAAGAAAGAAAGAAAGGGAAAAATGGAAGAAAAAAGGAAGAGGAGAAGAAAAAAGGAAGAGGAAAAGAGGAAGAACTCTTTTAAAAAATAAAGCAACTATCAAATATGGAATGGTTGATGGAGTTAGAGTCACCCATGGATGCTTAAATTAATAAGTGAAATGTCAATGAGAAACAGAACATGTAGAGTCTCAAAGTATCTTCCAACAGATTACTATTAACTAACTACAAAGGGAAACATTATATTATAGTGGCGAAATCTGGCAGGAACCATTCAAACAAGTAACCAAACACATCATTCCTAGCTTTGGGATAAATCAACATCATGTGCCTTCTAATAAGAAGCGCTGAGTAGACAGCATCATTTCTGGGGTATTCCTGCCAAAATGCGTATAACCTGAATAAAATAGTAAAGAAACATCAAACAAACCCAAATTGAAGAGCATTCTATACAGTAACTGGTATGTTCTATTTCAAAATATCAGACTGAGAAAATTTTTCAGATGAAGTATAATTGAGAGGTGATAAATGAATACAATATGTGATTCTGAATTGGATCATGAACCAAGGGAAAATCGTTACAAAGGATATCATTGGAGCAATTGATGGCACTTATATAGTGACTGGGAATTATATAAGAAAAATCAATCCACACTAAATTTCCTGACTTACATAATTGTATTGAGGCTAAATAATAGAATATCCTTGTTCTTAGGAAATAGATGCTGAAATGTTTAGCGATAAAGGGATATACATTTCCAACTTAGCCTCAAATGGGACAAAAATATATACAATTGGTAAATGTAGGTAAGTGATATATGAGTTCTTTTTACTACTGTTGCAACTTTTCTGTATGTTTGAAATTATGTCAAAATTTGAAGGTATAAGCGATAGCAATAAATTTAGATTTTATACTTTCCAGAGAGGCTGGCCATGCCAAGTGTTGATGAAGACATGGAGGCAGTGTTTTAAGTTGCTATACCTGCACTGCAGAGGAAATTGATAGTGTCTAACAGTTGTGATGATGTTTATATTTGGGGTAGGCTGAAAGTCCCCACAAAGATGTCCGTATCCTAACCTCTGGAACATGTTACTTTACATGGTAAAAGGGAATTTGCAATGTGATTAAGTTAAAGATCTTGAGATGGGGAGATAATCCTGGATTATCCAGGTAGGGCCCAATGTAATGTCAAGGGGCCTTTGAAGAGGGAGGCAGGAGGGTCAGAGTCAGAGAGAGATGTGAAGATCCTACATTGCTGGCTCTGAAGATCAAGGAAGAGACCATAAGTCAAGGAATGCTGGCAACCTCCAGAAACTGGAAAAGGCAAGCAAATAGATTCTCCCCTAGTGCCTCTGGAGGAAGCATGGCCCTGCTGACACCTTGAATATGGTCCAGGGAAACCCATTTCAGACCCTGATCTCCAGAACTCTAAGATGATAAATTTGTGGTGTTTAAACCTCCTAAGTATGTGGTAATCAGTTATGGCAGAAATAGGAAACTAATGTAATACCCTGTGACCAACATTTCTAATTTTTAATTTCTAGGCTTTAAAGACACTCTCATTAATGTGGCCAAATATTCAGGTACCATTTGTAACAAGAATACTGGCAACAATCAGATGCCCATCAATAGGAAAATAGATAAATAGTATAGTCATCTGATGGAATATCAAATGAATGAATCAGAAAATACATCAACATGGATAAATCACAAAAATAAAACGTTGAGTGAAAAGAAAAAAAAAAAAGATTTGCTTTATGAAATGTAGGTACAGTATGATGCCACACATGTAAACTCTTAAAGTATTCCAGATGGTGCTCTGTATTAAGAGTAGTTATACATACAAAAATGTGTGTCTAAAACATGAGATCATGTATGGAAAGAATACATATTCAGTTAAGTGTCATATCTGGAGGAAAGAAGGGGACTGAGCTGAGGGAGGATACCCAGGCAATTAAATGGAATAAACAAAAAAATTAATAAGATGTGATTAATAGATATAAAGAATGAGGAGAGAGGAGTCAGTAAGACTGATATTTTTAAACAAGCGAGTATTGTTGAAAACTGTAATAAAGAAGGAAGAAGAGCATATTTGGGGGGAAAAATAATATTTCCTGATTTCTATCTCGAGAGTCTGTGTACTTTCTCTAAGGTGTGCACAAGAGGTGATATAAATATATCTAAGATATTACCATTGTCCTCAAGGTGATTACATTCTAGACCAGGAGTAAGCAAAATTATTCTATAAACACTCAGATAATAAATATTTTAGCCTCTGTAGGCCATATGGTCTCTTTTGCGACCACTCAATTCTGCTGTTACCATATGAAAGCAACCATAAACAATACGTAAATGAATAGGTGCAACTGTGCTTTAATACAATTTTATTTACAAATAGAGGCAGCAGGCTGGATTTGGCCCACAAGCTGTCATTTTCTGTCTCCTGTTAGGCTAAATATTTTACATTTCTTCACACAATAAGGGCTATATTTTTACTACCCTATTGATTGAAAAAATACACATGCACATACAAATTTATGGGCCCCCCCTCAATCATTCCATTCCTCCCCAGGGGCTGAAGGTTTAGGTTTGGGGGACCACTGGTATGGTAGAAGTAAATGAAGTGTACAAATAATTAAAACACAAAATTGATCATTCTAGAAAACGGGTTGGAGCAAAAGTCTCTGGGAGTTTACCCATGGGAGAAATCAATAGGGTGTTGGAGAATGCTTGGAGTGTGAATGAGGGTGTGGCCAGATGTGTAGAAGCAGACTGAAACTTGCATGAGCAAAGGCTTAGAGTCCAGGAAACATGTGGTGTCTGAGCAAGGAAGGAGAGAATTGGGGTTTTTGTTGTTGTTTGGTGACAACATAGGTTACATGAAGGGATGAGCGTTAGAATGCTTTCAGAATGTAATTTGGAAATCAGGTCTTTAAGGGCCTTAAGCTCTAATTCTAAGACCTGTTGTTCTGGAGCCAGGAATTTCTCGCTATTACTTACGTCTTAAGATACTCTATTAATTTACACCCTAAGACATTTCTAAATGTTCAACTTGCTGTGCAAATGGTTGAAATTGCTTTCAGGGTGTGGTATTTTTAAGGCTTTTTAAATTTTATTATTTTTTGGCTTAGAACACAGCAGAAAAATGTGTTCACAAGCTCCAAGACCTGTTAAGATATCAAATGCATTTTTTAAAACTAATGAATAATAATGAAAATGACCTAACAGTTTTCTCACCTTATCTTTCTGCCAGCTTATTGTTGTTCATATTAATATACTTTGCTGTATGTTATCTACTGCAGTTTAAAAATCCTCTAGGGATAAAACTATTGAAGTAATTTGCAGTCTCTTCCCTTGTCAAGTCATCACTCTGGTCAGATCAATTTCTGTTATTTTCAGAGTAAATTCTTTCACTTAACTTAGCTTATTATTTCTTGCTTTCCTCCCATGAAAGAACGTGATTCCTTCCTCTCCTTAAGGCTTGTTTATTTCAACTTTTGCATTCTTTCCAGGTGTAGCTCCATGGCTCAGCATTAAATCATAAGATACTATGCAGATCCAGCAATATAAGTATTTCCTTATAAATCAGTCCTCTGTGATTCCCTCCCGGAATGCATCATGTTGTACAGGAAAAGCCCAAGGACATCACAAAATATTGCCTTCTTTGTTTTTACTCAGTTTTTTAAGTTTGGTACAAGAAATGGTGTTTGGTTTTTGTCTATATGACAGAAAAATAACCATAATCTTAACAGAAATTTAAAATAAGAAAAAATACCACCAACCAAAAAATTATGACTTTTTCCATCTAAAATCATGTTTGGGATTGTGTGTGTGTTTGTGTGTTTATGTGTGTGTGTGAATGTGGATGAACCATTGTTTTATCCCAGGACTCTAATTAACTGGAAGAAAACCATATTAGCAAGAAGCAGTTATTATACTTACTGTGTTAAAGTAGCTGATACTTTTACTTACCAAGGACTACCTAAATTAGAGTGTACTTAGTGTTTAACAGTTCTATGCAGAAATCAGTTTAAACCAATGTGGGAAGTCTTGTAGAAAGAAAGGGAATTGTGGAGAATGTGGTAAAACTAGGTAACTGGAAAAAGGAAGAGTTGTATTTGTGATTATCTTTAGAGCACTGCTTCTCTGAGACTTAAATATTTGATTCCAACTAATTCTCACCGTCAAAACAAAATAATCTCTCTGAGGTGAATCCTGACCTTCCTGTCTTTGCTCATGCCTCTGGTATGTTTTTTATCTCTAATGTAGAGCATCTTTCAATGTACTATCATTCCTTGGGCATCTCCTTTATTTTCCCTTCCAGGTCATTCTAATAGAATGCTACCCATATTAAATACAACCCCATTCGTCTCACCAAAGAATCTCGGTGTTGAGTAGTTTGCCCAAGTGAGACCATGAAACACAAACTTTAGCCCAAATTGCATCAATTCTTTTAAGTCAAAATGTCTTGAACCGTGTATTAAGAAATTTCACAGAATCCAAATTCAAAATATATCACAAACTCCTTCTTTCTATTATGTGATAATTCTATCAACAGAAGCAACTAAACTGGGTTGTTTTACTTGTTCTCTATAAATCCAAGCACCTCTTCATTCACTACTCTTTTTTATGATGTGGATATTTGTAAGATTTCTTCAATAGTCTCAGTATTAGGATTTTTAAATTTTTAATTCATAATTAAAAATAAGTTAGCACACATTAAAGTTTCTATTCTAAGCAATTTAGGTTAACATTAATTATCAATTATAAGAAATATATGTTGATGGAGATGTAACAACCAACATCATTTATTTCACTTTGAGTTATTCAAATAGTTGGCTAGAATCATGCTATAATTTCACAACTTTTCTCTGTCCCTTTATGGAAGCATCATTCTCTGAACTAGATGGGCATATGAAACTCTGCTCTGTATTCCAAATTTGGGGAAAGTGGTATTAGAGTAACTATGATTTTGCACTTACATTCACATTTCTAAAGACAGATATGACAGACACCCAGCAAACTTTGTTATCTTTTCCTGTCTCCCTTTGTAGAGATTTTAATAAAATATAATCTTTGTAAATCTTATGTTTTTATTTCATATGTTTATTATGAGAGACCATTAGGAAAAATAATTCCTACATAGTATCTGAAACGGTCTGATACTAAAACTGAGCAGGACCTCATGGGGCTCCTGGGCATGGAAGCCTTTCTGTGTCCCCCGTTTCTTGTTTGTAGAAAATAGACTACAGTCTCTATGACCTTCCCTGAGTTCCAAAGGGCAGATTCTAGCAGTTGCTAATTAGGGAAGGGAGGGGATGCAGAGAAAAGAGAAGAGCAGTCAAAAAACAATAGTGCAGCCTTGGTGTAGGGTCCTGGTTCTGCCTCACGGGATAACTTAACTCTTCTACAGAGCTAAAACCCTCAACAAATGGAAGACATTAACATTCTTCGTTCCAGAGGAGATCAGAGTTTGATAACTCAAGAAGCTCATCAGGAGACCACCTGAGGCCAGATTAAAGGAGTTCAGACCTTACACACACCCTGATCCTTATCAGCAATCCTGCCCTTGAACCATGGCTCCTCACCAAATCCCTTTGGGTTGGGACACAGTTTTTGAGGCATGAGCCCACTTTGTCCCCCTTTGCCTGGCAAAGCAATGAAGCTATTCTTTTCTACTTCACCCAAAACTCTGTCTCTGAGATTCAATTAGGCACCAGTGCACAGAGCCCGAGTTTTTGGCAAAATGCTACTTAAGTATCAATATATTTTTCATATATGAAACACTGGATAATATACAGTTCATGACTTTTATATAGTGTTTGTAGGACAAGACAAGCTTTGCAGGTTTGTATTTGCATGTTTTCAGTAAGGAGCTGGACCTGAAGAGTCAGCACACACTTGAGAATTCACTCATGCTTGCTTTTCTCATATGTGTGTTTCTATAAAAAAATGAAAAACACTTGTCCATCAGTGCCCAGGCTAAACTAAGAAATATTTGCAACTAGAGATAATTTTGAGTACTTAATATCTTCCCCAAGAGAAATATTTAAAGAGAGTAAGTATTTTAGAATATGTTCTTTTTCTTAGAACAGCCATGAGATCGTTCCTATAACAGATCAGCTCTAGGTTCTGAAAAAACTGTCTGTGAAAGAAATCACACACCTATGCAAGGTTGTCCTGTATCACCTCCAGGGCCCACGACTGTTCAGATCACTAAAACATTCCATATTTGATAGAACCTGGAGACAGTACTAGCCATCATAATTTATTATTTTCCGCTTCTATTTTTTGTTTTATTTTTTAAATTTTATTTTATATTGAAGTATAGTTGATTTACAATGTTGTGTTGGTTTCAGGGGTACAGCAAAGTGATTCAGTTATACATATACATGTATCTATTCTTTGTTAGATTCTGTTACCATATAGGTTATTCTTTTTTCTTTTATTTTTTAAATTTATTTTTCATTGAAGTATAGTTGATTTTCACTGTGTTAATTTAACCATCATAATTTATAAAGAGTAAAGGAAGAGAGACCCACAGAGAGCTAAAGGACCAAATGAGCTTTTGCTCAGGGAGAAGAGAAATACCACTAAACTTTTAAGTATTATTTATACAGTTTTGTTATACAGGTAATACATATCTTCAATCAATGGACAAATATGTATAGAGTATCTACCATGTGAAAGACTGTGTGACAGGCATGATGGGTTAGTCCATGTGGTGGGCAGAATTCTAAGATAGCACTCCAGATTCCTGCCTCCTGGGTGTTCATGGCCCAAATAATCCTTTTTCCTGAGTGTGGGCAGAATATGTAGATATGATGATGCATCAACCCAGGGATTTTGCATGTGTACTGATGTTACTAATGGGTTGACCTTGAGTTAAACAAAGTTAGCTCACTAGGCCAATAGGAAAGGAGTAGATGCATGGAGGGAAATGGAAAGTCAAAGACAGAAGGAATGTTTCTACTGTCATAGAAATAGCACCAGGTATTCCAAACCTAGGAAATTCAAAGGCAGATAAGAAGGCAGCTGCTGGAGAGGAAAACAGGTTGGTTTTCTCCGGGCTTCCAAGGGACTTGGAACCATTAGCAGGATTAGTTTTGGAATTTTCGAGAGTGATTCTAGAGATAAGACAAACATCTGTGTACTTCACCATTGATTAAGAAGTACATTGGGTCCTGCCTCACCCACCTTGCCACACTCACCCGACTCCTCCATAACTAACAGCCTCAATGTAGTTTATACTAGTACTTGGCCATGCCCCTAACATACCAGGCTTGGTTTTGAGGTAGGAGGTAGATGGGCCCCTGGGCTGAGCAGCTAGAGCTTGTCAAGCAGAGTAAGTTGGAACTTCGTTTTCCCAGACACTCCAAGGACAAAGTTAATGGCAGGGGCTGAGCTCTGCTGGAGTAAAGAGAAAAGATGACCACACCTCTCACTCCTGAGGTCAAGAAAACCTCCCCAAGTGCACTAGCACAGAAAGGCTCCTTGGGGGTCAAAAAAGGGAAGGGACACCAGGCCATAATAAGTTCGGCTAACTTCCCAAAGGCCCTCATGCTAGAATTCATCTTGGCAAAAAGATGCACACACGTATTGGGAAGGGCCCTTAGGTCAGACTTGGGAAAAGAAGCGAGATAGTTGGCCAGAGGAGAACAAAGACCCAGAAGAACTGCCCCTATCTGAATGATTTAACTGCCTCTTTACTGCACTCCTCCTCATTAGGAAGGATGCCCACACCCTTTCCCTCTGGGTGTACATCTCTGCCTTGCTTCCATCTTAAATAAATAAACCATTTCTCTGTGTGCTGCCCCCTTTGTTGTGCTGTGTCTCTAATAATAAACTTTGTACCTGTTTTTACAGGTTTTGCTTCCTTGAAACTTTCTTGCTTTCAAATGGCGGCAAGAGCCAGGGTAAATTTGCTTCTAGCCTCTAGCCCCTGGTAGGCTAATGGTTAGGATTCCCGGTTTTCACCCAGGCTACCCAGGTTCAATTCCTGGGCAGGGAACTAAGATCCTGCTTCAAGACTGCTCACTGCTGTCTCTCTGAGATCAGTTTACCTCTGTACCTCTGCAACATTGTTTTAGTTCATTCTTAGTCTTCTCCAATTGCTCCGATCCGCCTCTTTGTCTGTATTTACAGGAAGCTTCCAAGGAACAGGGTGCATACGTCTCTTCTAGCATTGATCACACCGTTTGGTGATTGTCTATTACCTTATCTGTCTCCCTCACTCTACTATGGCCGCTGTGAGTTTATGCAACAGATCTCTTTCTCTGTACTGTTAGCCTGTCAGATGTCTGACACATATTAAGTGAACAAGATCTGCTTTCATGAATGAATTTGTATAAGCAAACATCTGTTTTTAAGAACAATGTGAATCATTCCACAGTTTCCCATTCTGTCAATGTCTCCTTTCTTAGGGTGAGAAGACACAAATATTTTAGGAATGCCTTTAAAGCAGCAGGTGGTGCAATCCAACAGAGGTCTTGGAAATAAAGGAGTCAGAACCAAACAGAAATATCTTAATTGGAAGTAAGGTCAACTTGCTGTGCTGTGACTAAGGAAAATCAGAAGAGAAAAAAAATGTTGCAAAGGCTACAGTAAACGATTTACCAAAAATGCTGCAGAGGGGTTTTTTTTTTTCTAATTTTTTGCAGTTTCTTTAGAATACAAAGTGTCAAGCATAAAGTACTATGAAGGGTACATGGAAACTTTGGCAGATCTTTCTATTTAAATATAATCTGGCTGCTAGAACAGACACTATTTTGAAATATGACAATACCTTCTGATCTCTTTTCCCTTGTTCTTCATTACGGAGAACATTTTCAGGATAATAGGATGTCTCTCTTTTAGTAGCACATCTGTTCCTGCCTCATTGTCTTTACTTTGCTTGAAATCATAATTTTCTCTTTGGGAACGTACAATTGGTGGCAAATAGAGATGATTATGATGTAATAAACAGAAATGATGACTTCAGGTGGGTTATAATTGTTAGGGAACTGAGGTTTTTTCTTCCTAGTAAACTCCTCTGCTGATTAAAATGAGGAAAAGGAAACCAAAATATATGCAATGTCTGAGCAGAATGGCCTCAGAATTGAATGACTTCTCAGTCAGATCATTTCTGATTTGAGTTGTCTGTTTTCTTATGGTTTGTGTCACAGCTATTGTGGCTAAGTACATTTATTATTGTCACATATACATATACATATTATATATATATGTATATATACATGTAATGTATACATATTTTATATATGTGTACATATAATCACTTTTAGTTTATTAGATAATATAAAGAATAGAAACTTTCTTTGGAATAGACTTGGATTGAATCCTGGCTGAAACACTTGGCTTTGTGACTTTGGATGTATTAACCACTTTGTGTCTCAGTGGCTGCTTCAGTAAAACTTCAGGTGAAAACATCAGCTTCTTTGTTCTGCAAATTGTAGATAATATTTTTAAAAAGCATTTTAAAATGCATGGGCCAGGATGTCTGACCCATGAAAGTCCTCAATATATGACACTATTATTATTCTTCTGTGAAAAATCATCCCCAGACCTCACAGGACAGCTCTGTGCTTTCGTTTCTAGCATTTAGTATTGTCTTTGCCAGCCCTTTTCTCAGGTCCCTCAGTCTTGATTCCACATTTTGCCTTTGAGCCCAGGTAATCTAGATTTCATTTTCCTTCCTGCTTATACCTCCCTGCCCAAACTTTGGCTTCTGCCTAACTGAATTTCTACAGACAGCATTTTAAAAGATTGGAAAACTGATGGAGTCTTCTTAAATAAAAATTCTCTTGGCGTTCTAATTTTGACTAACTATATAAATATATATATTAAAGATATAAATATTTATTTAATAAATATAACTTAATATTTATTATTATATTTCCTAAATACATATACACACATAAAATCAGGTATAGATGATTTGTGCTTAAAGCTCTTTATGATTATACATATCAACAAAAATTTATGATAAAAACTCTACGAAGTTAAAAAAATCCAAATGTAAACATCATCCTGACTTTTAACACCCATAGATTAATTTTGCCACTTTTTAAATCTTAGGAAAATGGAATTATATGATATGTACTCATTTGTGTCCGGCTTCTTTTGCTGAACATTATGTTCATGAGATCTAGCCATTTTGTCACTAGGATGAATGATTTCTGACCACTCTGTCTTCTCTTGTGTTATTAGCTCAAGATGCAGTTTCTCAGAAAGTGATCTGCTATTGGGCATTGTGGTTGATGTGTATGCACCATGGACATTCCCCCTCAGGAATGAAGGGCTTCCTCGCCCATGTTCTGAGAATGCTGTCAGTAGAAAGCCCTGGCTGGCAGCCCCTATGCGGATTGCACTCCCCCTAATTGGAGGGGTCTGTGTAAAATGACTGGCATGGGGCTTTCCCCTCATCCTAACTCAGCACAACGTTAAAGTGTTACGGTAGCTCCAGAACTCCCAGTGGCATCAGCTGAAGCCCCCAGTGAGACTGTGCTGCAGCCCAGCTTCTCCTCCACCCAATCCTGCTTCCTTCCCTTTCCTTCCAAGAGTATTCCCTGCTCAACCTCCTGCCTGCCCATCTCACTGAGTTAGCTTTCTTTAGCATCCAAGCTGCCATAACCGTGATCAGGTAACCCGGTGTAGTAAGAAAAATGTTTTGCTCTTTTGCTTTCGAGCAATTAGATGCTTTCATAGCCCCGAGTTACCTAGATTAATTGGTCTACGTTGAATGAAGAAAGGTCATCCCTCAAAAGGATAATTAGAGTGCTGAGTTGACGGATCACAAATACGGACAGAAATTCTAGTCAAGGATAGAGCAGGAAATAATCGATAACTTCCTTCCTGGGAAGGGGAGAAAATGTACTTGCTTGTATTCACTTCTGGTAGACCTGAACTTGCCTGTGTGTAGCTTTAATGTTACTCCCCTGTTATGGACTGAATGACATATGTTGAAGCTGTCCACGATAAACGTGACAGACATTTAGCGAAAGTGGGAAAACAGATTTTACTCAGTAACTGTTGATGGCAGCTCAGCTCCATTCTGCTTTGTGCAGAGGTGAGATTCGGTGCTTTAAAGGAAGAAAAAGAAGCAAGCAGGGAGAGTGGGGTCCCAGTGGAGTCAGAGAAGGGAAATGTTATAAATGGTTGGTCAGTGTAATGTGATCGGTCACCTGTGTTTGTGAGCTGACAGTCATCGAAGTTAGGATTCTGCTCTATTCTTCTTGAGGATCACATTTCAGTGGAATGGCTCTCAGGTCCTTAAAAAAGACACCTTGTAAGAGATACAAATTCACAATTGTGAGCCCTTTTCAGTAAATGCTCTAAGAAAGGGAAGTCAGGGGCCTAGCCTCCAGTGTTGACTAGAACAAATAGTAAATTCTCCAGCTGCATTGAGCTTTTTCAGGCAGGAATTTAATGGGGGCTCTGGGGTCACCCTAGAAGCATGGCTTATGTGGCTGGAAACCATGCCAGAGTTTGACCAATCCCTTAGTGTGGGGTTTGGACAGAGTTATGTGCTGGGAGTCCTGCCGTTATCAAGCCCTAAGTTGGGACTGTATTTGGAGACAGGCCCTTTAAGAGGCAATTAACATAAAATGAGGTTATGAGGGTGGGGCCCAAGTTCAATAGAGTTGGTCCCCTTGTAAGAAGAGAAGAGAAGAGACCCCAGAGATCTTTCTGGTTACATGCAGAAGAGAGATGAAGACATGGGAACACAGCAAGAAAGCAACCATTTGCAAGACAGAGGAGAGCTCTCACCAGAAAATGAGCCAACTGCTGTCTTGATCTGGAATTTCCAGCCTCCAGAACTGTGAGAAAATAAATTTCTGTTGTTAAGCCACCCGGTCTGTAGTATTTTGCTATGGCAGCCCTAGCAGATTAATATACCTCTGTACACACTACATTTGAAATCATATAAGGTGTTAGTTTTAATATACTGTGACAACACATTTGTATGAGTATACACAGACACGTTTTTATCTAGAAACCACAAACAAAAATTGTTTTTTTTCAAACTAAGGATGTTTACTAAATATGCTAATTTCAGTCTCCCTCTGAGACTAAAAGATTTGTTTGTAGTTAAGCAGCATTTATACTCATTTATACTAACTTCAAAAACTAAAGGCATTGCCAAAAGATGAAATGTGAATCGCTTTTAATGCCACCAAGTGAACTGAATAAGAATGTTTTTCATGACAAAATATTGCTGTATTTGGATGGATTAGCCCCTCAAATATAATTAGTGAAAAGTATTCTGAGAATAAAAGAATAAGTGTAACATACCCAAGACAGTGCCTAAAACACAGTATTCAATCAGCAGTAGATTTCTTCCTCCACCCTCCACTGCTTATCAACTGCTGCACAAATATACATCTACATACATGTCCTTGCCATTAGAAGCTTCATAATCTTTGACTATTAACTCCACAGAACTGTTTTATTTTGTGTTTGATACAGTAATTTATAAACAGAAGTGATATGTCTTATCATTTGATAGATATCAGCCAGTGGTTACCAAGCTGAAATAATGATATATCAGCATCATTATTATAAAAAGTGTGGAGTTAGACAATAATAATTTATCATAAATAATAGAAGTCCAACTCTATATTTTTTTATTAAAAGCCTGGATACATTTCCTAACCCAAGCTAGTGTACAAAATTATGTCAACAGGAGAATCAGGATTTACTGCACTAGTTACTTGTGATCATGGTCTCCAACAGACTCTTTCTTCTTCAGAAAATTTTGGTAAATTTTCATAATTTTTTATCAATAGCTAGTCTCACCATTTCTACAATTTTGAGAGGAAAGTGGCCAAGACCAAATCAATCGTCACTGTTTTGCCTGATTTGAAAGCATTATATGTATGAGATAAACGTTAACGTATGTCAATACAGAAAATGTACCTCATGGTGTGTGTTTAAATTGGTCCATACAGCAATCAGCAATGGATGAAAGTAAGATTAAAAACAAGGTTCCAACTGTAGAATAAAATGATTATATTTAGTCTGTGAAGACTCCTTCAGGAAGAAGGTGGCTTTGTTTTTTTTGTTTGTTTGTTTTCGGTTTTTGGTTTTTTTTTTTCTAATTTTTTGGCCATGCTGCACAGCATGCAGGATCTTAGTTCCCCAACCAGGGATCGAACCTGTGCCCCCTGCAGTGGAAGCTCAGAGTCTTAACCGCTGGAGTGACAAGGAAGTCCAAAGGTGGCTTTGTGTCGCTGCATCCGGAAATGGCTTAGGAACCAAAAAATGAATGATTTCTCTTGGCATGACATCTGACACAGAGATCACTCAACACCCATATAGTTTTATTGAATGGTGGGTCATAATTCTTTCATTGAGCCTCCTGTATGTCGCAAGGCTTCAGCCATTCAGTACATATGGGACGTAAACATCTGCGTAAATAGTTTCTGTCAATTTCTACTTAAATTTAGTTCCAGTCTGTCTTCGTCCGTTTGGGCTGCTATAACCAAGTACCATAGACTGGGTACGCTTATGAACAACAGAAATTTATTTCTCACAGTTCTTGGGGCTTGGATTTTGAGATCAGGGTACCAGTACGGTCGGGTTCTGGTGAGAGCCGTCTTGCAGACTGCACACAGCCCACTGCTTACTGTGTCCTCATGTGGCAGAAGGGGCAAGGGAACTCTCCCAGTTTCTCTTGTAAGAGCACTAATTCCATTCACGGGGGCCCTGTGCCCTCATGACCTAATCACTTCCTAAAGGTCTCACCTCCAAATACCATCACACCGGAGATTAGGCTTCAACATATGACTTTTAGGAAGACACAAACGTCTGCTCTACAGCAGAGTCCATATGATATTGACATTTAAAAAATATTTGTCCCTTGTCCCCTGGTCAGTGAAAAATACTTCAAAAAGGTAC
The DNA here is from genome assembly GCF_028021215.1 of Eschrichtius robustus. NCBI lineage: Eukaryota > Metazoa > Chordata > Mammalia > Artiodactyla > Eschrichtiidae > Eschrichtius > Eschrichtius robustus. The sequence goes on from NC_090829.1 coordinate 6,455,422, forward strand.
TTTTAGATAAATACTGTTGTTTAAGCAAAGTTAGGCACACCTTGTAGTAGAGTTAAATATAAAATCTCGCTAAGAGATCAAGAAGACTCTGCTAGTTCCTTGATGGCGGTATGGAAGAGGGAAGATCCATCATTCCATGTCACCCCACTGTCAGTTCCTCCCCAATAAAGAAGCAGTCATTGCATTGAGTCATACTCTGGAAATCTAATAAGACCATTTGACTAGTGGGAAAGATGACTGTGCCTTAAAAGGTGATGCACGTAGACATGGATGTAATCTTTCTGTGTTCTCTCTCCTTCCTCTTGTCGCCTGGATGACAAAGCAGGAAGCCATTCTAGGGCCTTCTCTGAGGGAAGTTAGAGATCGCTCTGGAGCTCACTTTTAGGATCTTCTGTTTATGCCGCAAGATCAGTAAAGACAGTTGAGGCTGCCATCTTGAAATATTTCTGTTTCTCACAGCGTACCATCGCTTGGTAATCAATCAGCCTCTGAAAACTGACTTATGGTAACATTTAGTCACATGAGGAAGAAGATACCCTTGCAGGCTTTGAGTGAGATCACAAATTCCAGCTCACCTTTCCAAAATGCTGTGTATTGTAATTATAGCCAGTCAACAATAAAATCAGCCTTTAATCTCCATTGTGATTGTTTTTGTTTACAAATTTCCCTTATGATCTTCAAAGGCATGGATATGACTTGAGCAGTATTTAGAATCCTGGGTCTCCTGATCATAATAGAATATTAATATTGTTGAGTATTACTTTAGATATAAGACTAAATATAAATGTGGTGTTCATATATATTATAAATGTAATATATGCATGTCTATATATAGATAGACAGATAGATATACATATACTGCTCTAAGCACTAATTTCAGACACATTTGTCACAGAATAGAGAGGGAAATGTCTATATTGATTTTTAGAAACAATACTGCTTTCTCTATAATCATGTTTTGGAAAATCTGTTAATGACACTATGTAGTAAAACTAGGCCTGGACACCTGGGCTCTGGTTCGAAATTTGTTGATAACTCACTGAATAATTCAACATTTCCATCTGTAAAATGGAAGGGGTCTTTCTCAGACACTTCACTGGGTTGTAGTATTATTCATTCAAACATTTATTCACACCGTTGAGTGGCTATTGTGTGATATTATTTTAAACTAGTGGTTCAGTAATTAAAATATAAAAATACTCTGCTTGCAAAGAGTGTAAATACTTGTGAAGGCATTTTGACAGGTGTTCAGTTCTACTTAAATATAAATATCATGATTTTAAATGTTATGAGCTTGGCCATAAGTAAGTCCATATTCTTTGATGCGGAAATGACACTCCTAGAGATATTTTCCCAAGGACATTCAGAAGAAGGAAAAAGTAAATGCATAATTACTTACTGAGCCCTTAGTATAGTCTAGTCAGTGTTGCCCAATAAAATATTCTGTGATGATGTAAATGTTTTTTACCTGCACTGTTGAATATGGTAACCATTTGTGAATACTGAGCACTTGAAATGTAGTGTGCAACTGAGGAACTGAATATTTAATTTTATTTCATTTTAATTAATTTAACCTTAAATTTAAGTAACCATGTATGACTACCATATTGGACTGCACAAGAGGCATATTAAGTAATTTACAGGAAGTATTTTGTTTAGTTATTATTAACTTTACTTATTAAATTAATACACATTTACTTAATACTTAAATATTAATAACAGTTAATTATTATCAACTTTATGGTCTATTAACTTTATTCTACAGATGCGAAAACTGTAGTTCAGGACAGTTAAATAACTGGCAAAGGTCACCCACTTTGTAAGTGGTATAACTGAAATTTTAGACTAGGTAGGAGTATGATCAACTAGCCAGGTGGCTTTCTTCTATGATACACTGACTTGCAATCATAGAAAATTGTCACATATACTTGGGGCCAAAAATACATGAAAACCATGAAGCTAGTAAGTGAAAATTAATAAAATTATTAGGAAAAGGGAAAACATTTATATCAAATGAAAACAGCAGAAGGCAAAAAATACAGACTTTAAGATTATAATTGGGTAAAAATAATGTGAACAAGTTAATAGTAATATGCAAGTTAGAACACAGATTCTTTTTTTGTGATAAGATTACAGAAAAATTTTGTGTGCTTGTTGCTAACTTTCACTAGTTTTAATTTTATTTCCGTTGGTCCTTTTATACTGAACAAGTATCAGTATGTGGATATGTGGAGACAGGTGGAGAAATTCACTTGACTCTCCAAATTAGGACAACCATAGGATTGACCAGGAGTTTGCAAACATTCTTGCAAGGCTGTCCTATAGCTATTTTCCTTGCTAACAATACTCTAATTTCTTTAAAATGAAAACTGCAGCCAATCTCATGGAATTAAACATGATTTATCCAAGTCAATTGTAACTATGTATCTCATTCTTCTTTTTCATCTCCTTCTTTCTCAGCTGCCCTTGTACACAGAGATGGCCATATTATCTGATTTTAGCTAATTGGACATAAAGATAGAATACTTGGGAAATCTAAGAAGGATTTCACTTCTTAACAAGAGAAAAATCTCTTTTCTACCTGCCTCCCTCCCTTCCTGTTTAGGATGGGATGTGGTGATATCCTGTTGCTTGGAGCTGCAGCTGCCATTGTGGGCCCAAGAGGGAAGGGTGAGAGATGAGCAAAAATACCCACATTCCTGATATAATTTAGATGCTGTTTAAAATATATATATACTCCATACTTTGTTTGTAGTTAAATTTTTTTCTCTTTTAAAGCCACCTTTGGTAGAGTGTACTGTTATCTGCAGCTTAAAACTTTTCTAATGGATTCAAGATCCTCTACCTCACAAGCTGTGATTTCCATTGTGTGGAAGATGCATGAGGTTGGGAAGCCAGGTATTAGCTAACTCTGTGGTGCAGAGTTTCCATAAATCTCCATGAAAGCAAAGTTTCCACATAAACCTTCAGACCACAGCTGAAAAGACTTGCTAAGGAGCATAGTTAAAATCTATAAAGCAACAGGGACTTAAAAGATCCACAAATGCCTATTTTTAAATTCTGCTTCTCAAACATGAATATATTAAAGTTGCTGAAGTCCTTCTGTGGATGATATTTGGGCTGGCATTTCTGTAAGTGGAAGAGATTATCTTTTGCTTACAATTTGTCACTTCTGACTGTAGATCACAGCAGTTTAGAAGCTTAACCCCTTTAATTTAGGCTCTCTCTCTTCCAGCTTTTAGAAAAATCCTTTCAGCAGGCTGATAAAAATAGCAGCAGCAAAGCAATTAGATGTAATCCCAAACAGCTGCAGTCCAAGCCAGACCTATAAATGCTTTCTCCTATTTTAGTTACACACAAGTCAAAATTCTCCTGTAAGTTCCTGACAAAGTGAAAGGAATAGAAGATCCTTCAAATGATACACATCGACATTCAACTGTAATACTCCCATCCAATTCTCATGGCAAATACTGGCCATCAATGTCAGCGAAACTTAGTGCAATAAAGTTATTTTGTGTCTGGATTCACTGGCACAAAATAACCAAAAATTGGATTTCAGTTTGATTTAGGAAACATTTCACGATTGCCTACTAAGTCCTAAGTACTCTCAGAAGTTGGACATACAGATAAATATGATACAGTCCCTGCCCTCAAATATCTCACAGTCTAGAGGGGAGGTGCAATCTTTTTTCTCCCATGGTATGTATGTTGTTTAATCATGGATTCATAATATTACAGACCTTAGATTTTGAAGAAACCTATGGTAATACACATTCTCATTGGTAATTAGTCTCTAAACAGTTAGTAATTTCTGAGGTACTATTAAACAAGTAAATAACCCATAGGAAGTTGGTTAACTTCCAAAGCAAAAAGTGGAGAATTTTCTGACCTGAGCGAATGGAATATAATCTAAATTTTAATAATAATAATAATGAGGAGGCAGCTTAGTTTTGTTATATCACACAGTGTATTGGAATTTTACAGATATTTAGAATACCATTTTCTTTGGCTAAATAGCTACAGGGTCTTATTATCCCTCTGCCCAATCAAATGAAATGGGTTTCGATTGACAGCTAACTTTCTGTAAGTAGCTTTTCATAAGCAAGGAAACTACTTCTGTTGCAGTAATTGTGTTTTGTACTGATTTCAGTTATTCAACCATTTTAGCATCTTCCTTGAGCTAGTTATAAAGAAGCTCACACATATGCATATCCTCAATCTCTCTCTCTGCCCTATCCATCAAAAAATGAAGAAGCTACAAGTTCTTTATTTCATAAAGATCAATAACGACTCCCAAGTGACAGCTCTGGGTCTCTGGGAAACAGGTGTCAAAAGGAAAACATAAGTGCAAGAGAGTTATTGGAGGTAATTTCTAAGAGGAAAAAAAAAGAAAGGCAAAGCACAAGTAGGCAGAGAAAGACTTCTGACCATGGTACTGGTCTCACACTTACAGAAAGAGGGGACAGGAGAAAGATTGGGTAGGACTAAGTGACTAAGTGCATCTCTGCGAAAGTCTCAGCCAGCCCACCAGTGCAAAGATCACCCATGGAGGAGAGCCGAGATGACCGGAAATGGTGAGCCCTTGAATCTGCACCATGCTCAGTCATGGGCGGAGTCTGCCCAGAAAGTATGTGGCCTTGACTTGAAAGCGGAGACAGACCTTGGAAAGGTTGGGGCTTCAGCTGATTTTCTTGCAGCAGATCCTCTTTGGAAAGGAGGTATGAACAGCTCACCTTCATAGCTGTAATAGTGAACTGGTAATAATTTTTAACCTTATTCCTTCAGGTACTTGCAGTTTTCTAATAGAGCTCTATGTCCCATAGTTTCACTTACTGCAATGTATTCCATTTAATGCAATTCTCCAAATGCTATCTTAATGAACCAATGGTGGTACCATTGCTTGTTAGGACCACCTCCTATCACAATTTGTGTCATAGAGAGATCTATCTGTCATTAACAGGATGAGGCAGCCATTTTATTTCAGGAATACTCTTGGGAATCAAAAATCCTACACACGAAATAGAGAGCTGAATTCTGATCATGTGACTCAGGTCAGAAGTGAAACCAGAATCTTGAACAATATCACCAGGACATGGTGACATCATTTACTTTTTCCCCATCTTTCTCTTGGCTCTTTAATTCTCCATGTTGGTTTGAGGATTTGCCATCCATTTCAATAGGTGGGCCACCATTCAAACTGAGGTGGGAGAGAGGGTTGGATATGGAACAGACAGCCCCAAAATATAAAATTTCCTTTATACTGGGTCACAGCACAATTTTTTTAGATAGTATTCAGTAAGTTTTATCCTTTGACTAAAAGAACTATTCTTTTTATTATTTTCTTTATCTATTTGATACCACCATACTATAAAATTGACTAGTTATATCTCCTCCAATTTTTTCTGATGATTACCTTCAGTTTAGAAATCAATCAATAGTGAGACTAAGAAAAAATTCAATTTTTAAAATATTCTCCTAATACAAAACCCAAAGCCCAAAGTTAAGCTTGAAATTGCAAACTAAACTAAAAAACGCTATGCTATATTTAAATTTAGTACTCACTGCCACATGAAACTAAAATAATAATTAAATATCTATTTGAAAAGGCAACTTGTGTTATGACATTTAAGGTAGAAATGATAAGGAATATCACTTCTTTTATCTCAAGAAGTGAGCTGTCAATATCTGTAGCTAAAAAGAAAATGTCTTCTGCAGGTTTGATAGTTTTATAAAAATGATCATATTAGAAATAATGTTACAACGATCTCTGAAAGCTAAGTTTGTGACTATATATAGAAATGAATCACATAGTTATATTTTAAAGAAGTGTATTAGTTATCTACTGTTGCATGACAAATTAATGCAAACTTAGCAACTCAAATCAATACACATGTATTATTTACTAGTTCACAGTTTCCATGAGTCAAGAGTCTTGGCACGGTTTAGCTGAATCCTCTGCTCAGAGTCTCACAAGTCTGCAATCAAGGTATTGGACAGGCTGAATTCTCATCTAGAGACTTGACTAGGAAAGGATCTACGTCCAAGCCCATGGAGATTATTGGCAGAATTCATTTCCACCTTAGTTGTATGACTTAGGGCTCCAGCTTTTTGCTGCCTATAAGCTGGAAGTTGCCTTAGGTCCCAGTACATCTGAAGTTCCTAATGGTGGCCCACACTTCTTTGTCACATGGTCTCTGTAACATGGGTGCTTATTTCATCAAGCCTACACGGAGAATCTCTAGCTCCAATTTGCTAGCAAGGCAGAGTCTTATATACATGATGCCATTACAGGAGTGACACCCTATCACCTTTGCCACATAACCTCAGTTAATCATGGGAGTGACATCCATATTCAATTGGTTAGAAACAAGTGTCAAGTCACCCACATTCCAGTGGAGGGAAATACACGAAGCATGAGCACCAAGAGATGGGGATCACTGGGGGTCATCTCAAGGTCTACATGCCACAGAAAATTTCCTTTTTGATTGGAAAGACATTGGAATTTAAATGAAATTAATATACATAGACAATACAAACATTTCTTTAGTAGGTGGATAGAGTTGCAGCCCATTATGGTTCATTAGCTATTTAAACTTTAGAGATAATTGGTCACCTCTGATTTTTAAAAATAGATTTAATATTTTCAAAACTGGATATAATTATATATAAATTATGAATTATAGTGATTAATTGAACACTCATGAACCCACCACCCAAGCTGACAACTAAAATATTACCAAATACCAGCGAAAGTTCAGTGTGCTGCAATCATCTAATGCTACCTACCTTCCTACATTCCCCCGGAGGAAATCTATGTCTTCAGTTTTATATTTGCCCTTCCTTTATTTATTTAAATTGTTTTACCACGTGTGTATTGTTTCTGTTTACTTGTTTTTGAACTTTACCAAAATTGTATCATACTATATATGTAACATATAGTATATACGTGTGTATGTATATATTTATTTGAATTGACTTTTGTCATTCTAACTTTCCCAGCATTTTCAGCTGGCAATCCTAGCTCAATTACTTAGACTGGGAGAAAATCTTGTCCATGATTACCAAGAGTTGAACAAGAACATTCATGGTAGAATTGTTTTAATAGCAAAACCCAAAACATCTGTGAGTGCACACAAACTCAAAACAAACAAACAAACAAATACATAAACAGCCACTAGAAGCAACTCAAATATCTCTTTTTCTCCCTCTTTTATTTTTACCTTTGCTATTTCCTGTTTAGATTTCCAACTTTTTCTTTCTTAAAACTCATGGCATTATATCATGTTGTAGTAACATGATTTTAGGCACAGTAATACAGATTTCAAACATGTCAGATTTCATATGAATGGTTGGTGGGCATACAAGATATAGGATCAGGAACAAATGAGAGAACTGGTAAAAAGTAATAAAAGTATGGTGGAAAACTGAGACTTGGAATAAGATTTATGGGTGCACAGTCATAGCCAGGAGGTTTGGGGAAGTCCCCTGAACTTCATTTTCCTCATCAGGAAGACAAGGATAAGGTATAAATTACACCATTCACACCTGATTCCACAGAGTTATTTTGAGAATCAAATACATTGCCATATGTGAATGAGCCCTTAAACTCTTTGTAAGTTCTGTATTAAAAATGGAATATTGCCTTCTTTGAAGAAATGTACGGTAAGAAAAGAAGTGTTCTGATATTAAATTAGGAGAAGCAAAGGTGAACCATGGGAAACACCAGCCCTGGAAATTTAAGTTAGAAATGTTGTTCCAACAAGTTCGAGAAAACATTTCAAGTTATGAGACTGGAGCTGACCACGCAATAGACTGGGATTGCAAAACAGAGAAGGAAAAGTAATTTCTGGCTGGACTGTAGGATAATAAACTCACTAATGTTTGGAAAAAAAGCCATAGCCAGAGAGATGTTACTTCCCTTCAGAAAGCACACAGAGGGTAAGGCCAAATTAGCAAACTTTTTGTTAAATTGTGGAAATGGAGGGTTGAAAGACATAAGAGTTGTAAATACCTCTCACAAGTGTGCATGTGATATTGGAGAAGAAATAAGGGGTGCTAGTTATTTAGCCTCTCTTTGTGAAAGCAGTTGCTAAGCACTTCCTCCCAGGAGTCAATTCATTAAGGTGATTAACATTAGTGCTTACAATAAACAAACTTCCAGATCTCAGCTTTTTAACATAGTCCATTTCGGGTTACGATATCTTCCTCCATCTTTTGGCTATATACTCTATAAGCCAGATGTCCTTCAACATGCCACAGCAATGGAAGAGAGACTGGAAGTGTCATCCTAGATCTTGATTGTGTTATCCTCAAAGTGACACACATGAGTTTTGCTCACAGGCTATTGCCACATCTACACAGGGCCACAACCTAATTGTAAACATGTCTGGGAAATGAGGAGAGAACATACAAATATTTGGTGAGTTTCTAGAACTGTTTTATCCCATTGTTCCTTTCTTTACATACAGTGCGTACATTCAAACTGGAACCGAGCAGAATTCTGCAGTACCACCCCCCTCCAAGTACAAAACTGAGCAGTTAATGTTTAGGACAATAGAGTCACAGACTCAGTGTCTGATGCACATTCCTGAGTTGTTTTACAGATACTCTAACTGCCACCAGAGGACATGACGTAAGCTGCTCCCTCTTGAGCAGTACTGAATCTTTGGCTAACACAGTTCCAAGTACTGGCCTCAAGAGAATGGGATTATTGCTCATAATGATCTATATTTTTGTAGGCATCAAAGTAGTTGTAGCTAGCTCTGCTTATATGTAAGCAGGCAACTAAAACTATCAGCAAAGAGATGCTACAGACCCATGTTGACATCTTCTACTCTGAGAATATGGCACCCTATGTCAGCATGAAGAAGTTAAAGAAGACAGACCTTCTCCCCTAATCCCATAGAAATGGAATGATGTCTGACAGCGGAGAATTAAAAGCAGATCTTTTGCCCCTTTCCTGTTTGCCCATTTCTGTTCCCCCCTAACCTTAAAAGAACCTAATTATAGGAAAGAGATCACTAGGCAATTTAATCTAACTCCTGACTTATGCTCTCTTGAATGCACACCATGCCTTGCCTAACTTGTTGATTCTTTTCCTAGATAAAAAAAGTAAGGATGAAGAATTAAGCAGTTAAAAAATAACTAGCTCTCTAGCACCAATAGTCCCCTTAGCAATCCTGAAGTCAGATCATGTAGGCAAGATAACCTCTGAAGAGAGATCCAGCCAGTCTGCACACAATGGAGAAGGATGCAGAACCCAACATCCTGCCTTGAGGATTCACTGAGATTCTTCCCCCTATTTTTCCCTTTAAAAACTGTCATAGTTGAGCATAATCTTCAGAGTTGGTCTCTGGACCCAAGTCCACCTTTTCCCCAGATTGCTGGCTTTTCTGATTAAAGCAGCTTTCCTTCCTCCTGACACTTGCCTCTTGAATTATTGGCTTTTGAGCAGTGAGCAGCCAAACCTCAGTTCTGTAACAAGCCGGGTAGGTGTTCTCCGTGTGTTGTGAGCTAGGGCTATTTCATCTAGGGACTTGTTTGGGCTGAAACATCCAAAATGGCTTCCTTGCATGCTGGTAGATGATACTGTCTTTTGTCTGGGAGCTCCACTGAGACTGTTGACCAGAACTCACACTCACAGCCTCTCCATATGACTTTGGCTTCTGAGCAGCAGATGGATTTTTGTTTTTTTCTTGGCTGTGCCATACAGCTTGTGGGATCTTTGTTCCCTGACCAGGGATTGAACCCATGCTCCCTGCAGTGGAAGCACAGAGCCCTAACCACTGGACCGTCAGGGAATTCCCAACAGATGGATTTTGAGAGGTACCATCCCAACAGTGATTGTTCCAAAAATGAACAAGCAGAAGCTGCTAGATCTTTTAAAGGCTAAACTTGCACTGGCACAGTGTGATTTCTACCACATGCTATTGTTTAAGTAGTCACAAGGCAAAAAAAAAAAAAAAAAAAAAACAAAAAACCTAAGGGAAGGGAAGGGCAAGGACAAATTAACACCTTTTCTTCATGGGGCTCTGACAAAGAACTGAGAGTCATCTTTAATGTACCACATGCCCAGTCACCAGTTATTCTCGGTGTCATGAGAAAATGTTAAATTCTCTTAATTTTATTTGACTTAAAAATTCTGAGATGTACAGTAAGAATTTCTTCTCACTGAGTTTCTTTCTTGCCATGTTTAACAATGTCAGGCATTCAGTGTAACTGTCCAAAAAAAAATTAAACTTAAGTAGATTTGGGGATGGAAAATTATATAATGTGTTTCCTCTTGGCAAGTATGCTGTATATAATCTTCTATATATAGTTCACTGCTTTCTGTTCCCTGTTTCATCACTATCTACTTGGTTTTTTTTGTTTTTTTTTGTTTTTTGTTTGTTTTATAGTGGGTAATGTGAAGACTTCAGATGAAATAGATTGAGAAACTGATTGGAAATTGAATGCAAACTAAGACCACTTGACTGTTACTGAAATGAATAGCCCAGTTTGCTTTTTTTTTTTTTAAAGAAATTCACGTTCTTTTATTTATTTATTTATGACTGTGTTGAGTCTTCGTTTCCGTGCGAGGGCTTTCTCTAGCTGCGGCAAGTGGGGACCACTCTTCATCGCGGTGCGCGGGCCTCTCACCATCGCGGCCTCTCTTGTTGCGGAGCACAGGCTCCAGACGCGCAGGCTCAGTAGTTGTGGCTCACGGGCCTAGTTGCTCTGCGGCATGTGGGATCTTCCCGGACCAGGGCTCGAACCCGTGTCCCCTGCCTTGGCAGGCAGATTCTCAACCACTGCGCCACCAGGGAAGCCCTATCTACTTGTTTTTGTTTTGTCAAGGGTTTAAGCATCTCCAATGGTCATTCCCTGAATACATAGCTAAAAAGGTGGGAGCGTTAGTGATCTCACTGCCGATAGCTGTGCTCAGTAAATCAGACTTCGATGATGACCAGCTTGGCAGTTTTGTTCAGCAGTTTCTCCATGGTATGTCCCATCTAGAGCCTAGTAACTTGTTAAGAAAGAAGAGAGTTCAGATACACATTTTGACCTGGAATGCTAGAGGTATAAACATTCATACTGCCTTCAGGAAGGAAAGGGATCGTTTAATGAGTGGTCTTTGTGAATCACTTTGCTCCAGAGCCCACAAAATGGTGCTCACGCTGTTCCATCCAAAAATACCAACAGGTTAAGTTTTGGGCCACTTTAAAAATATAACCTTAATTGGGTTTATATGGTTGTGTAGCTCAGAAAGCTCATAATGGCCACTTGAGTTTTTTTTCATCTCCAGAGTCCTGCTTTAAGTTCAGCTGGAGTTAATAAGAGAAACGCTTGCACTCAAGACTGAGAGAGACCATAGAGATTCTACGGCATTGCCCAAAGTTCACACATCCCAGGTATTGCTGGTGGCTAACGATAATTATCCACCTCTAAACTCTAAGGAGTGAGTCTATGCTTTTCAAAGATGCCTTTTTCAATAGAGAAAGAGGATGTAAGATGAACGGCTATGTTAAAAATGTGCAGCCTGCACTAACACTACGTTTCTCTATCTTAGACATTTCACTGGCAACTACTGTCCAAAGGGTGTGCTCCAAGCCTCAAATGCCCTCAATTAGACAGGAAGCGCCATCAAAGCCCATACTAAAGAATTTAATATAAAACAACTTATTCTACTCATAAGACTTTAATCATTGCCTACATATCTAGGAAAATTTTTGTGGAACCTTAGGCGCATATTCAAATAATTATCAGAGATTTTCCCACTTTATTATCCCACAGGCAACTCAAAATTCAGCATGTCCAAAAATGAATTATCTTCCCACAAAATTTCTGTCACAATAAATAATATTACTATTCACCCCACCACTCAAGTCAGAAACTGAGGCATTTTATCTAATATCTAGTTCCCAGATTTGGGGTATTTTATCAAATAAATATAACCCAAGTCTAGAATTTCCTACAATGTGTTCTGTGAAACACTAGTTCCACAGAATGCCTCGGTGAAAATTCTTTTACATATAGGAAATACTGTTACTCAATCCTCCCAGTCAAAAGTTTACACTGCATTTTAGCAAATCCGGCTTTATTTAAATTGACTTAACCTAGTGTTTTTCCAAGTTAATATTTGCTCTCCAAACTTATCTGTTTATCAATAGTACCTACTAAAATTCTTCAAAGCTAACATTCTATGGAGCACATTTAAGGAAATTGTGCTCTAACTTATCTCTTGCTGCTAACTTCATATTCCCCTCACCATTTACCCATTTTAATATGAAAACCTTCAACCTAATCTCTTGTCCATTCTTATAGTCTGCTATGTGTCTTTTTCACTGTGCTGAGAGTAATATTTATAAAATACAAATCTGATTCTGATACTTTCCTGCTTTGCCCCATTCTGTGGCCTCATAATATTTACAGGATTGTATTGATTAAGAAAATTGAGCTGCAAGTAACAGAATTTCAATTAACAATAGCTCAAGCAATACAGACAAGTATTTTATTACATAACAAGTTTGGGGTAGAGAGTTTCAAGGCTGGTTAAATCAGCAAAATAAGAATACTATCAAGGATCCATATATTTCCAACTTTCTGTTTTGCTTTGCTTTGCAAAGATACAGGAAAGAAAAATCATTGGTGCAGGGTCCATTGCTCCAGACATCACAATCTTAACACAGCACAAATATAATCAAACTCAGAAACAAGATTATTCCCTGATTTTTCCTTTTGTTTTAGGGGGAAAAAAAACAACTTTCCCATAAGCCCTATAGATAATTTCTTCTCAGAAACTATTGTCCAGCATAGAACCACATTCCCTGTTGTGGTATCAAGGAAGACTGGGAAAGGAGAATTCTGATACTTCCAGTTATAGTAGTTGAAGGTAGGCTTGCAAAAATGGGGAAAGATCATGAGGCATTGCTGTTGGGTAGGCAACACTCAGCATTATCCTTGGCATCTGACACCACTCAAAAACTGGCCTTAGCCTATCTTTCTAGTATTATTACTGGTCATTTCTAATATTACACCACATGTCCTTGTATCTACTTCCTTTTTCATAATATTCCTTTTAATAAAACTCCCTCTTCACAGCTTCTACATGTTCAGGTCTTAAGATTCATATTAACCAGAGTAACCTTGGACACCTCAATCACCAACACAGTGAATTACTTCCTCATAAATTACATTTTGGTGGGGGTGGAGGTTTGACTCAAGTGTGTGGTATTTATTTTTTATGGCTTTATTAAAGTGTAATTGCTGTATAAAAATTGCACATATTTAATGTATATAATTTAATGTGTTTAGAAATATATGCACACCTGTGATACCATCACCACAGTCAAGATAACAAACATATCCATCACCTCCAAAAGTTTCCCTGTGTCCCTTTGCTTTCTTCTTCTGTGATGAGAACATTTAACTTGATATCTACCTTCTTAACAAATTTTAGGTACACAATACCATACTATTAACTCTAAGCACTATATTTTACAGCAGATCTCTAGAAATAATTCATCTTGTAGAGCTGTAACTTTATACCCATTGAACAATAGCTCCCATTTTCCCTACCCCCATCCACTGGCAACCACCATCTTATTTTCTGCATCTACACTTTTGACTGTTTTAGATACCTCATGTAAGTGGAATTATGCAGTATTTGTCCTACTGTGACTGACTTACTCCACTTAGCATAATGTTTTCAGGTCCATCCATGTTGTTGAAAATGATGAGATTTCCTTCTTTTTAAAGGCTGAATAATATTCCATTGTATGTATATACCACATTTTCTTTATTGACTTGCTTGTCAGTGGATGTTTGGGCTGTTTTCACACTTGGCTACTTTAAATAATGCTGCAATGAACATGGGAGTGCAGATAACACTTCAAGATCCTGTTTTCATTTCCTTTGCATGTATACCCAGAAGAGGAATTGCTGAATCATATGGTGGTTCTATTTTTAGATTTTTAAAGAACCTACATACTGTTTTCCATAGTGGCTGCACCATTTTGTATTTCAATCAACAGTGTAAAAGGGTTCCAATTTCTCCAAAACTTCACAAACCCCTGTTATCTTTTTGTTTGTTTGTTTGTTTCATTGTAATAGCCATTCTAACAAGTGTAAGGTGATATCTCACTGTGGTTTTGATTTGAATTCTCCTATTAATTAGTGATGTTGAGCATATTTTCATATACCTGTTGGCCATTTGTATGTCCTCTTTGGAAAATGTCTATTTAGGTCTTTTATACATTTTATATTTGGGTTATAGATTGATTGATTGACTGATTGCTGCTGAGTTGTAGGAGTTCTTTATATATTTTGGAATGAATCCCTTTTCAAATATATGGTTTGCAAATATTTTCAGTTCCACAGGTCTCCTTTTCTCTTTGTTGATTGCTTCCTTTACTGTGCAGAAGCCTTTTAGTTTGATGTAGTTCAACTTGTCTATTTTTGCTTTGGTGGCCTGTACTTTTCGTGGCATATCAATAAAATCATTACCAGGACAAATTTCATGAAGTTTTCCCCCTATGTTTACTTCTAGGAGATTTACAGCTTTAAGTCTTACATTTGTCTTCATTCCATTTTAAGTTGATCTTTTGTATGGTGTATGAGAGAAGTCTAATTTCTTTTCTTTTTCTTTCTTTCTTTCTTTTTTTTTTTTTTTTTTGCATATTCAGTTGTTATCCAGATTTCCCAAAACAATTTGTTGAAGAGACTACCCTTTCCTTATTGTGTATGCTCGGTGCCCTTGTTGAACCTCAGTTGGTTGTATGTGTGTGGGTTTATTTCTGAGTTTTATTCTGTTCCATTGGTCTAAATGTCTGTCTTTAGGCAAGCACCATTCTGTTTTAATTACTGTAGTTTTGTGATATATTTAAAAATCAGAAAGTGTGATGATTCTATCTTTGTTTCCCTTTCTTAAGATTGCTTTGACTATTCTGGGTCTTTTGTTATTCCATATGAATTTTAGAATTGTTCCGTTGGGTACTTATAATAGTTATGTCTTCCTGATTAATTTATCCTTTATGATTATATATTGTCCTTCTTTGTCTCTTGTGACTATTTTTGACTTAGAGTCTGTTTTGTCTGATGCAAGTACCATCACTCATGCTCTCTTTGGTTTGCCATTTGCATGGACTATCTTTTTTCATCCCTTTATTTTCAGCCTATGTGTGATCTCAAATCTAAAATGAGTTGCTTGTAGATCATATATAATTGAGTCTTGTCTTTTATGCATTCATCCACTCTATGATTTTGATTGGGGAATTTAAGCCATTCAGTTTAAAGTAATTATTAATAGGAAAGGACTGCCTTACCATTTCCACTTTTTATTGTTTTCTGTCTGTCTTGTAACTCTTTTGTTCCTCTTTTACAATCTTGCTTTTTTTCCTTTGTGTTTCACTGTTCGTAGTAATATCTTTTAAAATTTCTCTTTCTTTTGTGTATCTTCTAGAGGTATTTTGTGCATATGTGTTATTACCATTAGGCTTACATAAAACATCATATATATATAACAGCCTATTTTAAGGTTAAAATATCTTAACTTCAATCACATCTACACTTTTACTTCTCCCTCCACATATTTTATGTTTTTGATGTCAGAATATACATCTTTTTTATAGTGTGTGTCCATTAACAAATTTTTGTAGTTATAGTTATACTTAATACTCTTTTGTTTTGATTTTTATACTAAAGGAAGAGTGATTTACACACCACCATTACAGTAATACAGTATTCTGTACTTGTTTTATATTTACCTTTATCAAAAGTGTTTTCTACTTTCACATGCTTTATTTGGTTGTTTAGAGTCTTTTTGCTTCAATTGGAAGAGTTCCCTTTAACATTTCTTATAAGGCAGTTCTGGTGGTGATGAACTCCTTTTGCTTTTGTTTGTCTAGGAACATCTTTATCTCCCCTTCATTTTTGAAAGATAGTTTTGCAGATATAGAATTTTTAGATAGCATTTTTTTTGTTCTTCCAGCTCTTTGAATATATATCATCCCATTCCCTTCTGTCCTGCAAGGTTTCTGCTAAGAAATATATTGATGAACTTATGGGGGCTCCCTTGTACAAGATTGGTCACTTACTCTTGCTCTTTTCAAAATTGTATTTGACTCTAAATTTTGATAATGTGTCTCATCATTAGCTCTTTTGATCCATCTTCTTTGGAATCTCTTGGGCTTCATGAATCTAGCTCTCCTTTTCCCTCCACCGATTTGGGAAGGTTTTGGCCATTATTTCTCTAAATAACCTTTCTGGCTCTTTCTCTTTCTTCTCCTTCTGGAACTCCCATAATGCATATATTGGTTATCTCATAGATCACTTACACTTTCTTCACACTTTTTCACTCTTTTCTCTTTTCATTCCTCAGACTGGATAATTTTACTGTTTTCCCTTTTCACTCCTCTGTCTTTGAGTTTTCTGGTTCTTTCTTCATTCTGATTGATTATGATATTGAAGCTCCCTATTGAACTTTTCAGTTCAGTTACTTTATTCTTCAGCCCAGAATTTCCATTTGGTTCTTTTTTTATGGTTTCTATCTCTTTGTTAATATTCTCATTTTGTACATACGTCATTTTCCTGATTTTGTTTAGTTGCCTATCTGTGTTCTGGTGTACAATTATTTTGAATTCTTTGTCAGGCAGTTCACAGATTTCTTTAGGGTTGGTTACTTTTTGTTCCTCTGATGCTGTGATATTTTTCTAGTTTGTTGTGTCCCTTAGAGCTTAGCATTCATATCTGTACATTTAAAGAAGCAGCTACTTTTTTCCAGTTTTAAAGACTGGCCTTGGCAAGGAAAAGCCTTCACCAATCATCCCAGCTAGAGATTCTGAGAGTATCTCAAACCTTTTTTATGGATATGCATGTTTTACTCCTCCTGGGGTGGAAGTCTCAGAATTGTGTGCCTTTTTACAATCCCACAGAACCATTACTGGTGCTGAGAGTCACCTGCTCCTTTCCTTAGAGAGTGCACCAAAATGCTGGGACATGGGGTACAAGCTCCACTTTGTCTTCCACTTGAAGAAGAAAAATTAGTATCGTGCATCTTCTCCCAATCCCACTGAGATGTGCCAGGTACTGACACTTGCTCTTCAGTTCTCCCTAGTGAAGAACACTAAGGGCTGGGATGTTGGGTGTAAGTTCTACTTCTCTCCCTCCTTCCTGATTCTTCTCAGGATTGTGTGCCATCTCTCAGTCCTGTAGACCCAAGCTGGCTGCTGAGATTCTCACTGTCTACAGAGAGTCAGCTGTCCCTCCTGTTGTTTTAGCTGCTCCAAGGCATTCCAACTCCCTCAGCTCTCTGGGTGACATGAGACAGAAGGGGATGCACACTTCATTCTCTCTTTCCATCATGGAAGAAATCACCAAAAGGATCTTCTTCCGTGCTGAGCTGCACTGATTTGAAGGGGTGTGTGTAGATAAAGTGAAACTGCTCTTTTTACCCATTTCAATGTGATTCTCCTTGGCCCTGTGCACCTCTGAAGTGCTACAACTTCTTAACTAGATTTTGGAGTTCTCATAAAGGTATTATTGTCTGTCTATGGTTACTAAATTGCTATTTCTGTGGGATGATAAAAGCTGGGTTTTCCTATTCCACCATCTTGTAGATGTTACTTCATAAATAATTACATATTTTATATTCTGTGCCTCATTCATATTTGCATTCTAAATTCTTAGCCCCACTCTAAACATATAATTGGTGGTTAATAGTTTGTAGAATAAATGATCTATTTTTACAAACATCTACCTCTCTGTGTTCAGTATCTTGAAAGTTGTGAAAGCAGTACAAAGGAAAATATACAGTTTCCACTATGTAATGTAATGGCTTATAAATAATTTAATAGTGAACCTATATATAAATACTTTGATATATATATATGTATATATATATATACATATATATATATATATATGTATATATATATATATACATATATATATATATATATATATATATATATATATGGCAAAAAAAAATAATAAAGTGCTCTGGATGTGGCTGTGGAAAAAAATATTCCAGCTTGGATGGGCAAGATTGGTTGTGTGGTAGGATTGGCAGATCTAAAAAAATAGCTCAGTGTTTGATAAGTGGATATTGCAGGAAAGGACATTCTAGAAATATATATATATATATATATAATATATGTATATAAATATATACATACATATACATATATGTGTGTATGTGTGTGTATATATATATATATATATATATATTTGAACAAGGACCCTGCTATTGAGAAATATATGTTATTTAGGAGAATAATGTTCAAATTCTTAGTACTGAAGTATTGTAAATGGATAGGAAAAAGGAAAAGAATGGAATATGGCAAAGAGTAGAGACAGAAAACCAGTTAGCTCCATAGCAGAGAATCCCCAAAAGGTAAATGAATATTTAAACTTTGTTCTCCATCTGAGGCTAAGAAAGATTACTCCTAACCCCAAACCCAAAGGAACCCCACTGGGAAATACCATAATAGATGATAAAATCAGGATATTAAATATGTTCTCTTGAAGCTGTATTTAGATTTTAAGGAATAGTAGATAGTTGAGGGATGGGAACATAGCACAGGTAGTAGAAAGCCCAGCTAGGTTTTGAAAATGTATAGGGAATTTAGTTAGAATTTGAAGTAGGAAGAGACAGTGGGAAAAGAATTGCAGTAAATTCTGGCTCTATCAAAAATCAGAACCATATATTTATAAAAGTCTTTTTATACACTTTCTTTCCCTGTGATTTTTGTATTTATATTTAGACATTTTTGTTTTTATGTCCATCAATTGTTGTAAGTGTACCCGTCCTTCTGATGCAACATTGGACAATAAAACCAAAGGTCTTTAAAAATCACTTGTTTTGTATAACAAGGTTTATTTCTGATTTCAGTGGGAGTTACATTCACTACCATAAAAAGGATAGAGACCAACAAGTCCTTGTTAAACCGTACTTGAATTTCTATATAAAAAAAAATGCAGTTTCAAAAAACTTACTTCTTTACATTTGTTAAATCAGGTACCTGAAGTGCTGAGCACACTTCTCATGGCTATTTTATAGTAGCCGGTAACTCCAAAAGCAAAAAACAGGGTTATTTACACTTCTTTTGAGTCATGGGGAAAATTGCTTCTCTTTGGAGCTTAAGAAGGAAAATCTCCAGTTTTTGAAAAGCACTATGCAATGCATACATACGTACACTCATACACAGAAATGAGGGAATGCATTTTAATTTATCCACGGGTTTCACTGCAAAACCTTTCTCAAAACCGTCTGGGTCAAATTTGCCAATGTGGAGGCCTGAGTTATTTCTGCTAGATAAAATCAAGTCAACCTGTCATTTTGCATTATAAACAGATGATCAGGGATGCGCAATTTAACATCTGCATGCATAGTAAGCAGTTGGGCCAGTACAAACAGTGACCGTCATGTGGACAAATGAGTTTGAATCCATGCACATTCTTTATGCATTATGCAGATGGCTTCATTTGTAAATGGGGTCCTTAAATATGAAAAAAAAAACAGAAAAAGAAAATAGTTTGATTGAGTCCAGTTATTTTAAGTTAGAATGTTCTTCAAAATGAAGCAATTTGTTAGTAAAATGTAACAAAATGGAAATTTGGACATAAGGAACACCTGGCCCACAAATTTTGCAGATAATTAGATAATTGAATACCTATGACAGCTATTTAATTGTCATAATCAGTGGATAATTTATTTGAGACATAATCTTATTCACGCCTTTCTTATGTACAAATGGACATGTTGCCAGATGTGCATAAAGCATAATTTCAGTTCTGCTTTTACAATGAGATTCGACTTACATTAGTTTGCCTTAGCAAGATGTCACCCTTAAGTGGTGCCTTTCACAAAACAGTGTTTTGGAGACAGGTTTTGAAGAGAAGCCTTTACGAGAGGACTGTATTTAGTTAACTAAAATAGAGTTGGTGGTAAAGTGGATGAATAATTGCACTCAATGTATTTTGAAATAAAAACTACGTATCAATAATTATTTAAAGCTTCTCAAAGATTTTTTTAGACTTCACACATATTAAGAAATTGGAAAACAGTACACAAAACTGGAGAGTACTAGTGATATATATATATATATATATATATATATATATTTTTTTTTTTTACTAGTGATATATTCACACATGTAAGCATGCTTTCATTGTCCTGTCAGTAAGATTTTAATGTCTGTAAACTTTAGACACAGACCACCTTTTGGCTGGTCTCTGTGCTGCTCTCCTGGGAACCTCTGAATTTGAAGGAAAGAAAGTATATCTTCAGCCTTGTACTGATCTGTTTGATGAAGAACAGTTGTCATAGAGAATCACATAGATTTGCAGCAGAATTTGTGTGAGTCATAAAGAATTTTATGTTAAGATGAGCCATTGAAATTTGGAATTGTTTGTTACAGCAGCACAACATAGCCTATCTTACCTTGTACACAATTTTATTATCCGTCAGAAATTCTGTATGCATTTACTCACTCTCAATACGATATCGTTCCTAAGAAAGGATCTGAAACTCTGAAACTTTTTTTATACTTTCATGTGGGAACATCAGTAAACAATAACTAAACCAAAATAATGAATGGCCAATCTTGTCATTGGCCAAAAACGAATCATGTGGTCAACCCTAAATGGGATTGTAGTTTCTAGCTGGATGAATTTCCCACCCCAACATAACTGGGGTTCATTTTATAAATAAGAAGGGGATAATGATATTGGGAAAACAATTCCCATTTCTGTTTAAATTCCCAACCACATTGACAGAAATGGGAAAAAAAAAATTCAAGGAAGCTGATTAATTTGTTCAAGTGCTGGAACCAGAATTTGAACCCAGGTGTCTACATCTCAGGAATATCACTACTGCTTTCTCAGTTTAGGTGGATCTTCCACAGAATATTATGGTTAAAGGAGATCAACATCTGTGGCAGAGAAGGCTTGGTATCCACCAAAGATGCATGACCTGTTTCCATTTAGATAAGCTGGTGCTAGGAAGCACAGAGCAACCAGGCAACACATTCCCCATCTTCCTTTGCATTTAGTGTCAGTCTGTGACTAGTTCTTCCCAGTGAAACTTAAGTAAAAATGATGTGTGTTGCTTGCAGAGTTAGGTAGTTAAGGAATGTTGTCTTTCTCTGTCCTTGCTCTTTGTCTATTAAATGTCAATGCATGAAGCAACTGCAAGGCACCTTGGAGATATGGTGGGTTCAGTTCCAGACCACCGCAATAAGGTAAATATCACAATAAGGTGAGTCACACATTTTTTTTTGGTTTCCAAGTGCATATAGAGGTTATGTTTACACTATACTGTAGTTTATTAAGTGTGCAATATCATTATGTCTAAAAAAAGTAAATACCTTAATTAAAAATATTTCACTGCTAAAAATTGCAAACCATTATCTGAGTCTTCAATGAATCATCATCTTTTGCTGCTGGAGGGTTTCACCCTGATGTTGATGGCTGCTGACTGATCAGGGTGGTGGTTGTTCTGAAGGTGGGAGGTAGGCGTGACAAGTTCTTAAAATAAGACAACAATGAAGTTTTCCACATCAATTGACTCTTTCTTTTAGGAACTATTTCCGTGTAGCGTGCAGTGCTGTTTGATAGCATTTTAACCACAGTAGAACTTCTTTCAAAGTTGGCTTCAATCCTCTCAAACCCTGCTGCTGTTTTATCAACTAAGTTTATGTAATGTTCTAAATCCTTTGTTGTCATTTTAACAATCTTCACAGCATCTTCACCAGGAGTAGATTCCGTTTCAAGAAATTTCTTTCTTTGCTCGTCCGTAAGAAGCAACGCCTCATCCCTTAGAGTTTTATCCTGAGCTTTCAGCAATTCAGTCACATCTTCAGGCTCCACTTCTAATTCTAGTTCTCTTGTTATTTTCTTCTGCATCTACATTGACTTCCTCCACTGAAGTCTTGAACCCCTTAAAGTCATCAATGAAGGTTAGAATCAACTTCTTCCAAACTCCTGTTAATGTTGATATTTTGACCTCTTCCCATGAATGATGAATGTTCTTCATGGCATCTAGAATGGTGAATCCTTTCCAGAAGGTTTTCAATTTACTTTGTTCAGATCCACCAGAGAAATCACTATCTGTGGCAGCTATAGCCTTAGGAAATGTATTTTGTAAATAATAAGACTCAAAATTCAAAATTACTCCTTGATCCATGGGCTTCAGAATGGATATTGTGTTAGCAGGCATGAAAATAACATTAATCTCATTGTACCTGTTCATCACTCCATCAGAGCTCTTGGGTGATCAGATGCATTGTCAATGAGAAGTACTATTTTGAGGGCTTCCCTGGTGGCACAGTGGTTAAGAATCTGCCTGCCAAGGCAGGGGACACGTGTTCGAGCCCTGGTCCAGGAAGATCCCACATGCTGAGGGGCAACTAAGCCCGTGCGCCACAACTACTGAGCCCACACACCACAACTACTGATTCCTTTGTGCCTAGAACCCATGCTCTGCAACGAAAGAAGCCACCGCAATGAGAAGCCCATGCACCGCAACAAAGAGTAGCCCCCGCTTGCCGCAACTAGAGAAAGCCCGTGCGCAGCAACGAAGACCCAACGCAGTCAAAAATAAAGTAAATTTTTTGAAAAATGAGAGGTAATATTTTGAAAGGAATCTTTTTATTTTCTTTTTTTCCTGAGCAGTAAGTCTCAACAGTGGCCTTAAAATTTTCAGTAAACCATGTTGTAAACAGATGTGCTGTCATCCAGCCTTTGTTGTTCCATTTATAGAGCACAGCCTGGGTAGATTTAGCATAATTCTTAAGGGCCCTGGGATTTTAGGAATGGTAAATGAGCATTGGATTCAACTTAAAGTCACTAACTGCATTAGCCCCTAACGATAGAGTCAGCCTGTCCTTGGAAGCTTTGAAGCCAGGCATTGCCTTCTCTCTAACTATGAAAGTCCTAGATGGCATCTTCTTCTAATATAAGTCTGTTTTGTCTCCATTGAAAATATGTTGTTTAGTGTAGCCACCTTCATTAATTATCTTAGCTAGATCTGGATAATTTGCCACAGCTTCTACATCAATCAGTACTTGCTGCTTCACGTTGCACTTTTATGTTAGGGAGATGGCTTCTTTCCTTAAACCTCATGAACCAACCAACCTCTGCTAAGCTTCAGACTTTTCTTCTGCAGCTTCCTTGCCTCTCTCAGCTTTCATAGACTTGAAGAAGGTTATGGCCTTGTTCTGTATTAGACTTTGGCTTAAGGGAACGTTGTGGCTGGTTTGATTTTCTATTCAGACCACTCAGACTTTCTTTATCTCAGCAATAAGGCTGTTTCACTCTCTTATCATTCATGTGTTCACTGGAGTAGCACTTTTAATTTCCTTTAAGAAATTTTCCTTTGCATTCATTCACAACTTGGCTAACTGTTTGGTATACAAGAGACCTAGCTTTTGGCCTGTCTTGGCTTTCAACATGCCTTCAACACTAAGTTTAATTATTTTTAGCTTTTGATTTAAAGTGAGAGATATGCAAATCTTCCTTTCACTCGATCACTTAGAGGCCATTTCAGGGTTATTAATTTGCTTAATTTCAATACTGCTGTGTCTCAGGGAATAAGGAGGCCCAAGGATAGGGAGAGAGAAGGGGAAATGGCTTGTCAGTGGAGCACTCAGAACACACACATTTATTGATTAAGTGCCCAACTTATATGGGCACAGTCACGGTGTCTCCCCAAATTACAATAGTGACATCAAAAGTCACCATAACAAAATCACAGATCACCACAACAAATATAATAATAATGATAATGTTTGAAATATTGTGAGAATTGTCAAAATGTGACACAGACACATGAAGTGAGCACATGCTGTTGGAAAAATGTCACCAATAGACTGGGGTTGCCACAAACCTTCAATTTGCAAAAAAAACACAATGTCTGTGAAGCACAATAAATCAAAACACAATAAAATGAATTATGCCTACATCTTGGAAACTATATGTTCAAGAAGGCAGGACCTTAGTCTGCTTGGCATCTGAATGACTTCGTGGAATGGAAGTACCACCACCCCTTCCCCAGGGACCTTGCTGAAAAGTAGCTGGTATTTGGCCTATTATCTGAGAGAAAGTGAATTTGTGGTTTGACAGTTGAAATTTTGGAGTTTGTCTATTATAGATGCTAGGAGTTGAATAAAACAATAAAGAAAAGGAACTAAGTAACTTATGTGGAAATCAGGCATCAATTAACGGAAATGGGACTGTTTTGGAAGATGAAACTTTCTTTGCACTAAAGATATGTGATTTACTCTCTTGTCCTAAAGCTGGTCCTTGTGGAGATGGGAAAGATATTACTGAAAAAAGGAAGAAGTTCAGAATAGAGTGAGCAGCTAAGAAATCGCAGAGTCAGTTAAAAGAAGTTCATGTTTCAATTAATAAATTATGCACATATTATGAGAATACAGGTTAAATAGCAGAGCTTAATGGTAACTCTGCAAGCAGACATATTCCCCAGAGTCCATTTAAAGTCTGGAAATATTTCAAATTTTATTTAAGTAAGAGCCAAAGTAGACAATCAGTGGTCCCAACTGCTCTCACTGTACTGTATAATCATTTAGCCATTGAGCACTTGAAATGTGACAAGCTAAAATTGAGATGTGTTATAAGTCTAAAATACACATGTAATATCAAAGAGTACAAAAAATGTAAAATATCTCATTAATAATTCCTATATTGATTATAAGTTCAAGTTATGTTTTGGATATATTAGGTTAAATAAATATAATAATAAAATTAATTTTACCTATTTAAAGATTTTTACAATTTAAAGTATATAGGGGCTAACATTACATTCTTATTGAATGATGCTGAGCTAAGAGATTTACAGCATGTTTTATTTGTTCTTCCAAATTCAGAGTTGAAGGTAAGATATGTGATAACAAACACTCATCCAGAGAAGCAACTTTGTCAAGAAACTTTGAAAGAAAATGAGAAGTTGACTTGGTTTAATAGAATTTTAAGCATGTTGTTTATTAAATGAATGTACAAATGAATAGAGTACCTTCCCCAATCTACACTTCAATGACCCTTGTAGAAAAGAAAAAAAGAAATCAGACAAAAACAAAAATACCTACACAGTAGTTTACAACATCCTGTGAGACTTACATACGACCTACAAAGTTACTATGCCGCAGTTTCCTATTATTTTAAAATAGGGGTGATTATATTTTCTTTTTTTACATAGTTATGACAATCAAATGTGAAAACATGCATTAAAGCACTTTAGGAAAGTATGTAAGTGCCCCGCTACTGTAAGAAAGGAAACACCTATAAATTAGGGGATTTAACATCTGAACAGAGAAAATATTATAGCTCCTTCTAAATAACGTTTGCACCTACAGGTAGTACATTTGAATGAATTAATGGACATTTAAAATTCTTTTCATTCTAAATCATATTGAGGATCAATTAGACTTTCATCTTACTGCAGTAATGTAATTACTGCTTCTATTATAAAACAACATTTTGAAAAAATGTGACAACATACACTACTCAGACTCACATTTGTTCTATGTCCCTTCATAGTCACTCTATATAACAAACCAATGTAAAATAGATCCTATCTCAGGATCCAGGTCACTTACATTTGATGAAAGCCTGATATTTTCAAATTTATAAAACATAGTGCCATATTCCATGAAATATTTTATATACATATATTTTGAAAACATGCAGTCATTAAAAGCATACCTAAGGTCTTGGAGAATATATTCTACAGGTCTTTGTGGGAAGAACAGTGTTTCTTTTTAAAATCTGTGTATCTTTATGTATCTTCAAGGCTTACTTCAGACTCTTGGTTTCAGCCATATGTCTACGTTTGTAATCTGTTTTGATTATATCACTTGTCAGGTTGGCATTATATATTTTTATTAAACATAGACAACTTCATTTCTGTGTATTTTATATTTTTGCAAAAGTTTAATAAAACTATTATATAAATATGAATGTGCCATTTTTTCTATATACTCTCCAAAGCTGCAAATCATTAAAAAAAATGTAACCTTTACCAATTGTATAGGTTAAACTGGCATTTTATTGAGACTTTGAGTTACATTATTTTAGTTGTCTAAGGGTCTAAACCTATTGTCATAAACTAAAGGGTCACTTATAACTCTTCTTTTGTTTCTTCTCTTAGTTTATATTAATATGTAAGGTGTCTCTCATTTTATTATTGGTTTTAAATAAGTTTTATGATAAAGATATCAATTTTTTTCATCACATAGGTTTCTAATAGTTTTCCAAATATATCCAATTTTGTAAATTATTTTAATTATGTCCCTAATCATATTGGAGTTATGCTTTGCTGATGCTTAATGCACCATCATTTAATTAAATAGTAAATAACACCTCCCCCCCATTGACTTTGTTTGTCAAACTATATGATGCAGTTGTACAAAGAGGGCTCTGGTGTTAATATTCTTGAGTTCAAATCCCATCCCTAAAGTCTATTTGCTATATGATCTTATGTACATTGCTTAAATCATTCTGGCTTTAATTTTCTAATCTTAAAAACAAATATAATGCTGATGCCTCCATAATAAGAAGTAAAACACGTAAAACTAAGGTAACACTTTACACACCATAATCACTCATCAGATGATAGCTATCATTGTAATACACTAAATTCTCAAGAACCCATGGATCATTTTTCATCTCTTTATTCTGTTGCATGGATAGAGCTCAGATTTAGAGTCATGGGTGTGAATCATTAGCACAAAACAAAGGAAGACTACTTGCCTGTTGTTTCTTCCAAATCCGGAATATGTGACTCTATTTTACAGAAAAGATGCAATATTCTACGCAAGTAGATAAAGAATGGGAACTCCTTGAGGTTGGGGATTGGGTTTTCCATTCTGCATCTCAAGAACCTAGCAGACTACTGGGGGAAAGACATTATAATAGAGCACATTTTTGACAGCCAGCTGTATTTTTGAGAATTGGCATAGCATCAGTGAGTTTGTGAAGGAAGTGTGATTTTTGTCTGTTTTTTAATTCTGCTTTTCTTTAGGTTCTAAAAAGAAAAGAACTGAGTAGTACATATTGGATCATATCTGTGGACTTTTGGCACCTGAGAAGAAGTATTCTTTGTGGGATATAAGTTTCAATTTGTGTTAAGTTTGAAATTCTCCATATTGAACTTCCAAAATAGAGAGCAATTATTCTAAAAAAAAAAAATCTGATGATCATTCAGTTACGCCTTTGCATTGAGTATGGTGTCTTGCTATTGCATGCCACTGATGCCCATTTATCACTCACAATATCTTGCCAGCACTTTGTCTACAAAGTGCTAAGAAGCTGTGCACAATGGAAAAAGCTTGAAATCTGGGGTCAGATAAGTCTGTAATTGGTTTTTCAGCTCAACCATTTATTAACTGTGTGACTTTAGGCAATACTTACATTTTCTGATCTTTAGTTTTTATATTAAAAAGGAATCAAGATACCTACCTTATTGGGTTGATATGAGGATTAGAGATAATACATAGCAAGAAGGTATCATGTAGTAGATGCCAAATGCATAATAGTTAATATTAATATAAGATTACTATATCCATACATTCATTTTCCTCAATTGTTTCCAGAAAACTAATAGGTTACTATGTTAGAAAATAATCTGATATTTTTGTGGCTTCCAAATCCATCACCAAAGACATTAATTTGAGATGAAGAAGATGAGATTTTTTTTAGTTTATTAATCAGGATTATTTTTCATATATAACACTGATTTGGGGCCAGCACAATTTCTAAGTATCAATTTTCACATTAAAAAAAAAATAAGAATACTGGGAACATCTCAAAATTGTTTTAAGGTCTAGTATGACATTGTGGGTAAAGTGTTTTACATAGTAAATGCTCAAGATCATCTGAACCCACTGTTAATATAATGCAAAACTGCTCTCAACAACAACCATAGCAGGGAGTTTTATTTATCCAATTGAGAACATTTGTCACCCTAAACTTGAATTTTTGAAAGATAACCTAACTGCAAACTTAACAAAGGCAAAGAATCTTGAGTTAACCTGCTAGATTTGGCTCCTAGGTGAATTAATCCATTTTCTCTTTCTCTGTCTCTCGGTTTCTTTATCTGTAAAAAAGAGAGTGCCAACCCCTTTCAGGTACTAAAAAGATTAAATCCAGTTGAATCCCCTAGCACATTGCTAATCACATAAATGTTCAATTAATATGTAATTATTTTAAGTTAGAGATCAAGTTATTGAAATCTCATTTTATATGTCTACTTGAGCTCTACATCACTATATATATATATATATATATATATATATATATATATATATATATATATATATATATATATATATATATATATAATATTATTCAAGTAACTTAAGGACCTCTGAAAGTCTGTCCTTCCATAAAATCAACAAAACTAAAACTGGAAAAAATTGTCAGAATCAAGTTTTTCAAAACTCTGGAAATTAACCAAAGGCTTGCAGCAACTTGGGGAGCATTTAATCAAGAAAAGAACAGCAAGCTTTGTGGTGTTTTAATTTGCTCTAGTCCATCGTCTATTCCCCAAATCAGTGGTAGATTGGAAAATAGCAGCTTGTGTTGCCAGTACTGTAGACAGAAGAATGGATCTCATTCCCAAAGAAGTGCCACTATTTGACCTGTCTGGTGGTAACTTGGAAGATCTCATTCAAAAGTTACTTTTATTTGACCTCGCTCAAACTCACCTAGTGCTAAACATCTTTCCCTGGTGGGTGGAGTGAAGGGTGAGGAGAGCTGGGTCAACCATTTTAACATAATAGCTACCTGAAGTGATGGATAAAAGTTGAGGCAAAAAATATACTGATCAAAGCCTTAAAAGAAAAGGCTGATAAATGAGATGTCCATAGGGGTTTGCAAAAGCTCTTTCATATTCCTGGGAATCTAGAAAGCCACATGCATGCCCAGGGCTCTGGACAACTGAGAATTTGCTCCAGAAAGACCTGAGAAGGCGTTAAGTGCTCAACTCTCACCTCCTTGAGGTGCTGATAACAGGAGCAAAGGTTAAGGAAGAGTTTTAAACTGCCTGCCTGGGTATTAAAGGCATGTCACCCACACAGAACTCTGCAGCAAATACTGTAAGAATCATTGGTTCCAAGCATTTAAAGAATCTCTGTTAACTCATTGGCTGACCACTGAGAAGACTGAGTGAAGACTTTTGTAGCCACATATGGCAATGACAGACTTTACAGAATTTGTTTGGAAAAGTCACTAAACAAACAAGAACAATTACAAAAAACAACAAACACAGCAACCCTGAGGAAGGAGGAGAATGTGTTTTCCGGAGTTGCCACATTGTACTTGAAGTGCCCAGTTTTCAACAAAAAGTTATGAGATATACAAAGAAATAAGAAAATATGGTTTAGTCCCAGAAAAGAAAAATCCATAGAAATTGACTCTGAGAAAGTGCTAATATTAGATTTAGGCAGTCTTCAAATCAGCTATTTAAAATATGTTCAAGGAGCTAAAGGAAATCATGTCTAAAGGACTAAAGACCATATCAGAATATAAATAAAGAGATAGAAATTATAAAAAAGGAACCAAATAGAAATTATGGAGCTGAAAAGTATTATTAAAAAATATGGTGCTGAAATAAAACATTCACTAGATTATTTCAACACAGAAGATTTGAGCAAGCAGAAAAAGAATCAGTGAATTTAATACAGGTCAATTGAGGAACAGCAACAAGAAAAGAAAAGTAAAAATCAAATAAGCCTCAGAGACTTGTGAAACATCATAAAGCATGCATTTGGAAGTCTTAGAAGGAGAGAAGAGAAAAAAAAAGGAAAGAGAATATTTGAAGAAATAATGGTCAAAAATTTCCCAAATTTGATGAAAGATATGAATTTACACAACCAAGGAGTGTAGCAACTTTAAGGACAATAAACTCGAAGATCCACACTTATCCACACTATAAGCAAGTTGTTAAAGTCAAAGACAAAGAGAGAAACTTGGAAGAAATAAGAAAGAAGTGACTCATTACATACAAGGGATTCTCAATAACAGCTGATTTCACATTGAAAAACTATGAAAGCCAGAAAGAGTGGGATGACATATTCCAAGTGCTAAGACTGTCAATGAGAATTTTATATCTGGCAAAACTATCCTTAAAAAATAAAGAAGAAATTAAGAAATTCTCAGATAAACAAAAACTAATATTTGCCACTAGCAGACTTGTCTCATAAGAAATTCTAAAGGGAGACTTCACGTTGAAATAAATGAGAGTAGACAGTAACTTGAATCTATATGAAGAAATAAAGAACATCAGTAAAGATAACTACATAGGTAAATATAAAACACAGTATAAATGTATTTTTGGTTTGTAACTTCTATTGTTTTTCACTATGATTTAAAAGACAACTGCATGATGCAATATTTATCAATCTAAGTTGATGGGCACATAATTTATACAAAGATATAATTTGTGACAATAAGAGTAAAAGGAGAGAGGAAAAAACTATCTAGAAGTATTTTTGTATGCTATTGACATTATGGAATGCACTTAGGGGGAAATCTATAACTTTAAACACCTACATTAGAAAAGACAAAAGATTTAAAATAAAATAACCTTCTATGTTAAGAAACTAGAAAAAGAAAAGCAAACTAAACTCAAATCAAGAAGGAAGAAAATAACAAAGATGAGAGTGCAAAAAAAATTAAGCAACCTGATGAAGAAAAGATTTTTAATGGCATATTTATTTTTGTCATGGTGTCGGCAAACAGGTGGTTGATTGAACATGATTTAATCTTCCACTTTTCACCTGTCTGTTTTGGCACTATTCAGAGACATTCATAATGAAAGTAAAGCAATAGGATTAAATGAGTCATGAAAGACAATAAAATCTTGCCTTTTTCTCCCAGTTGGACTATGTTTTGCCTCTAAATATGCATCATTTGCATTTTAGACTTAGGTAAGTCTGCATTACAGAGTTGGGTAAATGGTTTATGACAGATGTACATCTGGGATAATGCCTCGTACAAGATCAGAGAAATAATGTTGGTATGGTTACTTCATTCAAATGATTTAAAATAATTTCTCTCAGAGTAACTGCTCCTATATTTTCATAGATATTATTACTGTGTAAATTCTAAATTCATGCTAATAATGTATTGTTAAATTTCCTTCATGTATATAGCATTTTTCACTTACTAAGTTCTTATAACTACACAATCTCACTGAGAGTTGTCACTCCCTTGAACATCTACAAAGTAAACAGAAGTACTGCTACAAAGTACTCTGTTTATCTACTATGAGACTCACCACAACTGTGGAGAAAAAAATATTTCATCTCTTTATTCTTTAACTAATCATTCAAAGTCCCCTTGACTTATTAGCAGGAATCTCACCAGTTTCCATCGAGACTTATTTTCTCCTGGCCTTTAATTGTTCAGGGATCCTGAGGCTTACCCAGTCTAAAGGTAAGTCAGCTCTCTCCTGACGTCAAGAATAGAAGGATCTGGAGACTAATGAAAGTATTATTGATGTCATTGTTGGACCAGGATCCTACATAATCCTTTGGAGACTTGTACACAAGTTAATACCATGTCCATATGTTTACATAGCTCCTGATATGGTGCCACCAGTGGGCTTCAAACTATAGCTCTTTTAGTTAACACTGACATATACAGCCAGTATCCCCAAAGAAAATTTCTTGCCAAGCGTTTGGATTTATAGCAACGACCAGAAATAGCTGCAGTGAAACCTAGATTTGGTGACTTTGGTTTCTCTCCACTTATAGATTGTTACTGTGGTGTGAAAAGCCCTCCATTAATTAGACCAACAGGGAGACTCATGTGGATTAAGTTTAGGTCTGATGAAGAACTTGAATGACTGGGATTTTGAGCAAAATATTCATTTATTCCAGATCCAGACTTTACTTACCTAGGAGATAGCTTAAATCCCAACCCAAATTGCCAATTTGAGCTGTCAGGAGCTGACAGGATAGTGCGTTCTAGTCAGGTAGAAGGAGAGGAAAAAACAAAACCTGGCCAAGCAGTTGATTGCATATGGATGATTAAGGCTACTCCAAAAGCTAAGTTGACGTGGAAAGTAGATCAAGGGACTTCCCTGGTGGTGCAGTGGTTAAGAATCCACCTGCTAATGCAGGGGGCATGAGTTAGAGCCCTGGTTGGGGAAGATCTCACATGCCACAGAGCCACTAAGCCCGTGCACCACAGCTGCTGAGCCTGCACTCTAGAGCCCGCGAGCCACAATTACTGAGCCCATGTGCCACAACTACTGAAGCCTGCTTGCCTAGAGCCTGTGCTCTGCAACAAGAGAAACCACCACAATGAGAAGCGCGTGCACCACAATGAAGAGTAATCCCCGCTCGCCGCAACTAGAGAAAGCCCGTGTGCAGCAATGAATACCCAGTGCAGCTGAGAAATAAATAAATTAATTAATTAAAAAAAAAGAATTTTAAATAAAAAGATGATCATGTATTAAATGAGAGAAAGAGAAAGTATTGTTCATGTGCTTCCAAGTAGGATTGGGATTCTTGGGTAAAGTCCTCCTTTCCCTTCCCATTTAGCATCTTACATACCAGGGATCACAGGCATTGTGTCCTTGCTCATGCCACTAAAGAGTCTGTCAAGAGCTAAATGACCATACTAAAAGGTTCCTAAACAAGAAGTTCTGTTCCAGATAAACTAAAATCTCAATATGTAGACATAAGGAACTCTGATATTTTAAAGACTTCCTTTGAAAGGAACCTTCTGTTAAAAATTCTTGCCTTGGCAGGTATAGTCTACCCTGTAAAAATACATAATCCAAGAAACTTGAGAGCTATCGAGAATAAGTTTCTCCATATTGCTGCAAATGACATTATTTCATTATTTTTAATGGCTTAGTAATATTCCATTTTATATATGTACCACTTCTTCTTTATCCATTCATCTGTTGATGGACATTTATGTTGCTTCCATGCCTTGGTTATTGTAAATAACGCTTCAAGGGTAATTGGGGTGCATACATCCTTTCAGACCATGGTTTTTCTCCAGATGTATGCCCAGGAGTGGGATTGCTAAATCATACGGTAGCTCTGTTTTTAGTTTTTTAAGGAACCTCCATATTGTTCTCCATAGTGGCTGCACTCATTTACATTCCCACCAACAGTGTAGGAGGGTTCTCTTTTCTCCACAGCCTCTCAAGTATTTATTATTTGTAGACTTTCTGATGGTGGACATTCTAACTGGTGTGAGGTGGTATCTCATTGTAGTTTTGATTATCATACTAAGTGAAATATGTCAGACAGAGAAAGACAATATCATGATATTGCTTATATGTGAAATCTAAAGAAAGACACAAATTAACTTATTTTACGAAACAGAAACAAACTCATGGACATAGAAAACAAACATATGGTTACCAAAAGGGAAAGGAAGGGGGAGAGTTAAATTGGGAGTTTGGGATTGATATGTACACACTACTATATTTAAAATGAAAATCAACAAGGACCCACTGTATACCACAGGGAACTCTGCTCGATATTCTGTAACAACCTAAATGGGAAAAGAATTTGAAAAAGAATAGATACATGTATATATATAACAGAATCACTTTGCTGTACAGCTGAAACTAACACAATATTGTTAATCAACTATACTCCGATATAAAATTTAAAAAGAAGAATAGGTTTCTCGTTCACAGGTCTTCAACCAGACTCTCACTTTTTTCTTCCAAATTTATTTATTCATAATAAATGAGTTTAGAGTAAACTACATATCCAGGAATATAAAGATGAATTGGATCTGCCCATAGGAAATTCATATTTCAGTAGACATGTCAACAAACGACTAGACAACTCTATAATATGTGCTTTAACGGAACTGTGAACAGAGAGCTAAAGAAACACAGAAAGCATCTGACTGCCTGCGACAGAGCATCAGAGCAAAAATGGGATTTGAGCTGCTTCTAAACTAGGTGTGAGCTTGATCAGACGCCACACCTGCCATGCTCCTAATTAGTAGGACTGATTTTTTTATCGTGTGTGGTTCAGCATGGTCCCCTCCCTCTCACATGTCCAACCTCTGCACGCTAGAGGTTTTGCAGAAGAAAATAACTTTCTCAAATAAAGGGTGGTTGTTTTTCAAGTAACGATAGAATTATATTCGTGTTTCTATATTAGAACCTACAGATGTGCTCTGAATATTCATTTGAAAACATGTATTGAATGATTCCTAAGGCGAAGATGAGGCAGAAAGAGATTTCAGGCAGAGGGAAATACATATATTTCTTTAAAAAATATACAGAAGGACATTAAAGGAGGTAGCACGTTCAGGAATAAATAAAATAATTTCACTGGGCTTGTTGAAATAGAACTTACCATTGCTCAGTCTAGGAGGAAAAGAAAAGAGTTAAAGGTGGAGGACAAGGGTTGTAAGCTGAGTCTAGAAAGATAGATTTGAGGTCCTTCTGTGCATGACGGGAGCAAAGAAAAGGTTTTATTCAAGGGAGACATAGAGTCAAGTTTGATTTTTAGGAAGATAATTATCTAGACAATAGGGAAATATAAAAGATGGCCTAAAGTAGGAAAGAATGTTGACGGGAAGATGAGTTAGGAGTGTGTTGCAATGAGGAAAGGGAAAGTATAGATATTGATCATCTAGTGGCATTTAGCCTGAAAAAGCAAATGGTATTCAAATTCTGTGAATTGAAAAACGTAAGATTTAGTGAGTGATTCAATTTTATAGGGAAATAAAGGGAGTGTGCATCTTGGACAAGTTGGTAGACAGTGATTCCATAATTCAAGATAGTGAGGAAAAGATGAAGAGTAGATTGTGGTAGATGATTGAGAACAGACAGTTGGACACGTTAAGTTTTGGGGGCCAGAGGGAGATGCTGATGGTGCACAGTAGGAAGCTGAAAATATGATTTTGGAGCTTTATATAAAATTTGTAACTAGAGAGCCAAATAGAAGTAGTCACCATTATCAATACAGTAGCCACCGTCGTGGCTGTCTAAGAGAAAATGTAGAAAAAAGAGTTTGGAATGAGGTGAATAGAAGGTCCAGGATGAAACCTAGAGAACAACATTTAACTGGTGGCAGAGAAAGAACATCTAAAGAAGGAAATTGAAAATGTCTAGTTAGAGATGTAAGAAAACACAATTTCCCTTTAAAATGAGCTTTCGTTCATTGATTAAGTCATTCTACAACATTTACTGTATGCTTACCACATGCCAGGCACTTGCCAGAATTGGGAATAAAATTATTCACAAGGAAAACATATTTCCTGCTTGTAAAGCGTTTGCATAAAAGAAGGAATGTGCATCTGCAAGAAAATGAGTTCAAGTTTGGAGAGTCTCAAGTTGAGTGAAAAATAAAAAGGAGTATATACAACTATAAACAGACTAGACAAGAGAATAGAGGCTTTTAATAGACAAACAGAAGAGGAGGAAAGAATGGAGAATTAAAGAAAAAGTAAGAATACAGAAATAGAAGAAGAACCAGAAGAAATTTGTCCCCAAAATATGAAGGGATAAAAGTCTTTTATGATATCCTGCAGTAATGAAAATAGTCAGGGGGATTTGCTAAAGTGGAGGTTATTGGTAACTTTAGAGAGAGTATTTATAATAAAGAGGAGACCAAAATGCAGAATATATTGAGTGGAAGAAGGAAAGGGAAACATGTTAATTGGATACAAGCCTTTATTTCTACACCTTCCTGAATTGATATTAAAAAAGCATAAACCCCCAGGACTGCGGGAATATGGAAGAATGGTAGACCCAACATTTCTGTGGCTGAAAAGCATTTAAATGATTAATAATAAATGAGATGACTGAAGAGAATTGGAACCAATGTTAACCGTTACAGAGAAGACCAAAAAGCTGATCTTTCTCTAGATGTGACTACCAGTTTACAGAAAATGCAGGTGATAGATGGATTTATTAAGTGACCCCATGGGGATACTCTCAGCAAAATAAAGAGTGTGGACAATTCTGCAAGAAAATTTATTCTGTTTTTTCAACGAACAAATATCAAGAAATAAAGGGGATGTAGAAGAAACTGTTACAGATTAAAGGAGAATTAACTGACATGTGTGGGATTTGTCTAGATCCAGATTTAAACAAAATAGCTGTAAATTTCCTTAGAAGGCAATTTAGCACATTTGAACATTGACTAGGTATTTTAAGACGTTACTTTTAATTTTGTGTATGTGAAATTGGTACTGTGCTTATGTTTTCAACAGAACTGATCTTTTAATGTAACATACTGAGGTATTTCTGAAGGAAACATGAGTTTAAAGTAATCCAACAATGGTAGTTGTGAGGTTGGGGAGGGGCAGGAGTTTGAGGGATATAGACTGATTATAGACTGATTCTGTGTTGACAACTTTTTTTTTTTTTTTGGCTGTGCAGCGTGACTTGTGGGATGTTAGGATCTTAGTTCCCCAACCAGGGATGGAACCTGGGGCTCCGGCAGTTAGAGCACTGGGTCCTAACCAGGGAATTCCCTGTGTTGATAATTGTTAAACTGGTGATTTAGGGGAGAGATTTTGAAACTTTTCACTCCTATGATTGTTTGAAATTTTCATAATAGGTTTTAAGAAAGAATCAAGTAAAATTATACAAATAATAAACGATAAATAACAAAGAATTAAATGAGTTATTTCTCTTTCTTCAAAAAGATTGCTCTAAATATATTGGAAAAGTTTATCATTGGAAGGAATATAAAACAGTGGCAAAAAGTAGGCTTGCTTATTTATTTATTTATTTATTTATATAATATTTACTGAGGCCTAGGCAATGTGTCAAAGTGTACAATCCAGAGAAATATGTTCTTTTACAAGTTACTGCAATTAAGAAACACCAGAAATCACTGAGTGTTAAAGAGCTGTCAGTGTAGCACCTAGAACTGTCCTATCCAATATGGTAACCACTAGTCATGTGTGGCTATTGAACATATGGATGTTACTAGCAAGACTGAGGAAACTAACTTTAATTTAATTTAAATTTATTTACATTTAAAAATTTAAGCAGTGTAGAATATTTTGGGATTTTGCAACTTTACTATTTTGGTAGAACAACATTTAACTTTAACTGTTAGATCATGTAAGATATTATGGTTATTTTATACTGCGCATGTTGAGAACATTCACCATTTCTAGGATTACACATGAACCTGTCATCAATCCAGTTGCTGTCTATGGATTGATTCAATTTGAATGATTCTTTTTATATGCACCAATGTAACATTGTAATGTGCTTATTTAAATATTTTTTGCAGGCAGCAAGAGTGGCAGTGGTACCTGTGTAAAGTGTAATTGGCAATTAAATTGAAATATTTGTTGTAATTATAACATACTTGTTATTTTTAATTAAAAATTAATATGTCCGTTAAAATTAGCTACAGCAAAGCAAAATGAAAAAGTTGCTTGATTTGCAAAAACAAGAGAACAATGTTAAGTGTACATAATAAATTTAATAAGAAATTCATCTCAGTAGCCAAAAAATAATTGAAGAAATTAGTTATTTAAAATAAAAAATAAATGCCCCCCAATTTTATAAATTATTGTTAACAGAATCTAAGATTATAACATTGCCTAGCTATAAAACAGCTTGGAGTTTTGCACACACGCATAAATCCATTTTTAGATGAAGAGATAGTAAAATTAATCATTATTTCAGTTATGAAAATTTAGTTGGTGAGTCATGAGGAAAAGATTTTAATTAAAAAAAAATTGAAAGATCTTCAGTTAAGCCACCTACCAATTGCCCATAGTACACCTTTCAAACAACATCAAAGCTCAGTTGATTCAAAATTCAAAAAATCACAAGTACTTTTCTTTTTGCCTTAGACGAGTCATGGAATATAAAACATACTACTCAATTAAATATTTGGGCATGTTTTGTCTCAATGGCTTTCAAA
This sequence comes from Eschrichtius robustus, assembly GCF_028021215.1. Lineage (NCBI taxonomy): Eukaryota > Metazoa > Chordata > Mammalia > Artiodactyla > Eschrichtiidae > Eschrichtius > Eschrichtius robustus. The sequence goes on from NC_090829.1 coordinate 6,493,302, forward strand.
CTTATGAGGCAATGTTGTCAATTTGCACTCTAAAATATCAACCTCAGGGCATACATACTTTTAAATATTTTACATCTTTCAAAGAAGGATTTTAGCTAGATGTGAAAAAAACCTTTTTTTTTTTTTTTTTTATTACTATGAAGGGTTCTCTATATTAGGTCAAAAAATCTGCATTTATTGAGATTTTAAAAACAAGAGATTGATAGCTCCCTTATTGCTTCATTGCACTGTATGATACATGCTGAAAATATTTATGCTTAGGTTTTTGAGGTAGATTATGAAAAGTGTCATAAATATATGAATCATAACCAGTTTTTGGAACTTCTGGAAAAAATAAAAGACAATATATTTAAGGATCTTCAGTTTTTTGCCAATGCTCATTGGTTGAGCCATGGAAGAGTTTTAAAAAGATTTACTGCACTGTTAAATTCAAAACTTTCTTGAAACAAAAAATATGCTTGCCAAATATTAAATGATCAAAGACAAAAAATGGTAATATGAATTAGGATTTTTCACACTGCATATGAACAAACTAAATTTAAAGCTTCAAAGAAAGGAAGAACTTATTTGTGAGCTGACTAGACAGGTACTAGAATTTATTTTGAAATTAAGACTTTTGAAAATATGAATAAATAATATTAATTTTATAGTTTTTTACTAATATAAATCAATATGCAAAATGAATTGTGCTATGTAAATTAGCCACAAAACTATAAGAATAATTTTAAAAGGCTTTATTCATATTGTCAAATTTAGAATTACCATTCAGTTTTTGGACTGCCTCTTTGAATTCAATGTTAATAATCTCAAACTGACACAAGAATTGTGAATTTACTTAACTTGGAGAGATATGCTTTTGCTTCAGAGTCAAACCAACTCTCCTATAAAAGATAAACATGTTTTATCATTATAGATGTGAATATTAAAGGAATATTACTTTTTGGTATTC